>NC_045966.1:45481071-45804560 GCF_010909765.2 Amblyraja radiata
GTATAAGTGTTATTGTTGATTCATTTAAAGATTCTGGCAGTACCTGCTGAGTGAAAGCATAATTATATAATGTCTGTAGGCGTGGGGAGATCAAATCCTTAACATTTTCATAAAATTCAGAAATTAGACCATCAGGGCCCGCGGCCTTTCCATTGAAGGATCTAATGGACTCTTCAAACTCTTTCATTGAAATTTCAGCACCTAATAATTCTCTCACTCTCAGATCTAATCCTGAAAGATTACATTTCTTTAAGAATGTTTCCATTCTCATAGTACAGTCTGTTTTTTTGTCTGAGTAAAGTGTCTGATAATATTTTTAAAATCTGTCATTGATGTCCTTCGGCAATGATAGTGTTTCTCCCGTATCTGATCTAATTTTATGAATTGTTTTTTCCCGATCTAACTTGCGAAGTTGACGAGCTAGCAATTTTTGTGGTTTGTCACCAAATTCAAATTGTAATTGCTTAGTATGTTGATAAAGTCTTGTAATTTGGTCTGAGTATATGTGATTTAACTTATAGTTAAGTGCAGCAATTTTCTTGTGTTTTATCACAGAGGGTGCTTCGCATTTTCAATATCTAATTGCCTTATTTCCATTTCTAGTTCATATTGTTTAGCTCGGCTCTTTTTATTATGAAAGGCTTGGGAGGAGATAAGCACTCCTCGTACAAATGCTTTAAATGTTTCCCACAGAAGGGAGACAGGGGTTTTCGGGAGATCGTTCGTCTGAAATAATGTATTAATCTGTGCTGTGAGGTATTCGCAGCATGCTATATCATTTAGAATTTGAGGATTGAGTCTCCGTGTGCACCTGCTTCTCATCTATACCTTTTAATTTAACCATGAATGTTAAAGGTGCATGATCTGAAATTATAATATTATGATATTTTGAATTGTATGTATATGGGATAAGTTTGGAGTCCACTAAAAAATAGTTGATTTTTGAATATGTTTTATGTACTGGTGAGTAAAATGAATATTCTCATCCAGTAAGGTTTTCTATTCACCAGAAATCTTTGATATTGGTAGTATTAATATATGAATTTAATAATTCACTTGCCTTGGATTTTATTTTCCTTTGCCTTGATGATCTATCTAAATAAGGGTCTAATGTGCAATTTAAGTCTCCACCAATTATCAGATTATATTGTGTAAATTCCGGAATAGTATTAAGTGTTTTCTTAAAAAACAGCGGGTTATCAAAATTTGGACCATAAACGTTAAGGAAGATTACTTTTTCTGAATATAATTCATCCACTAATATAATATATCTACCATCAATATCCGCAATAGTTGACACATGTTTAAAAGGTATACCCTTAAGGATTAAAATTGCAACCCCTCTAGACTTATGGGAGAATGAGGAATGATACGTGTTAGCAATCCATTATGCTTTCAAGCTATGTTGTGCTTCATTTTTAAGATGAGTTTCTTGAAGGAATATTATATCAGCTTTGAGTGATTTTAAGTGTGCTATTACTTTACCTCTCTTGATTGGTTCATTAATGCCCTTGACATTCCAACTACAAAATGTAATTCCTTTACCCCCAATTTTCGTATTAACATCTTGCATCTTATGGATAGGGTGGCCTGTAAAGAAGCAAATGGTTCAACACCTTGAATCTGGTATTCCACCCGAACACAGGGTCGATTAATTTTAAATTTGATAGATCTTCATCTCGAACATATCTCCCTAAAAAATTCTTATAATTAAATTTAATATTTATATAATTAAAGCTAAGATAGGTAGATATATAGTTAGTAGGGTGCAAATAGATAGAAAAACTACAATTACAGTAAGTGTAGTTAGTGATAGCCACACTAACATGGCTAAAATTCTAAGGACTTCCGTAGCCTTGTAAAAAAAAGATACTAGTTCCATGTTTTAAAAGACAAAAAAAATCTCAGTAATGACAATTTGTAAAAGGGAGGGGAGAAAAAAGAGAGAATTAGGTCTGAAAGATTTTTAATTCAGTGATGGGGAAATGTTTATTAGTCAAAAATATTAGTTACAAAATATGAATCCAAAATTAGTCAATTATTTAAAAAAAATAAAATTGTTAATAGAATAAATGAAATACCTGCATTAGGTATTAATTACATTTCTTATTTGTAACTAACTCTAAAAATATCTTATTAATAATAATTAATAATTCTTTGTAATAATTAGTAATATTTACTACTAAATAATAATAGCAAAATA
The DNA here is from genome assembly GCF_010909765.2 of Amblyraja radiata. Lineage (NCBI taxonomy): Eukaryota > Metazoa > Chordata > Chondrichthyes > Rajiformes > Rajidae > Amblyraja > Amblyraja radiata. The sequence goes on from NC_045966.1 coordinate 45,483,275, forward strand.
ACTGCTCAACTATCATTTAAGTATAACAACTTAAAGTTCCATTTGTTCTCCGCCAAGTGATGACCCCTTGGAGATGTTGTTCGTCATTCCGATGATTTCTCAATGTCCTGGACGAACTCAAGTGCTTTCTTGTGATCGGTAAAGCAGTGTTCCTTATGCTTAATAATAATAATAATAATATCTTTTATTGTCATTGCACGTCAGTGCAACGAGATTTAGTATGCAGTTCCAACCGATGAAAAAGAAAAGTAAAATAAATAAATAAGCTGTGTGTCGTGACCATCCGAGGGAGACAGTCCAGGGGGGGTGGGGGGCACTCAGCAGGGCCGTTTCAGAGCCGCTATAGCTCTTGGAATAAAGCTGTTTATGAGTCTGGAGGTTCGGGCGTAGAAGGCCTTGTAACGTCTGCCGGAGGGAAGTAGTTCGATCAGACCGTTATAGGGGTGTGATGAGTCTTTATGGATGCTGACGGCCTTCCTGAGGCACCGTGTGTGGTAGATGCCCTCTAAGGCTGGTAGCTCTGTCCCAATGATCTCCCAATGAGCTTGTAGGTAACTCGAAGTTTTGCAGGACACAACAGTCCAAATCTTAGGTTTGAAATTTTCCTGAGAATTCCTCTTGTCTCGTTGAAAAGCGCTCTTCTCTTGACAACCTATGCAGCATAGTCTCAGAAAATACGAATATTGTCGCCTTCAAATGATAGGTTACTGTTGCCGGCAATTTTTGTCAAGATGTCTTCCAAAACGTGGTCATAATGCCCCTTCAATATCAAATGTCTTGGGGAGGCATTAGTGTTCTGACGTGATCTCAATGCCCTATGTGCACGATCCAGTAGAGGCTTTGTATCTAAATTTAAAACCTTTTGTAGAAAATCGGCAGCTGATTCACAAGGGTTTTTATTTCCCTCTCTGCCCTCTTTGATTCCCACGATTCTCAAGTTCTGACGTTTCGAACGTTCCTCCAAATCAATACATTTTTCAGAGATTTTATTCAGTAATTCTGATAAATGCTTGGTCTCAGTTAAGACCCTTTTCGTAGTGTCAGTACTTGTCTGAGTCATTGACTCTAATTTAGTTATAGCTGTAGTATGCTGATTTACTATATCAATAGCTGGATCCAACTTAGAGTTAAGCTTGGATTCCAGTTTATTAAATTTAGCGTTTACCTCTTCCATATGTCGGTTTATATTTCCACTTATTTCATCCTTCCAGGTAGACAATACTTCCAGAATTTTAGTATGGACAGTCTGAAATGAATCTGATATTTCTTCTTTAAAAATTTTCAGTTCTTCCCTTATGACAGATATTTCTTCTGAAATAATGTTACGGAACTCCTCCATTCTGTTTCTTTTAGGTCTTACGTTCTGACCCTGTTTAGAAATTTCTTCTTGGGCCGACGCTGAAAATGAGGTTGAGGCTTCACTCGGGCCTACTTCTTCCTCCGGTCGTTTAACATGGCTGGTTTTCCTTGCCTGTCCTTTTGGGGGAGTTCTTTGAGTCGACATTAAACAACCGTCGTTGCAGTCTGATGATGTCACTCACCCCTCGACACAAGCTGCCAGTAAGTTTCAGCGGGCCTGTCCCGTTTTTCCCCCCTTTTTTTGGGATTTTCCACGGAGCTAGCTGGTGCGTGGCTTACCCCAGCATAGCACCACCGGAAATATTTTAACACAAAAGAAAATCCTGCAGATGAAGTTTCTAGAGAACTGACGGCGAACCGCCTCTTAAGCGATAAGAGATGGATCAATGAACTAAAGTCTCTCTGTAAGCCAGACAGAGATTGGCCAAAGCATGAGCTGGGATTTGAAATCTCTGCTAATGATCTGGAAATTAAATCAAACCTAACGGTGAATTTTTTTTTTTTTTTAATATTTTATTTTATTAGAAGTAAGTACAATCATATGGCACCAAAGTGCCTAATATATATTTTCATAATACATTTTATGTACAGCTTCTTATTTTTTTGTTATAATAAAGAAAGATGAGAATAAGAAAAATAAATTAGATAGTAAAGGATAGAAAGGCGTGATATATATAGTGTGTGAAGAAAAAGAAAAAAGACGAATGAGTGCAGAAAGTTGAGGAAAAGAAAATAGAAAAAAGAGAATAAGACATCAAAAAATAAATAAAAAAAGGTAAGGAGATCATTGTTTATAATCTTGACCATCCCTCGTCCAGTCCTGAAATAGTTAGCTTTTACAATTGTGTTGCACCATATGATTCCAAAAAAGACGACAAATGGAGACCAACTCGTTATGAATTGGTCTGATTTATCCATTAGGAGGAATCGCATTTCCTCAAGATCTGTGGTGTCCAACATACTTGCAATCCACATTTTAAGCGTTGGTGTTGATGTATTTTTCCAAAATTTAAGTATTAATTTTTTTGCTATTATTAAACCATAGTTAAAAAATAAAATTTGAGATGTGTTCAATTTATTCCCATCTTCCATTACTCCAAATATAATCATTTCAGTATTAGGTTCCATTCTTATCTTGAATAATTTTGTAAATATTTCGAAAATATCACTCCAAAATCTATAAAGTTTTATGCAGGAAACAAAGGAGTGTGTTATAGTTGCGTTTTGGGATAGACATTTATCACAAATGGGGGATATATTTGGATAACATTTGTTCAATCTTGTTTTTGAATAATATAATCTATGTAAAATTTTAAATTGAATTAGATTATGTCTTACATTAATTGAACATTTGTGAATATATATCAAGTACGTTTCCCATGTAACCATCGTAATTTTATCATTAGTTCCCGTTTCCACTCTTCTCTAAGTACCTCTGTCGATGGTAGGTCTATATTTAGAATACTATTATATAAATATGACATTCATTTTTGTGAGAGCTTTAATATTCATTGCTTCTTCTAATAATTCAGGAGTTACTTTTTGATATCCTTGTATATATTTTTTCATAAAATCGCAAATCTGAAGATATTTAAAATATTGGTTGTTTTTCAGTTTAAATTTTAATTGTAATTGTTGGAATGATAGTAGGTTTCCCATTTCGTACATATCTCCGATCCTTCTAATTCCGAGACTTTCCCATTGGTTATATGTTTTATCAATAAGAGATGGTTTAAATAAAGGGTTATTCGCTATTGGCATTAACAATGATAAATTTCTTAATTTTAAAGATAATTTTATTTGTTTCCAAATTCTTATTGTACCATATATAATTGGGTTCTTCTTATATATTGTGTTGTTCAGTTTTTTCGGGGAGAAGAGGATCGTTCCTATATTACAAGGACGACAATCCTCTTTCTCCAGTTTTATCCATTCTGTCTGTTGAGTAGAACTATCCAGCCAATAAATTATATTCTTAATATGCACTGCCCAGTAATAATACATAACATTCAGAAGTGAAAGTCCCCCGACCCCTTTTGGTTTACATAAGTGTTTTTTTGTAATTCTATGTGATCTATAGTCCCAAATAAAATTAGTAATATTAGAGTCTAATTTAAAAAAAAAGTATTTTGGTATATATACCGGTATAGACTGAAATAGGTATAGTAATTGTGGTAGGAAGATCATTTTTATTGCATTTATTCTACCTAATAATGATAAAGGAAGTGTTTTCCAAAATGTAATCAGCGTATTAAGTTTATTTAAGGTATAAAATTAGCATTGAATAATGCTTTATATTTTCTAGTAATCAGAATACCCAAGTATTTAAATTTTTCTGTTGTGATTTTAAAGGGGAACTTTATTGCTAAAAATCCTGTTATTCTCTCGAAGGGTTTTCACACTTCAACATTGTTGTCACAACACATCCATGAGTTGATAGGACATGAAGGAAGATTTCATGCTATCAAAGCATTGGACCGTTATGATTTGGACTATATACTGGGTATCATGCCTGATTTTAAGGGTTTGGTGTGCATGGGACCACTTTAAACTAAAACCAGTGTTTTAATAAGATTGATAATCAATTTATGCTTGCTTCTAGAAGGCATAAGTGAAGATGGAAGAGTCGATGAAGAATTCTGATGGCGGATATATAGTGCATGCTATTTTTCTCATTAGTATAGTGGTTAGTATCCCCGCCGGGGTTCAATTCCCTGACTTTTTGCGTTTGATAGATGTTAAGCCTTCATGGCTACTTTTTGGATGTTTATTAATAATTGTCTCGTTATATACTCGGAACAATTAGGTGCCGGTATACAATGGCCATTTGGCTTATTTTGTGTGTCATTAATTATGACATGTGTCTTTAAATTTTAGACTGCCCGTTATTATGTGGGTAGGATTTATGACATATTCTAGGGCGTGTTGGAGCTCGGTTTCTTACGCAGAAGCTTAGTTTTTAGTTTTAGTTTTGGACTTGCATGAGGAAGGCATACCCTTTGACCATGCAAGGTTTAACGGAGACACGAGGAGTTTTCTAACCTTTAAAGCGATATGCTGGAGTTCGATGAAGATTAAAGTGTATGAGTCGGTGTGTAAGGTTGGATGTACCTTATTGTTTTTCTTTAACAATAAAGAAACTATTAATCAAAAAATGTTGTTATGAAGTTTTGCCTGTGAAGAAGTTCGGAAGGTCTCACGGAGAGTTCACATGCATATTATGACATTCTCCTTAATCATGTAGTCCACTTAGTGGCTCAAGGGAGTAATCTCTTTAACGATATAAAAATCTGCCGCTATAGGTAGTCGCCAATGGAATTCACCGGTCAGCACTGGCAACAACTTACGTCACCTGACGACAACCTACGACAGCACCTACATCTGGAGAAATCAAGCTACGCTCATTGGTGTCAAACCCACGTCGCCAACTGTCGCCAAAATATTTTTAACAATTTGAAAATCCAGCGGTGACCAGAAAGACGCTACGACTCTTTGGGCGATTAAGGAGACTACTCACGACTATACAGGTGACACCCCGATGACCTTGTGGCGACAGCCTAGTCCCCTGTAGTTGCCGGAAAAAATTGCCTAAGTGGGACAGGCCCTTGAAGCTTGCAATAGCAAAAGAAAAGCCACATTACTGCAATAAATGTAATTGGTCGCGACAAGTTCTATATCTCTCAAATCCTTTCTACTGAGTTACTTTGGAACGTAGAGCAACACAGCACAGGAACAAGCCTTAAGCCAACAATATCACTGACCACATTTATACTGCTAATGTTTACGGTCATTTCACGTCATTATTCTTAAACCTGAAGGTTGAAAAGCTCTTTCTACCTTTAATGATAATATTGTAAGTAATAAAGAGAAAGCTAAAGCATTCACAGTCATTTTGAACTTGTCTTGCTGAATATATGGACTATTTTGACTTCCTCCTGAGATCACCACTGAAGAAGAACAGTCTTCAGCCATTTTGATTCAGTCTCTGTGATATTAAGAATTAATTGAAAACATTGAATTCACAAGAGCTACGGGGTCAGCACCATCCATGCTGGAGTACTGAAGAACCTGATAATGTGGAAAATTGCTCAGGTCTATTCTGTTCACAACAAGTAGGACAAATACAAGCCAGCTACCGCCATCCAAATATTATATAATCATTTTCTCCAGAGATGCTGCCTGACCCACTGAGTTACTCCAGCTCTTGTGTCTTTTGTTTCAGCAACTGAACTTTCCTTTTATCATCTTCATTGCATTACATTTCCCATTTTTGTCCTTGATCTGGTGTCCATCAAAACATACTTCCATACCTACATCTCTTTTCTTTGTGAATGCCCCTCATTTTCCAGTTCATCTTAAAAAAATGAACTCAGTTTCTTTGACCGTTTTGATTTGGATATAAAATCATTTCTCAATTTCCCTTTGGACCAATAGTCATTAGTGAACCTCATTAAACATGTTGGTGGAAATGTTTCGCCTAGAAACTGGTAGGAATATGGAATTTGAGATATTGTTAAAAATAATATGTATGCATTTATATGAAAACATGAGACCTTTAGACTTTAGACTTCTGATATACAGTGTGGAAAGAGGCCCTTCGGCCAACTGTATCTGTGCCGATCAGCAATCACCCCGTACACTAACACTATCCTATACATGAGGGACAATTTACAATTTTATCAAAACCAATTAACCTGCAAATGTATATATCTTTGGAATGTAGGAGGAAAACGGAGCACCCTTGGAAACCCACATGGTCCCTGGGAGAATATACAAAACTCTGTACAGACAGTGCATGTCGTCAGGATCAAACCCGGGTCTCCGGCGCTCTAAAGCAGCAGCTCGACGGCTGTGCCACTGTGCCGGAAACTCATTATCTCAGTAAAGAGGGGGAAGAAGAGGAATCTCCTGGTAGCAGGACCTGGTTGTGCTCTGCTAATGGGCCTGTCCCACTTAGGTGACTTCTTAGACGACTGCAGTAGACTATGTAGTCGCCACATGGTCGGCACATGTTCACGGGTGATTGCTGGGGAGTCGCCTTCATGGTCGTGAGGAGTTCCCGCATTCTGGGAACTAGTCGTGGCCTCATTATGTTGAAAAATTAGCGGCAACTAGAATGAAGCCGCCATGGAGGGTAGCGAGAATTCTCGTGCAGTAAGTGGGTCTCAAGGAGGTCCTAGTGGGTTGCCAGGAGGTCAAAGGTTCTCTTAGGTTCTCGTAGGTTGTAGCCGGTGCTGGCTGGTGAATTGCATTGGCTCATTGGGGAAAAAGAACAGTAGTTTTCAGTACCAAGGATAACCGACCGGTAATATTAAATGCCGCCGAACTTCACAGCCATGTATCTCTGGCTTCTTAAAAGTTGTCTGGCTTCTTATGTTGTCTGCACTTCTTCTTCCTTCTTCTTCCCCCTTCTCGCCCCTTCTCCCCCCTTCTCCCCCCTTCTCCCCCCTTCTCCCCCCTTCTCCCCCCTTCTCCCCCCTGCTCTTTTCAAAGACTTACCGTACACTGTGCTTTAGCCATCTTAATTACAGCACCAACCTTCCTGTACATCGCAATGTGTGTCTGTATCACCTTGGCTTTGCACCATGTGAATTTCAGACAGCGCTTCCCCAGCTTTCCCTGTCTCCCACCTTTGCGATGTGTTTGTGTATGTGTTTATGTGTTCCACTCAGACAGTCACCGTTCCAGTTGCCGGTCTTTCAGGTGACTGCCGGCAACTTGACAGTCACTGGCAGATGCCTGAAAAATCGCCTAAGTGGGACAGGCCCATTAGAGTGTGTGATCCAAGATAACGCTTCCAGGTTCTAAATGAGAAGGATTAAGGGTTAAAGTATATAAAACTATGAGAGACATAGACAGGATAGATAGTCAGAACCTTTTTCCTCAGATGGGAATATTAAATACTAGATGCCATAGTTTTAAGGTGAGAGGGACAAAGTTTAGAGGAGATACATTGGGTAAGTTTTTCACACAGAGGATGGTGAATGCCTAGACCATGCTGCCAGGGTGGTGGTGATATGATAATAGTGCTCAAGAGACTATTTGATAGGCATATGGACATGCAGAGAATGGTGAGATATGGATCACTTCAGTAAATAAGAGTTGGCATTATGTGCGGCACAGACATTGCGTGCAGAAGAGCCTTCCCCTGTGATGTGCTGTTCTATGTTCTAAATGTTAAGGCAATCTGAAATTTCCACTGTTTTGAATAAGGGAGGAAACCAGAGCACCCAGCAAAAACCCGTGCCATGACAGGGAGAACGTACAAACTCCACACAGGTAGCACCCGTAGGCATGATCGAACTGTAAGGCAGCAATTCTACCGCACCGCCACTATGCCGCCCATACTGCATTAGTTGGAAAACTGAATCTAGCCAAATGCTGTTCTGCTGTTTCTCAGAACTTAAACTTGTTATATTGTACAATTGGCATTATTTTCAGAGAAAATCTCAGTGAAACCTATTTTCGTTTGTAGTGAACGGAAATGAAATGGAGCTCAAGATTTCAGCAAGCAATTAGATTAAACAAAGAGAAGGGGAAATAAAGGATCTTTTCCAAGGCAAGAACAACAGAAAGTGCAAGGTACTATAAAAATAATGAAAAGACATTTGGACAGATACATGGATAGGAACGTTTTAGAGGGGTATGGGCCAAATGCGGCCAGGTAGGACTAGTACAGATGTGTTGAGTATAGAAGTTAAGATATTATGTTGCAGTTATACAAGACAATAGTGAGGCCACATTTGGAGAATTATGTTCATATTTGGTCACCCTGTTATAGGAAGAATGTTATAAAGCTGGGAAGAGCACAGAGAAGATTTATGAGGATGTTGCCAGGACTCAAGGATCTGAGCTACAAGGAGAGGTTGATCAGGCTATGACTTCATTCCTTGGAGCTCAGGAGGCTAAAGGTTGACCCTATGAGGTGTATAAAATCAATAAGGGAAGAGCAAGAGTGCATGCACATCTTTACCCAAAGTAAGGGAATCAAGAATTAGAGGACATAGGTTTAAGGTGAGAGGAGAAAGTTTTAATTGGAACCTGAGGGGCAATTCTTTCTCTTGGAGGGTGATGGGTATATGGAATGAGCTGCCATAGGAGGTTGGCCACGTGGCAAGTACAAAAACATTTGGACAGGCATATGGAGAGGAATATTTTAGGGGCATATGAGCTAAATACAGGCCGGTAGGACTGGTGTAGATGGAGCATCTTGCTCGCAATGGACAAGTTTGCCTGAAAGCCTTGTTTCTGTGCTGTTTGAACCTGTGACTCTATAACTGTAAAAGATTAGCGATTTTTTTTGTTATTTAGTCTCTTTACCTGTTAAATGAGTTAAGGGCCTGTCCCACTGTATGAGGTAATTCAAGAGATCTCCCGAGTTTCCCCTGATTCGAACTCGGAGAATTACGGTAATACCCTTTCGTAGGTACTCGGGGGCTCTCGTGGACATTTTTCACAGTGCTGAAAAAACTTCACAAGTTACCTCGTTTCCCGAGTACCTGCCGTTAGCATTATGAGCCTCTACGAGACACCCTCGAGCTCCGACGTAGCCGTTACATACATTTTACGTACTTACCACGAGTTTGATTTTTTTTAAACTCTGGAGGGGTGTTGAATTACCTCATACAGTGGGACAGGCCCTTTAAGCTAATGAGCAAGAAACTTGACTGGACTGTTCAGGACTATGTGAGCATTGCAGGAGACTTCACACTTCCTGTGTAACCATAGAAACAGGAAATGATGCCAACTATTTGAGGAAGGGTTAGATTCCTATGGAATCTTTCATTTTGCAATGGTTTGTAAAGCTGGAGGTAAAGCAAACCTTTATATTTTGTAGGAATATAAGTTGTAGTGGACAGTGACAAATGGACTGAGATGTTAGTTAGGGGGGTGGGGAGTAGGGGAGGGGATTGTGGGGGTAGGGGAGGGGGTTGTGGGGTAGGGGAGGGGGTGTATGTGGGAGGGGTTGTGTGGTAGGGGGGAGGGGGTGTGGGAGGGGTCTGTGAGGTGTGGGAGGGGTGGTGGTGTGGGAGGGGGAGGGTGTGTGGTGTGGGAAGGGGGAGGGGGTTGGGGGGGGGTTGAGGTTGTCGGGTGGGTGTGGTTGGGGGGCTGGTGGGTCGGAGGATGTGGTAGTGTGGGATGGGGGTGTGGTGTAGGTCGAGGAGGGGGTGGTGTGGGGGCGAGGGTGTTGTGGGGGCGGGAGTGGTGTGGGGGAGGGGGTGTGTGGGCAGGGTGGTGTGAGGGGGGGAGTGTGTGGGTGGGGGACGGGTTGGTGTGGGGGAGGGGGTGTGTGTGGGGCAGGTGTGGGGGGGCGAGTGGTGTGGGGGCGGGGGTGGTGTTGGGGCGGGTGTGTGGGGGCCGGGGGGGTGTGTGGGGGGGGGGGGTGGTGTGGGGAGAGTGTGTGGTGGGCGGGTGGTGTGGTGGTGGTGGTGTTGGGTGTGGTGGGGAGTGGTGGCTGTGGGGGGCGAGGCTGGGGGGGGGGGCTGTGGGGGGGAGGGGTGTCTGTAGGCTCAGTGGCTCCCGGCCCCTGCTCACACCACGTTCATCAGCTCCAGACTCACTCACTGGCTCTCATTCCCGGCTTCACACATCAGCACCCAAGTCGGTGTGGTGGTTGTCGCCCCGACTAGCAGAACACGGCACCCATTCGCAGAGCACAGCCCCCGCACACAGAGCACAGCCCCCGCACACAGAGCACAGCCCCCGCACACAGAGCACAGCCCCTCGCTCGCAGAGCACAGCTTCTCGCCCACAGACCACAGCCCCTCGCTTGCAGTCTGGGTCAGCTTTATTCTCCCCGCCGGACAGCGGGTGCCGGAAGTGGCGTTACCTTCATGGTGACTGACAGGCGAGAAGACCAATCTGCTCATCTCACCTTCATAACATTTGTAATATTCCACCGATCAGAACAAAACTTGGTGCGTGTGGAGCAGAGGAGAACAGTGAGTAAGGTGGCGAAAAAGGATACCGTTTTTTGCGCAAATATAAATACAACACAGACCTGAAGTTGTTAAGATGAGAGTTTTAGTAATAGGATAGATAGATAGATAGATAGATAGATAGATAGATAGATAGATAGATAGATAGATAGATAGATAGATAGATAGATAGATAGATAGATAGATAGATAGATAGATAGATAGATTTGAAATTAGCCAATTTGTTATCTTAAAGATATTTATAGCTTCCTCTATGATGTGAACTGATGCAAATTTTTATTTTTCTTTCATCGACATATCTGCCATGTTGAGGTGGAATTTCTTTAGCAAGACGATGATGAATCTGTGGAATTCATTGCCACAGATGGCTGTGTAGGGCAAATCATTGTGTATTTTTAAAGTGGAGATTGATAGGTTCTTGATTAGTAAGGGCATCAAAAGTTACAGGGAGAAGGCTGGCGAATAGGGTTGAGAGGGAAAAATAGATCAGGCATGATCGAATGGTGGAATAGACTCGATAGACCGAATGGCCTAATTCTGCTCCCATGTCATATGGTCTTATGTTAACACACTTCCTCCAATATTTTGGGATCTTAATTTATGTACCAGCCTCTTAGTTGCACCTTTTCAAATGCCTTTCAGAAAGCTAAATACACGTCATTTACAGCTTCCCTTCTATAAACTCTTACTGTCACATCCTGAAAGAATTTGAGCACATTTGTCAAACATCATTTACCTTTCATAAAACATCCTGAATTTAAGATAAGCTAAAATAATCTAAATGCAATGTTATGTATTTGAAATAGTGTCACTCTTATTATGCAGAAAAGCATGGGGTGAAGCCAAAATTTCAAAGCAACAATGTGATGGATGACTGTAAGTAATCATTTTAGCTGAAGGATAAATACTGGACTGCAAAATGGTCTTTTAAACTGTTATTAGATGTTTTTGATTGGCAGAGAAATGTCTAAAAACTGCTTAAACATTTTATAAAAAATGATGAACTAAAATATAAAGATGAGCGTGTTTAAAACATGTGCTGAACTGCTGGAATTCAATTAACACACAAAGTAAAATAAAAGTAAATAAGGTGTTTGCATTTACCTACCTTTTAAATATGTGACATGAATGGGTGTCAGGGCTTATGGGGAGAAGGCAGGAGAATAGGGTTGAGAGGGAAAGATATACTAGCCATGATTGAATAACTTATGAATCCATTCAAGTGAGTGGGTTTTCCGCTACTAACACCACTATGAGTCTGAGATGCCTCGTGGTCCACCCATTAAGAGCAACACATTGGCAGTGGATGCAAAAGTGAGGTAACATAGAATGAGTGTGAAGTGGTGATTGATGTTTGGCATGGACTCGATGGGCCAACGGGCCTGTTTCCATGCTGTATCTCAAAAACTAAAACCAAACTGTCACTGACTGTCTAACTCATTATCATCTAGCCCACAGCGGACCATTGTGAGTTGTACATTTCCTTAATCATCGTTACTATTTGCATGTCTTTCATTCATTTGTTCTATATCACTCTATAATCATCATCCATATATTTTGTTTCCCTTTCCCCTGACCAGTCTGAAGAAGAGTCTCGACCCAAAACATCTCCTATTCCTTTTCTCCAGAGATGCTGCCTGACCCACTGAGTTACACCAGCTTTTTGTGTCTATCTTCACATTAAGCCAGCATCTGCAGTTCCTTCCTGCAATATTCCGTCTGCTCGGCACACTGAATCTATTGACAGAGCTGGAGTATAAAAGCATTGAAGGACACAATGTGCTGGAGTAACGCAGCAGGTCAGGCAGCGTTTCTGGAGAACACGGATAGGTGACATTTCGGGTTGAGACGGATGTTCTCTAGAGCTGCTGCCTGACCTGCTGGGTCTCCAGCACTTTGCGTCCTTTTGTATATTAACCAGCATCTGCAGTCCTTATTTCACATTGTTTGTCGATGCACAAGTACAGAAGGCAAAGATGAGTTGACCCATGTGAAGGGCATTGTTAATCTCCACAGAACCATTGGCCAGTTGCAAGTACAATTAGTTTTGCTGATCAGCCCGGTAATATTAACTTCCCAGAGCATGCATATGAAAGCATAAGGTCAAGTCATGAATGATTCTGTGGCCTTGTGATATGGCTGATTGCTAAGTGCAACGAGTCTAAACTTGAAATCAGGACTAGATGACTTTTTATCCAAATGGTCCTGACCACATAATGATCGTTTAGTGCTGCAGCAAGGTTCCAGCAGAGAATGTGTCTTCAGGTTTCAGAGTGGGCCTTGGGTCCTTGACCTTCTGTCTTGTGCCATTTACTCAATAGCCCATTGTTCTGCTTAATGGAGCAGTGCTCATTACTGATGTGAAATGGCCGCATTGGGAATTCGTGCCATGTTTCAATCCTATAAACTGTGATTCTTTCCCACTAAATGACATTGCTCTTCTCACAACATCACATTAGCACAAATAAATTGGGCAGATTACTTAGAATCTGAGGAGACATTTCCATAAAATAATTATCAAGCATCAGCTGGAAATAAATATGTAATTTTTGAGTAAATCACTCCTGGATTTAACTACTGTGATCACAGTTTTTAAAAAGTTGTAGTGAACGAAACAAGATTTGGTTTTAACCAGGTATTAGCTTAGTTTTTCTCCACTGGGATTACTACATTGACAAAGGGTTTTTCTTTGATATATTTTTCCTTTTATTCTGAAAATATTCATTCTTGTAAAGGTGTTCTAGATTTCCTAATGCTGCCCAATCTGCATGTGTAGGTAACATAGACACAGATATATAGACGCACGCACACACATGTGCACACACACACGTGCGCGTACACACACACGCACATGAATGTGCATGTGTACAAACTGGTGTGTGAATTCACATAACTGCACACTTGATGACCGAAAAAGGTGAATTTATTATGGGGAACAAGGAAATGGCAGATGAGGAACAGGTACTTTGGATCTGTCTTCACTAAGGAGGACACAAACAATCTTCCTGATATAGTAGTGGCCAGAGGATCTGGGGTGACAGATGAACTGAAGGAAATCCACATTAGGCAGGAAATGGTGTTGGATAGATGGATGGGACTGAAGGCTGATAAATTCCCAGGGCCTGGTGGTCTGCATCCCAGGGTACTTATGGAAGTGGCTCAAGAAATCGTGGATGCATTGGTGATAATTTTCCAATGTTCTTGCCATAGAGGGAGTACAGAGAAGGTTCACCAGACTGATTCCTGGGATGTCAGGACTTTCATATGAAGAAAGACTGGATAGCCTTGGCTTGTATTCGCTAGAATTTAGAAGATTGAGGGGGGATCTTATAGAAACTTACAAAATTCTTAAGGGGTTAGACAGGCTAGATGCAGGAAGATTGTTCCCGATGTTGGGGAAGTCCAGAACAAGGGGTCACAGTTTAAGGATAAGGGGGAAGTCTTTTAGGACCGAGATGAGAAAAACATTTTTCACACAGAGAGTGGTGAATCTCTGGAATTCCCTGCCAGAGAAGGTAGTTGACGCCAGTTCATTGGCTATATTTAAGAGGGAGTTAGATGTGGCCCTTGTGGCTAAGGGGATCAGGGGGTATGGAGAGAAGGCAGGTACGGGATACTGAGTTGGATGATTAGCCATGATCATATTGAGTGGCGGTGCAGGCTCGAAGGGCCGAATGGCCTACTCCTGGACCTATTTTCTATATTTCTATGTTTCTATAGACTCAGGATCAGTTCCTGTGGATTGGAGGGTAGCTAATGTTATCCCACTTTTTAAGAGAGGCGGGAAAGAGAAAACAGGGAATTATAGACCAGTTAGCCTGACATCGGTGGTGGTGAAGATGCTGGAGTCAATTAAAAAAGGTGAGATAGCCGGACATTTGGATAGCAGTAACAGGATCGGTCTGAGTCAGCATGTATTTACCAAGGGGAAATCATGCTTGACTAATCTTCTGGAATTTTTTGAAGATGTTACTAGGAAAATGGACAAGGGAGAGCCAGTGGATGTAGTGTACCTGGACTTTCAGAAAGCATTTGATAAGGTCCCACATAGGAGATTAGTGGGCAAAATTAGGGCACATGGTATTGGGGGTAGAGTGCAGACATGGATAGAGAAGTGGTTGGCAGACAGGAAACAAAGAGGAGGGATTAAAGGGTCCCTTCCAGAATGGCAGGCAGTGGCTGGTGGGGTACCGCAAGGCTCGGTGCTGGGACCGCAGCTATGGTGGTTGGCAGTGTGAACCCAAAACTGGGTGGCAGTGTGAACTGTGAGAAGGATGCTATGAGAATGCAGGGTGACTTGGGCAGGTTGGGGGAGTGCGCAGATGCATGGCAAATGAAGTTTAATGCGGGTAAAGGTTTTATCCACTTTGGTAGCAAAAACAGGAAGGCAGATTACTATCTAAATGGTGTCAAGTTGGGAAAAGGGGAAGTACAACGGGATCTGGGGGTCCTTGTACATCAGTCTATGAATGTAAGCATGCAGGTACAGCAGGCAGTGAAGAAAGCGAATGGCATGTTGGCCTTTATAACAAGAGGAGTCGAATATAGGAGCAAATAGGTCCTTCTGCAGTTGTACAGAGCCCTAGTGAGACCACACCTGGAGTATTGTGCAGTTTTGGTCCCCTAATTTGAGGAAGGACATTCTTGCTATTGAGGGAGTGCAGCGTAGGTTTACAAGGTTAATTCCCGGGATGGCGGGACTGTCATATGCTGAGAGAATGGAGCAGCTGGGCTTGTACACTCTGGAGTTTAGAAGGATGAGAGGGTATCTCATAGAAACATATAAGATTGTTAAGGGCTTGGACACGCTAGAGGCAGGAAACATGTTCCCGATGTTGGGGGAGTCCAGAACCAGGGGCCACAGTTTAAGAATAAGGAGTAAGCCATGTAGGACGGAGACGAGGAAACACTTTTTCTCACAGAGAGTAGTGAGTCTGAGGAATTCTCTGCTTCAGAGGGTGGTGGAGGCAGGTTCTCTGGCTGCTTTCAAGAGAGAGCTAGATAGGGCTCTTAAAAATAGCGGAGTCAGGGCATATGGGGAGAAGGCAGGAACGGGGTACTGATTGGGGTTGATCAGCCATGATCACATTGAATGGTGGTGCTGGCTCGAAGGGCCGAATGGCCTACACCTGCACCTATTGTCTACTATCACACACACACATAAATGCAAGAATGCAAGTAACGTCACAAACACATGTCCGCACTCACCATACACACAGACACACACAAACAGCCAAGCACACACACACCGACACACACACAGTCAAACACACACAGACATGCACACGCGCACACAAAAACACACATACACACACATGTGCATGCGTGCACATGTGTGTGATTTCACATAAGTATACACAAATATGCCCAATGCCTTCACGAATCCTCCCCCCCCCCCCCCCCCCCCCCCCCCCATTTCCCAAAGTGTTTCTGCCATACACCGGTAATCTTTCCTGTTTCTCCTCAGCACCGATGCAGAGTATTGACCCAAAATCATGTTTTTTTGGCGCATGTGCGTGTGCAATTCGAAGGGCCGAATGGCCTACTCCTGCACCTATTGTCCATTTAAATCTTGACATGCTTTATACCTTTTGTACGCATAATTTCTCTTTGAGCTTTATAGTTCTTCCAGCACTCTGTTTTTTACACTATCACTGTCAATGTTGCAGTAGAGACTGCCAGATTTGAAGAATCCAGCAAGATTTGTTAAAAAATAATATATGGCTATTGATTGGGACCTTGTTGAGAGTCATGTTTCCTGCTTTACACCTGAAACTGCACTTTAAGCAAAAAAAACAATTGCTGTGAAGTTTTCTAAGACAGGTAGAGAGGGTGGTAAAGAAAGCTTTTGGTACATTGGACTACTTCAGACATAATAATAATAATAATACATTTTATTTAATGGGCGCCTTTCAGACATCTCAAGGACACCTTACATAGATTCATAGAAATAAAAACATATAATCAGAATAAAATAAGTAATAAAGACATCACAGAGACACAAATTAAAAACAGAATTCAGTCCAAAAACAGAAAATCAAAAACACAATGTGAAGAGAGAGCAGCGGCAGCCAAAGCGCGCCAGCGTACACTCTCTCTTCACGGCAGCCATCTTGGACACAGACTTACAGGATTACATTAGACAAAAAAATCATCCCCCCACAATGGATACCACTGTGGAGGAAGGCACAAAGTCCAGTCCCCACCCCAAGTTCACCCCAAAGTCAGGCCTATTGAGGCCACCGCAATTGCCTCTACGGAGGCCCGATGTTCCTGGCCGTTCTCACCGGGTGGTCTTGCCCCGGTGTCGGGAGAGTCCTCTCGGCGGCCGGGCCACCTGGAACGGCCGCTTCCTGGTTGGAGACCGCGGCTTCCGGAGCCGACAAGGCCGCGCTGGTTTGGAGCTCCCAGGCTCCCGATGTTAAAGTCGGCGCCGCCTCTCCGCTCCGCAGACCCGCAGCCCGGAGATGTTGCTCTCGGCGGTCCAGCTCACCAGAGCTCCAGCGCGTCGCTCCACGCGGAGACCCAGGCAAGGCATCGCCCGCTCCACTCCGCTCCGCGATAGCGCTCCAGCGCTGTGCCGCCACCGAGGCCGAGGTGCTGGGCGGTCCCCACCAGGAAACGGCGCTCCAAGCCCGCTGGTAGGCCACGAGGACGGGTCGACGGGCAGCCCGGAGAAAAAGCTGCCACACCGACCAGGTAGGGACCTAGAAATAAAGTTGAGACCTACCCCCCACATTAAAAAGTCCATATCCCCTACAAACGAAAAACAGGACTCACTAAAAACTATTAAAAAAATGAGTTAACAGCTAGCAGCCGTTCACCAAGATGTCACCAAAACTTCTCATGATACTGAATGTAGAAATTGGGACGTTATGTTACACTTGTACAAGGCATTGGTGAGGACACATTTGGAGTATTGTGTTCAGTTCTGATCACTGCTATAGGAAGGATGTTGTCAAGCTGGAAAGGGTGCAGAGAAGGTTTACAAGGATGTTGGGAGGACTCGAGGCCATGAGATATAGGGTAAGGTTCGGAGGGCAGGACTTCATTCCTTGGAGTGCAGGAGGCTGAGGGATAACCTATAGGCGTGTACAAAACCATGAGGGGAGTAGATAGGTTGAATGCCCAGAGTAATTTTCCCAGGGTGGGGGAATCAAATCCAGAAGGCAGAGGTTTAAGTGAGAGGGGAAAGTTTTAACAGGAACCTGAGGAACCATTTCACTGAGAGGGTGGTTGGGATATGGAACAATAGTGCCAGAGGAGGTAATTAAGACAGGTATTAGAACGGCATTCAATAGACACTTGGCACAGTGCATAGGCACATGGACGGCACAGTGTACAGTGGTAGAGTTGCTGCCATACAGCATCAGAGATGCAGGACTATGGGTGCTGTCTGTATGTAATTTGCACATTCTCCTTGTGACCTGCATGGGTTTTCTCCTTGTGCTCCAATTTTCTCCAACACTCCAAAGACGTATTGGTCTGTGGGCTAACTGGCTTGGTAAAATTGTAAATTGTCCCTAGTGTTTGTAGGATAGTGTCAGTGTGCGGGGATCACTGGTCGGCACGGACTCGGTGGGCTGAATGGCCTGTTTCCCTGCTGTATCTCTAAACTAAACTAACTAAGCTAAACTAAACTAAAAAGACAGGAAAAGTTATCAGGGATAAGGGTCAAACACAGTTTAAATGGGGCATCTTAGTCCGCATGGATGAGTTGGGCTGAAAAGCCTGTTTCAATGCAGTATGACACGATGACTAAGAATGGTGTGAAATGCACTGTATCAGTAAAATATCCGTCTCTGCAATCCTTCGGTTAAACACCACACAGCCACGACACACTGGTGGAGGAGAGAGACATTTATTCACAGAGTCAGATCAGAACCTTAATCCATCTTCTTTTTACAGGGAAATTAAATATTTCTACTGGAATGTAATCACATTTCTGTTACCTAGAATAAAATTTAGTTCTCTGGATAATTGGAAATGACCGATTTGTGTTTAAGTAGGCAAAAAGACACAATTAATTTATTTTAATGCTCAAAGCTGTAATTTTATTGAGTGACAGCGTCTTGGCACAATACACATTTCATGAGCGATGGGCTTACAGCAAGGTAAATGAAGCCTAGCTTTTGAACTATCGGCATTCTTTATTTATGAACTAATATGGTGTAAGCATTCTTCTGTAAAGATCTGCATTTTCAAGGGAGAGAGTGAGACAGCCATGAACTATCAAGCTGATAGGCAGGCACTAAGCCCCCAAATATCAGCGTGATTCCCTTTCCAATGAAACCTCAGCTATCTGCAGTGAGTCCAGTATGCAGAGGTCAATATGCACCAGGAGACGATGAGAGACCAGCTTCCACATCTTGTCTGTCTGAGGATAGTCATCCCTCAGTTATACTGTAAAGACTCAACAACAATGACAAAGTGTGCAGGAAGGAACTGCAGATGCTTGTTTACACCGAAGATAGACATAAAGTGGTAGAGTAACTCAGCGGGTCAGGCAACATCTCTGGAGAAAACAAAATAGGTGACGTTTTGGGTCGAGATCCTTCTTCGGACTATATCAGTATATTTCCATGACAATAAAGCAAAAAAATGTGGGAGTGTTCCAAAGTCCCTTTTCTTTCAGTTTAGTTTAGTTTAATTTAGTTTAGTTTAGAGATACAACATGGAAACAGGCCCTTCAGCCCACCTAATCCATATTGACCAGCGATCACCCTGTTCACTAGCACTATCCTACACACTAGTGACAAGTTTCAATCATTACCGAAGCTAATTATCTTACAAACCTGCACCACTTTGGAATGTGGGAGGAAACCGGGCACCTGGGGAAAACCCACACAGTCACGGGGAGAACGTGGAAACTCCGTACAGACGGCACCTGTAGTCAGGATCAAACATGGGTTTTTGGCGCTGCAAGGCAGCAACTCTACCGCTGCGCAACCGTTCCGCCCCTGGTTACCAGAGAGGTGTGATCAAAGATGACAAAAAAGACTGCAGATGCTGGAATCTGGAATAAGAAACAGAATTTTGAATGAACTCAGTGGGTCAAGCAGCATCAGTGGAGGCAAAATGGTGTAAGTTGCACATTCTCCCCGCTTTCACGTGGTTGTTCAGTTTGAAAGGAATAATGGGTTTCAAAACCAAATTCATTACATTGTGGAACCATAACTGATTATAAATTGCTGCCATTTATATTACATTAGAAACCATTGTCAAGGACCAGAAGGCATAGCTTTAAGGTGACAGGGGTAACGTTTAAAGGGGATGTGCAGGGTGTGTTTTTTACACAGAGGGTGGAAGGTGCCTGGAACACTCTCCTAGGGTGCTGATGGGGGTAGATACGATAGGGGGGTATAACAGGCTCTTCAACAGACACACGGAGATTTAAACTGAGGCTATAGACTTTAGAGATACAGCACAGAAAAAGGCCTTTCAGCCCACCAAGTCAGCGCCGAACAGCGATCCCTAGCGTAATAATACTAGTGAAGGGGGGTGATCCGAAGGGCCTGTTTACGCACTGTATCTGTAAAGTCTAAAATCCTGTATCACTGACATGTTGGGAAAAATAAACCTTTTTGTTGAAAAGAAATCAGCGGCAATTACGAAGACAAAGAGGTAAATCAGAGCTAGAAAAAATTCAAAATCAAAAATCCATTCAAATGGAGGATGGAGATTTACGGTAGAAAGTCAATAACATGAAAATGCAGTGTTTAAGAAGGAACTGCAGATGCTGGAAAATCGAAGGTACACAAAAATGCTGGAGAAACTCAGCGGGTGCAGCAGCATTTATGGAGCGAAGGAGATAGGCAACATTTCAGGCCAAAACCCTTCTTCAATAACATGAAAATACAGAACTGACTGCATTCAGTGCTTTTATATTTTTTGATCTTAGGCACATCAATGGATGTGGAGTTGGTGCAGGAAGGAGGCGCTGAGGTAAAAGATCCAATATGATATTATTGAGTGAGAGAATGGCTAATCATTTTAAAAATCAAGTCTAGTATTTATCAGGTCTAGACTTTTGTAGAAATAAAGAACTGCTGATGGTGGTTAATACACAAAAGGACACAAAGTGACTCAGCAGGTCAGGAGTCAAGTGAGTCAAGAGTGTTTTATTGTCATATGTCCCGATTAGTACTTGCAGCAGCACAACAGATATGTAAACATAGTACTCTGTAAATATATATATATATATATGCGTGTGTGTGTGTGTGTGTGTGTGTGTATATAATTAGAAGTCTAAACTTGACCACTTCCTGTTTGCGCTGCATATTGATTTTAGAAAAAAACGCTACCACTTACGGCTGTGATTTTTGGCCATCCTATTCAGATTCCCTCTCCGCTCATCAGGTGCAGAGGATTTTTCCCATCAATGAAAGATAAAAGAGTTATTAGTGTTTTAAAAATGTTGAGATTCTCTCTCCTGTCAATCACCGCCATGAAGGCCATGCCCCTACCTGGGGTGTGGGGAGGAGCTATAAAATCCGGAAGTCTGGATGTGGCTCTGTTGCTGCAAGATGGCGAGCGAGACGACTCTCAGTCTGAGCTGGAAATCTACAGAGGTTGGACTTGCTCCCTGCACTCTGCTTCAAGTGCCGTGAGATTGGATTTACAGTCCTGCACTAAATTATGACTTTTGAGGAAAATTCTCAGATTTTCTTTGTTAAAATTTGACCGCTTAATCTCTCTATATTAAAATTGTCTTATTTAATATCAACAGCAAAGAGGCATCAAGATGCATTGAGCAGCAGAACACAACAAGAAATAACTTAATAAATCTCATCTTTAACATTTAAATTGTTGTTATATTTTAAGTCATTCACATTTTACACTTTAATAAATCCTTTTTCCACTTGCCATGCCAGCGTTTTCTTCATCACAATGGGAACCTAATAGGCAGGAATGGCTGCGCTGTCGGAGAGCCACTAAGAGTGCATGGGGGGAGGTTGAGGGGAGATGGCAAGGAGCAGAGTGTAGGGGTGAAGGGAGGAGGGGTGACTGAATGTACTGCCACCACACCAGCCGCGAGTGACTGGACTGCCAGCCCACCAGCCATGAGTAAGTGAACTGCCAGCCCACCAGCTGTAAGTGACTGAAGTGTCAGCCCACCAGCCATGACTTAGTGAACTGCCAGCCCACCAGCCATGACTCACTGAACTGCAAGTCCAAGAATCCATTCAGTCCACAATGTGCATATTAACCCTCTGGAAACCAATCCCTTCAGCGCACAACACCCATACTAGCGCTCTGGAAGGATAGACTTTCACGCAAGGATAGACTTTCCTCCTTCATTGCTGTGATCAGTAAAAAAAGATGAAAATGTCTAAAATTGATTGTCCACCCTCTCCCCCTTCTCTCTCACACAGTCTGTCACCTGTTTCAGCAGAATTTCTGGCAGTTTCTCAGCTGCCAGCCCACCAGGCCTGAGTTACTGAGCTGCCAGCCTGCCATGCCTGAGTGACTGAGCTGCCAGGCCTGAGAGACTGAGCTGTCTGGCCTCAATGACTGAGCTGCCTGGCCTGAGTGACTGAGCTGCCTGGCCTCAGTGACTGAGTTTCCAATCCTGAGTGACTCAGCTGCCAGCCCAAGAATCCATTCGGCCCACAATGTCCATACTAGCCCTATGGAAACCAGCCCTTTGACCCACAACACCCATACTAGTGCTCCAGAAAGTCCATGGCAGTGCAACTGGATTGTGGTCCATAATGTCTCATTGCTGAGATTAGGGTTTACTTGAGGGTTAGGTTTAGTTTAGTTTAATTTAGCTTAGAGATACAGTGTGGAAACAGGCACTTTGGCCAACAGAGTCTACGTCGACCCATTCACACTAGTTTTATGTTAATCCAGTTTTGAATCCAATACACTTGGGGCAATTTACAGAGGCCAATTAACCTACAAACATGCACGTCTTTGAAGGAAACCAGGGCACCCAGAGAAAACCCACGTGGTCACAGGGAGAATGTACAAACTCTGCACAGGCAGCGCCCGAGGTTAGGATCAAACCTGGGTCTCTGGCGCTGTAAGGCAACAACTCTATTGCTGCGCCACTGTGCCAGTTATGTTGGCCTGTTTAAGAACCAGATGAATGAGAGAAAATAGCTGTTCCTAAGACTTCAGACCCGCTGGTAGCAATGAGAAAAGGGCATAGCCCAGATGGTGGGTATCCTTCATTCTTATTCTTACATGTGGACCATATACTGTAACATATCTAAATACAGACCTTCATAATGTACATTCAGAGGGTGATGAATCTATGGAATTCATTGCCACGGAAGGCTGTGGAGGCTGTCAATGGGTATTTTTAAGGTGGTGAGGGAGAAATTCTTGATTAATATGGGTGTCAGCGGTTATGGGGCGAAGGCAGGAGAATGGGGTTGAGAGGTAAGGATCAGCCATTTTTGTTCTCTTGTTCTCGGTGGTCCTTGTCTGTTCTTGTACTGCCAATTCTCGTTCTCAGCGGGCACTTCGGCCACCAAGCTTGCTTATAATAATTGATATTGTGCATTTTCCGGCATTTTGGAGTAGGTAAAACAATCGTGACCTCCTTTTGGGAGATTGAAAGTTATGGACTTAAATATAGATTAGTGGTTCAAAGTTAAAATCAATGAGCGACCTCCTATTAAAGCGGTGCTAGGACTCTGTGTTGCTCTTTTAAACATGTCTAGTTTAGTTTAGCTTAAAGGTATAGTGTGGAAACAGTCCCTTTGGCCCACTGAGTCCGCACCAACCAGCGATCACCCATTCACATTCTATTGTACATAATAGTGACAATTTACATAAGCTAATTAACCTACAAACCCATACGTCTTTGGGATGTAGTTGGAAACTGGAACACCCGGAAAAAACCCAGATGAACACAGGTAAAATGTACAAACTCTGTACAGCCAGCACCCATAGTCAGGATGTGGGAGGAAACCGGAGCACTTGGAGGAAACCCACACGGTTACAGGGAGAAGGTGCAAACTCTGCGCACACACAGCACCCAACTTCGGAATCAATCCTGGGTTTCTAGCGCTGTGAGGCAGCAGCTATACCGCGGCGCCACTGTGGAACATGTCAAAAAGATTCACTTAATACATGTTGCAATTGTTAATAATGTAAAATATGCACAAAAATAATGCTTGCCGGAAGGATGAATATCTTGATGCAGCCTGGAATTGTGAATCTATTATTGCAATGCTAATGATTAACATCTCTCGTCCATCATAGACGATGGTGATTCATTCACAGCCGCTTTGAGCACTTCCCATGGTTTCACCATGGTGATTAAATGACCTTAAACTGTGGGTGAGAACGTAAAAACAATGTGGATCTTTAATCAGGCATCGTAACTCACATCCAGAAATACTGGAGCAAAAACAGCTTATTTCTCTGCCATCGACATGACTGATTTTGAAGAAGGGTCTCGACCCAAAATGTCACCTAAATGCTGAGTTACTCCAGCATTTTGTGTCTATTTTCAGTGTAAACCATCATCTGCAGTTCCTTCCTATATATCTTGAATGATTGATTTTTTTAAACATACAGCATGGAAACAGCCCCTTTGGCCCGCTGCATCCATGCCGACCATCGATCACCTGTTCATGCTAGTTCTATATTACCTCACATTCTCATTCACTCCCTATGCACCAGCAGCAATTTTAAAGAGACCAATTAACCTACAAACACTCACGCCTTTGTGATGTGGTAGAAAATTGCAGAACCTAGAGAAATCCCACATGGTCACAGGAAATAGGTTTAAGGATAGTTTAGAGATACAGCATGGAAACAGACCCTTCGACCCACCAATTCCATGCCGACCATAAATCACCTTGTGTACCTTCGATTGTCCAACATCTACAGTTCCTTCTTAAACACATCAATCACCTGTTCACGCCAGTTCTATATTATTTCACATTCTCATCCACTCCCTACACACTAGAGGCCATTTACGGAAGCCAATTAACCTACACATCCACACATACGGAGCACCCGGAGGAAACCCACGCGGTGGTGAACTTGCAAACAGACAGCACCCGAGCTCAGGATCAAACCTAGGGGTCTGAAGCTGTGAGGCAGCTACACCAAGTTCTAAAACCTTCAACAAGTATTAATGAAAGGATAAAATACAATTTAAATGGAGAAGGATCAGGCCATTCTGTCCCTCAAACCCACCCTGTAAGTCTAGATGATCATAGCGGATCTGCCCAAGGGTTTCTTCTCCTCTTCTGTATCAGTTCCCTATTGTACTCATTTTAGCTTAGTTTATTATTGTCACGTGTACCGAAGTACAGTGAAAAACTTATTTGTTGCGTGCTGTCCTGTCAACAAAAAGACTGTAGATGATTACAATCAAGCCGTCTACAGTGCACAGATACAGGATAAATGGCATATCATTCAAGTGCAAGATAAAGTCCAATTAAAGGTAGTTCAAAGATCTCCAATGAGGTGGATGAAGGTCAGGGCTGCACACTATTTGGTGAGATGATGGTTCATTGTCCTGATAACAGACGGAAACTGTCCGTGAATCTGGAACTGTGCTTGATCTTCCAAATTTTACTCTAACTTTTAAGTATCCCCAATGATCTAGCTTCCACAACCATTTAGTATTCAATTTACAACAGATTTTTGGGTGAGTTAATTCCAGATGTCATGTACACAAATGTATGAGAAAGTAGTTTATGATCACAGAATCATAGAATTGGAGAAGGAATGGGTTTTGAAGCCTTGATTGCTTTTTCATTGTTACGTTCAGTCAAGGAACAATAATGAGTTGAGCAGATTTACTCTAAATGCAAAATTTCAGGTGAATCAAATGGACGGGCTTATCAGGAGACTAAACCATCCTCTCACCAGCAAGTGTGTTGTCCTGACACCCCATCTAATGCTTTGGAGACCTTTGAACTATTTTTAATCTTGCACTAAATGATATACCCTTGATCCTGTATCTGTAAACTGTGGACGGCTTAATTGTAATCATGTATTGTCTGTTTTTGACAATAACAGCAACAAAAAAGCTTCTGAAAGTATCTTCTGAATTTGCAATTATTCTTTGAAAATTTTAGAAGATCTAATTTTTGTGCTATAATAAACAATGTTCGGATGTTCATTTTAAGCAATGTTTACAACAGTAAGGTTTGCCTGGATGTAGAACAACGATCAGTGTGTGAACAGTTTTCAGCAAAGGCAACAAACCCTTGAAACATAATTTGAAAAACCTCCTCAGTAAATATACATCGCCGTAATCTTTATTGATAGACAGGGACCTTTTACCCGTCACACAGTCCATTACACTGATAAACTATCACTAAAGATTTTTTCCAGTTAGGTTACTGTTAACAGGGATGTGAAGGCCTTCCAGATGTTAATCCCAATGCACAAGGGATCTGTCGCTGTCAAAGCCTCCAAATTGCTGCTATTTTTCTTGAAAACCCACACTTACAATCATAATTTCAAGGGAACGTTGGCGAACCTGCCTCCTTGTCTCTGGGAGCTGTTTGAGATAAAAGGTAGGGACATCACTTTTTTTATTGCAGATGATTTAAATTATCTTCAATAATCTCAAAATAACGAAGCCACAGAACACAATTATCAAGTCAAGTGTGTTGATTTATCAACGTCAAGTAAGATAATAAGATCAGGAACAGAAGACCGCATATAAACAAAATAGATACAATCAGGATCACCTTAAGGAAATCTATGACTTTGTCAATCCGTCACGGTGACTCTATTATTCACCTGCTACTTAGAGAATTGTCCTTGATTAGGCCATCGGCATATTCAAGGATGAGTATCTCCCCAGTCTTCTCCCCTCTCCTATCAGGCAAGAGGCACAGAAATTTGAAAATGCACACCACTGGATTCAGGTACCGTTTCTTCCCAGCTGTTATCAGGCAACTGAGCCATTCCGGAAGTGGCGGCGCTGTTAACAGCTGCGGCTCGCCTGCAATCCGTCTGTCTTTACTTTTTTCTGTTGTTTTTTTTTTGTCTTGTTTTGGTTAAGTTTTAGTTTGTTGGGTTGTGTTAGAGGGGGTGAAACATGTTCTCTGTCTCTTCCTTCGGGGGAATGCGACTTTTTCGTGTCGTATCCCCCTTCTCTGCCTCGGTCTGCGCTGAGGCCTACTGGCGGAGCTGGCGGCCTCCAACCTGCGACCGACCCCGAGGCTCCGGAGGCAGAGCCAGCCAGGACTCACCAACGAGAGGCTGGCCGTCTTCGGGGCTAAGGCAGCGGTGGCCCGACTTGCTGGTGCGGCGTTCTGGCTTTCGGCGGCGGCCTGGAGCTGATGCAGCGGGACTCGGAGCTGAGACTGCAGGACCCGGTGCTGGGGCAGCGGCCTGGAGCTAGGGCGGTGGCCCGGAGCGGAGACTGCGGGACACGGAGCTGGGGCGGCGGCCCGGAGCTGGGGCAGCGGCCCGGAGCGGAGACTGCGGGACCTGGAGCGGAGACTGCGGGACCTGGAGCTGGGGCGGCGGCCCGGAGCAGAGACTGCGGGGCTCGGAGCTGAGACTGGGGGACCCGGAGTTGGGGCGGCGGCCTGGAGCGGAGACCTGGAGCTGGGGCGGCGGCCCGGAGCGGAGACTGCGGGGCTCGGAGCTGAGACTGCGGGACCCGGAGCTGAGGCGGCGGCCCGGAGCGGAGACTGCGGGACCCGGAGCTGGGGCGGCGGCCCGGAGCGGAGACTGCGGGAACTGGAGCTGGGGCGGCTGCCCGTAGCTGATGCTGTGGCGGGTCGTCTCGGAGCGGAGACGGCGTTCCGGCTTTCGGCGGCGGCGACATCACCACGGAGGTCCGCTGGACTGGAGAGCGGCATCTTCGGCCTGGATCGATTGCCTCAGCGCAGAGGGAGAACAAGGAGGGAAGAGACGGAGACTAAGACTTTGCCTCCATCACAGTGAGGATGTGCTTGGTGAACTCACTGTGGTGGATGTTTAATTTGTGTTTATTGTATGTTTTGTTATTATTGATTCTGTGTATGACTGCAGGCAACATAATTCCATTCAGACCGAAAGGTCTGAATGACAATAAAGGATCTATCTATCTATCTATCTATCTATCTATCTATCTATCTATCTATCTATCTATCTATCTATCTATCTATCTATCTATCTATCTATCTATCTATCTATCTATCTATCTATCTATCTATCTATCTATCTATCTATCTATCTATCGTATGGTAGGAACTATCACAAAGTTAAATGTACCTGGGTAGGATAGGTTTAGAAGATATGGCCCAAACGCAGGCAGGTGGAACTAGTGTTGATCGGCTATGATGGTCGGCATGGGTACGTTGGGTCAAAGGGCCTGTTTCCATGCTGTATGACTTATGCCCATGCCTGCATGCACCAAAACTCAAACAGATTTTAGGCAAAAAAATGAGAGATAACAAGAAAATTTGTGCCACAAAAGTTTCAAGCAATCATCATTATGTCAGAGAGTCTAATCAAATAACTTTGGCTAATGTGTTAATCAACTAAATAGGATAAGGGCGAACACAGGCAAGTGGGACTAGTGTAGGGCACGGGGAGGCCCTGACCACGGGGAACAATGGAGGAAGAGACTGACTTTGGTGCCTTCCCACACAGTGGGAAACTTTGATTCTGCTGTGTGGGGATGTTTTATGTCAAACCCTATAGTGTGTTGTGTCCCTTATTTTATTGTATGGCTGTATGGGAATTTCATTTCACTGTGCCATCTGGCACATTAAAAAAATGCCCTTTTTTCCTGCCTGTTCGAGATATATTTTCTCGGGCTACTACCTAATGCTGAATAATCGTTCCGACTGCCGTTCTGTGAATTAAAAAAACCAAACCGCGGGACAATTAAATCGCTGGAGTGAAATAAAAAAGCTACTTCTAACGCCGTCAACGCCAACAACGGGACGGATCTCACGTACGGGACAAAACATAAGGTAAGTCGTGTATTTTACATATAAACTTGCTTCTTAGGATTACTTTAATCAAAATTTCATCAGCGAAAATGTGATTATGTAAATATACGAACCGGCAGTGTTTTGCCTGCCGATATGGGGTTTAAATTCACCGCAAACCGCAAAGTTCCAATCGATCGCGTTCCACAAAATCTCACTCGCAAGATGATTAAAATGGCCATTAATTTACGGGAATTAAACACTAAATTCCTTATATTTGGCCTATAAATTCATGACAATGAGATTTAAAAATAATGTTATATTGTGAATTCTTGTGTTATTTTTACACTTAGGCTATTTAAAAATGTTAACCTTTACTTAAGAAATGGATAGATGTTTAGATCTAGTAATTGAATTTGGCAATTAGCTACAATTAGGTAACTAACTAATTATATGCTTTAATTTTAGGTAATCCAAGTAAGATTGTTTCATATTTGTTTCAGAATGTTTCAATCTATAATAACTGAAAATGTCATTTAGTTCCCTTAATTTTTAAGAAAGTTATGGGCTTTTGACCGTCCTCGATCACAGCTTTTGAGTTAAGTCAATGGAAAAGCAATAGGGAACAAGATGCTAATTTCAGAGTATGAAAATGGCCATAACTTTTTTTAATACTGAAGACATGAAAGTGAATTAGGTGTCAAATTAAACTTCTTTTTATGCTTTATCTGATGGGATAAATTGCAGACGATTTTTAAAATCTCAAAATTGTGTAACATTGCTAGTTGTAGACGTGCTGACAGGTGAATTTCATTGACTCATTGGGGGGAAAAAACGTAAGCAGTAGTTTTCAGAACCAAGGAATAAATGTCCGCTGAACTTCACAGCCGTGTATCTCTGGTTTCGTAAAAGTTGTCTGGCTTCTTAAAAGTTGTCTCCCCCCTTTCTCCCCTACCCCTTCTACCCCCCCCCCTTCTCCCACCCTTCTGACCCCCCTTCTCCCCCCTTCTCCCCTCCCTTCTCCGCCCCCAATTATTCTCCCCCCTTCTTCCCCCCTCTTCTTCCATATCTTCTCCCCCCTTCTCCGCCCCCACTTCTCCCCCCCTCTTCTACCTCCACCTTCTTCTCTCCCCTTCTACCCCTCCCTTCTCCCCCTCCCTTCTCTCCCTCCCTTCTCTCCCCCTTCTCTCCCCCCCTTCTCCCCCCCTTCTCTCCCCCCCTTCTCTCCCCCTTCTCTCCCCCCCTTCTCTCCCCCTTCTCTCCCCCCCTTCTCCCTCCCCCTCTTCTCCCCCCTTCTTCTCCCCCCTAATCCCCCCCTTCTCTCCCCTTCTCCCTTCCCCCCTTTTCTCCCCCCCTTCTCCCCCCTTCTCCCTCCCCCCCACCTACCCCCCTTTTCTCCCGCTCTCCCCCTCCCCCCTTCTCCACCCTTTCTCCCCCTCATTCTCCCCCTCTTCTCCCCCCATTCTCCCCCATTTCCCCCCCTTCTCCAACCCCCTTCTTCCCCCCGTGCTCACCCCCTTCTCACCCCCTTTCTCCCCTCTACTCCCCCTTTCCCTGCTTCTCCCCCCTTCTCCCTTCCCCTTCTCACTTCCCTCTTCTCTCTCCCCCTTCTCCCCCCTCCCCCCCTTCTCCACCCCTTTCCCCCCCATCCCCCTTCTCCCCCCCCCCCCCTTCTCGGACACTACGGACAATTTACAATTTTACCAAGCCAATTAGACTAGAAACCTATACACATTTGGAACGTGGGTGGAAACTGGAGCACCCGGAGAAAACCCACGCAGGTCACGGGGAGAACGTACCCACTCCGTACAGACAGCGCCCATGGTCAGTATCGAACCAGGGTCTCTGGCCTTGTAATGCAACGACTCTACCGCTGCACCAACGTGCCACCATTCCACTTCCTCTCACAACTCCTTCCACAGACCCACGGGTTCCCTGTGTAAAATCTACCTCTCAGACCCCCTATAGATCGTTCTCCTCTCACCTTAAATCAATGCCCTTTTAGTCTCCTCATCAGCACCTAAATCTCACAGCTAGTCTCAATTATTAAAAAAATATTTCACTCATTTGCCAATCAGCCAACATTAGCAAAGCAGCATTTAAAATAGCACAATGCAGGCATGGATCAATGGCTTCAGCTGTGTGTTGCCATAAATAATAAGTGAAAATGACCCTAAGATATTTCATCTCAACCTCTGGACCAATTCCCACCGAGTAATGAATTGGAAATCAAAAAACGCTGAAATCTGAAATAAAAACAGAAAATGCTGGAATTCGCTGATGGAGATATTTAGATATTTAAATCTTTTCTGGTTATGGGTGACTGAAAATGATACCTGAAAAATGCCAGATGACTGAAAAAGAGCAAATCCGGTACTTTTATTCAAAGAGAATGAGCAAGGTAATTATACATCAATGGCCAGGAAACTGCTGGGAAAATGTCTAAGTGATGGAATAATTCTATGCTTGGAAAGGCAGATATTGATTAGGAAATGTCAGCATGGATTTGTTGGTGGAAGATCCTGACTTTTTGAAAAGATTAAAAAAATATATTGATTGAAAGATACAACATGGAAACAGGCTCTGTGGCCCTCAGTCTGAAGAAGGGTCTTGACCTGAAACGTCACCTATTAATTTTCTCCTAAGATTGTGCCTGATTCGCTGAGTCACTTTAGCATTTTATGTCTATCTCCTGTGGCGCACAGAGTCCACGCCGATCATCGATCGCCGTTCACACTAGTTCCATGTCATCCCATTATCGCATCCCCTCCCTATGTACTAGGGGCAATTTAGGGAGGTGACCCTACAAACCTGCACGTCTTTGGGATGTGAGAGGAACCCGATTTGAACCCGTGTCTCTGGCGCTGTGAGTCAGCAGCTATACCAGCTGTGCATTGTGCTGCCTTATTGATGAAGGACTTCAGCAGCTGATTTCAATGTCGCGCATGGAAGGCTGGTCCAAAAGGTTAGAGCCTATGGAATCTAAGACTTGGCAAATTAGGATCAAAACGTGCTTGGTGACAGGAGATAGAGGAAGATGGTGGAGGTTTTTTGGCTTCCATTTGTGATTGGAAATCTGTGACCAGCAAAGTACTGCAGGGTTCAGGGTTGGAACCCTTGGTGTTTGTTATATTCATTTACGACTTAGATGTCAATTTCAGAGATATGATTGATGAGTCTGAAGATGATACAGGTGGTGTTGTTAATAATAAGGGGGACAGTGCCAAATTACAGTATGATAGTGTTCAAGGAGGAACTGCAGATGCTGGAAGATCGAAGGTACACAAAAATGCTGGAGAAACTCAGCGGGTGCAGCAGCATCTATGGAGCGAAGGAAATAGGCGACGTTTCGGGCCGAAACCCATCTTCAGACTGATGGGGGGTGGGGTGGAGAAGGAAGGAAAAAGGGAGGCGGAGGAGCCCGAGGGCAGGGGAATGGAAGGAGACAGCTCGGGGGTTAAGGAAGGGGAGGAGACAGCAAGGGCTAGCAAAATTGGGAGAATTCAAGGTTCATGCCATCCGGACGCAAGCAACCCAGGCGGAATATGAGGTGCTGTTCCTCCAATTTCCGGTGTTGTCTCAATAGGTTTAGAGGGATATTGGCCAAACGCAGGCAAGTGAGATTAGCCTAGTTGGGCTATGCCTGTTGACATGGGCAAGTTAGGCTGAAGATCGACTAAGGCCTGAAGCAGTGTTCTGACCCAAAACATCATCCTTTTTCTCCAGAGAGGCTGCCTGACCTGCTGAGTTACTCCAACACTTTGTGTCTATCTTCGGTATTAAACCAGCAGGTCTTTCACACACAAATTAGGATGTAGGGCCTAATTCCACGCTGTTAGACTCTAATTCCTCTGGAATTAAACAAACGAATCCCCATCAAATTAATAGTAAGATTAAACAAGAACTTACCAGTTTGAAGTTTGATCTGTATTTTATGAGGAGTTACGATGAGGGATTACGTGAAGAAGCCCGCTAGGACGCATGCATGTCATTGTTCAAAGCAGCGGTGTGAATTCACAGATAACTGTAATGACTAAACATAGTAAGATTAGAGAAGAGATACCAGTTAAGTATATGATCAGGGTGGGAGCGGAGGGCACGTAATCCCTCATCGTAACTCCTCATAAAATACAGATCAAACTTCAAACTGGTAAGTTCTCGTTTAATCTTACTATTTTACTTCGGAGTCACGTGAGTGACTACGTGAAGATTTCAAAGCTCTGTGATTTCATGCCGTGGAAACGAGTCCATGCACACGTCTGCCTTGACTGTGGGAGGAATAGTGTTAACATAATTGCACATGATTCGTTATTGAAATCATAAAATTTATTAACACAAATTATAACCCCATTTATGGGTTTTTAATTAATTTACTGAATAAAAAAAAAAATTCTGCAAATGTTCCAGTTTTCATCACTGGTTTATTGTAAAATAACTGGAAAGTTCTTTCCCCTGACCATCCTGCTGCTTCGAGGACTTGGTCCATGGGCACATCCAGTTGTACTGCTGCTGATGTAGCTGCAGCCCTGGTGGAATGAGATTTAAACACGTTAGTATCCACCCCAGCCTGCGTCAGTACCTGTTTCAGCCATCTCGAGATCGTCTGGACCGTCACTTTTTTGTGAGGTTTCTTATGGCTGATCAGCAGTCCCTTCTCATTGCCTCTTAGGATTTTTGTTATCTCCATGTATAGTGATAGATGTTTAACTATACAGAGGCGGTCATCTGCAGGGTATGACCTAAATTGGATATTGATGCCTGCTGATCCCTGTCTGTTCTGTTTTACTAGTTCGTAAATATGGAACGTAATATCGTCAGGTGAGGAGGTCATGTTGTCCAGTCTGAGTTTGTGCAGTGACTGAACCCTCTGTGCCGTAACCAATGCCATTAACATGACTGTTTTTAACGTTAGTCTGTGTAGGGACAGGGTAGATGCTGGTGACCAGTTCCTGAGTGCTTTCAGGACAATGCTTACATCCCATTTATGGGAGTACCTGCTTTTTGGGGGGTTTGTGTTAAATATTCCCCTCATGAGCTTGGTTACCAGAGGGTGAGTCCCTACCGTGTAACGCTCTGTCCCTTGCCATAGGTATGTCGACAGGGCACCTCTGGCGCTGTTGATGGCACTGTAGCTGAGCCCCTCATCATAGTGGAGGCCTGCCAGATATTCCAGAACAGATGGGATGTTGATATTTCTGTTGGTGATTTTGTTCTTATGACAGTACATTTCCCACTTTCTGATGTAGACCAGATATTGTTTCTTGGTTGATTCTCTTTGGGCCGCCGAGATGATGTTTGCTGTTCGGTCCGTGAGTCCCAGTTGTAGAAGTGGTGTCTTTAAATTCTACAAATAACAGGTTCAAGCTTTTATGGCTTGGATGGCTATCCCCTGTCACGGGATGTAGTAGTAGATCTGGTCTGTGTGGGATAGTAATACATGGTCCTAATACCATGTTTTGCACCACTGGGAACCATGGTTGTGTAGGCCAATCGGGTACTACCAAAATACCAGACGCAGAGTCTTGTTGTATTTTCCTTAATACCCGACTGATGAGGCAGAAGGGAGGGAATGCGTAAATAAACAATTTCCCCCAATGCAGCAAAAATGCATCTGTTGCCACTGCCCCAGGGTCTGGTTCCCATGAAACATAGTTAGATATCTGGTTGTTTAGTCTGGATGCGAAAAGATCAATATCCGGTGTTCCATATTTTGCTGTAATATCAGCAAACACTGTTTTGTTTAACATCCATTCGGTGTTTTCATTAAATTTGCGTGACCTGGTGTCTGCCACTAAATTTAGTCTCCCTGGTAGGTAAGTGGCTGATATCCAAATATTTCTCTGGATGCACCATTGCCAAATTGAATTAGCGAGATTGTCACATGATATCGATTTGTTGCCGCCCATGTGGTTGATGTATGCTACCACAGTGGTATTGTCTATTTGTAATCTAACATGCTGGTGGTGTGATCCAGTACAATATGACTTAAGGCCATGAAATGCACCCAACATTTCCAAGTAATTTATACCCAGTGTGAGTAAGAAGGATGCCTCCTGCGCTGTCCATCTACCTCCACAGCTGGTGATGGTATTGGTGGCTCCCCACCCTAGTGCACTGGCATCAGTTTGTAGTACCATCGAAGGGTTACTGACAATGATTAGGTTGGAACAAAGCCAGATGTTATCTATCCACCATTTTAGTTCTGTTTTGGCTCGGATTGGTAGTCTCATAGGTCTGTCAAAGTGACCTGCATTAATTTTTAGAGCTTGAATTTTGGCTCTCTGTAAGTTTTGGTAATGTAGGGGTCCAAATTGTATGGCTGGGAAAGCAGCCACCATTTTACCAATTACTTTAGCTACCAATCTGATGTATGGGTTTCTGATGTCAATGAGGTTGCTGCAAACCTCTGTTATTTCTCTGGCCTTTTCCTTAGGTAGTGTCACCGTCATGTGAACTGAATCAATGGTGAATCCCAAGTAGTCCATAGTAGTGGACGGTGTTAGTTTAGATTTAACTGGATGGATGATAAATCCCAGTTTTTAAAACAACTGTTTTGTGGCTGTTACAGTTAGTATGGCCAATTCCAAAGTTATGCCCACAATGAGTATGTCATCTAAATATGCCATAATCATGTGTTTGCGTTTCCGTAGAAATGCTAGGGCTGGTTTCAAGATTTTTGTGAACAGCCTGGGGGCTGATGTTAGCCCATTTGGCAGTGCTTTATATTGTCAGGATTGTCCCATCCAGTTGAATTTTAAGTAACATCTGTGGTCACCTCGTATGGGTACTGAATAGTAAGCATCTTTTAAATCGATGCTAGCCATGAAGTACCCTTTGGAAATTAGTTGTTTAGCAGTAACAAAGGTTTCCATTTTAAAGTGAATATATTGTACAAATGTATTCAATTTTGTCAGATCTATGATGATGCGACAACCACCATCTTTTTTGGTTTGGGTAAATATATTGGACACAAATTCTAATGGTTCGTGTCGCGTTTGCTCAAATACACCTTTTATGTAAAGCCGCTCCAGTTCAGCTTGTGCTTCTGTTTTTTCCTTATCAGAGAGCACAAAATCTCGGTTTGGTTTATGTTGAACTGGAGGGCTGTTTTCGTGTATAAACTCTATGGTATATCCCTGGATACTGCTTAAGACGTAAGTATCGGTTGTTAGCATGCTCCATGCATTCAAAAACCAGTATAGTCTTCCCCCAACCTCCATGCTTCCCATATTATTTGGGGAACCAGACCCACCTACCTCCATTGTTACCAGTGGCAGGACTAATTCTTCCTGAAGTTCTTCCGTTGCTGTTGTGCTGGTGCTTGGTTTTTCGGGTTGGTTACTGGTGTTGTTGGGGTTCCCCGCATTTTCCAGGAAGGCCGGCCTGGGCCATGGCCTAAAAAAGACTCATGTTTGGAGTGCCGTGCCCTCGAACTTTCACCAGTTCCGCTGGTGGGTGCGTAGGGGTGCTGTCGTAGGCTGTGGTGGGTTTTTGCAGGGTGGGTTGTTCCTTTTATTAACCCCAAAGTTTTTGCTTCTTCATCTAGCTCCTTTACCTGCTTCGATAAGTTGCCTCTGAACAGGAGAATGGATGGTTTGGTGGCTCCAGGTTTACACAGTCCCGCGAATTTAGGATTAAGTGTCGGCTGTATGGCA
Source organism: Amblyraja radiata (assembly GCF_010909765.2). Lineage (NCBI taxonomy): Eukaryota > Metazoa > Chordata > Chondrichthyes > Rajiformes > Rajidae > Amblyraja > Amblyraja radiata. The sequence continues at coordinate 45,519,086 of NC_045966.1, forward strand.
CTTTTTCTGATGCTGTTTAATTCGTGCTGGGTGTTGCAGAACAGTGCCAGCGCGTCCTGTTGATCTGGGGACATAACCCTGTTGTCCACAGTGCGGGCAAATGCCGTTATTCCTGCAGTCAGCAATTTTAGGACTTTTTGAAGTTTCACGTCCATACTTCTGACCCCTGGTCCGATGTGTTTCCAGATGCAGCTGTTGATGATTGGGACGTTTAGGGAAATGCAGTTGCCTGGTGCCATATGTCTTCCTGTCGTATCCACTACAGCCTGTTCTTGTAACTGGTTCAGTGACATATAGTCAATGCTGGCAGCAAGCTTTGGCTCCAGATTTGCCCCAGTTTGTTCTGGCTGTATGAAATTTGCCACCATATCCAGCAAGTTTTCTTTTTCTTGTGCCCCATGCACACTTGTATGTTCTTCCGCGGACCTCTCTTCCAGGTCAGCCCAGAACTGACCCGAAGTGCTCCCCTCCGATAAGGTGGATACACTATGCAGCCCTTGGAAAGGTACTGCTGTGGGTTTGATATAGGGCCCACAGTGGCCTGACTCCAAATCCCGGAGCCAGTCACGCTGGAGCAGATGCTCCAAACACCGTTCCATACGGGTCCAGCGTCTCGGTCGCTGACCTCCCGCGGTGTATCAGAGTCGGACTCCTCCGAGTCCACGACTCTGTTTGTTTTGTGTTTTGCCTGCCGCCCGGCCGCGTTGATTTGGCCGGCGCGGCGGCTACACAGGGCACAGCTGATCCCACTACGGGTGATCTCAGTGCCGACGGCTGCTTTTGCTGGCTGTCCGCTGCTCCGCGGTCCTCCCTGACCAGCTTCGCCGCAGCCCTCGTTGTCTTTTTCCCTTTCTCCATTCTCCGTCTGTAGTGGACAAAAAGGCAAAAAGACCGCAGAGTAAAAACCTTACCTGCAATAGCGGCTTTTTAAATTGCCGCCGCGGGGGAACGTCCTTCCACCGTGTGTGATGTTTCGCAATGCGTGTAGCGCAATGACACGCATGCGTCCTAGCGGGCTTCTTCACGTAGTCACTCACGTGACTCCGAAGTAAAATCAGAATTTGAGCCTGTATTTTAGAAGTGAAACTTTAGAGCTGTGACCTTCCAAACAACTCAAGGACAACAGCGAATGTTCTCAAGTACAATATAAAAGGCTGTATTAAAGTCCTCCATTCACAGATTGTTGTAGAAAATTGAAAATTCTCTTCCTGAATATTGTTGTGAGCACGGCAACAAAATTGCTAACCATCCTCTTCTGAAATAATTTGTTTACATGAAAAGCTGTCCTTCTCTTTGATATCTACAGCATAACTTTAGATAGCCTCTTATAGCGACTGCAGATCCAAAACCCATCATTCTGTGACAGTCTGGACAAGACTATTGTGCACAGAAAATTGAAATTCTCCATATCCAAATTGCACACAGATTTTATCATTAAAATATTCACCTTCCGTTTTCCCTTTCTCATGTTCCATCTCCTGAACCATTTTAGCAGTAATCGCGTGTCTATGAAATTCACATATCTACAAGATGAATAGAACCTCTGTCTGCATAGTGCAGAGAAGCCTTTTTATTATCACTTCCCATGTTTCTCTTCTCAAGTAGCAGCAAAGCAGCCGGTTACTTTTTAACTTCGGTGACCAATATTTCCAGCCAAATGGGAAAGCGAGAAAATGAATTAACTGAATGTTTTGAGGTCCTGGCCAATGTGTGAACAGTGGCATGATGATGCAGTGTTAGTTGCTGCCTTACAGCAGCGCCAGAGACCCGGGTTTGATCCTGACTATGGACGCTGCCTGTACGGAATTTGTAATTTATCCCGTGACCGCGTGGGTTTTTTCCCGGTTTTCCATTTTTCTCCCACACTCCAAAGATGTACAAGATTAGAGGTTAATTGGGCTAGGCAAAAATTGTAAATTGTCCCTAGTGTGTAGCATAGTGCAGGTGTACGGGGTTTGTTGGTCGGAGCAGGCTTGATGCGGCGAAGGGCCTGTTTCCACACTGTATTTCTTAGCTAAACTAAACTGGTGCCCCATTCCACGTGGCACGGAAAGATCCTTGCAAGCTGCCTCTGCTGAGATATGCAATGTATGATCATTTGCGACTCACTGACATTGTACACTGTACACTCTGTAACATTACAGACAGCAAGAAAACCTTTACTGTCAAAGTAGGTTACAGAACGCTGCTTGGATTTGAAGATATAACCTATAAAGAGAGGAAGCACAAACTTGAATTGAGCGTTTGATAGCATTTGACAGCACTGGACCTCTACTCGCTGGGGTTTAGAAGGTTGAGAGGGGATCTTACAGAATAATGAAAGGCATAGATAGAGTGGATGTGGAAAGGATGTTTTCACTGGTGGGAGAATCTGGGACCAGAAGTCATAGCCTAGAATTAAAGGGAGCTATTTTAGAAAGGTGAGGAGGAACTTCTTTAGTCAGAGGGTAGTTAAACTCATTGCCACAGAGGGTTGAGGAGATCATGTTAGTGGATATTTTTAAGACCGAGATAGACAAATACTTGATTAGAATGGGCGTCAAGAATTATGGGGAGAAGGCAGGAAAATGGGATTAGGAGGCAGAGATCAGCCATGACTGAATGGCGGAATAGACTAAATGGGCCGACTGGTCAAATTCTACTCCTGGTCAAATTCTACTCCTATAACTTTATAACAAAAGCAATCGAATATAGGAGCAAAGAGGTCCTTCTGCAGTTGTGCAGAGCCCTAGTGAGACCACACCTGGAGTAATGTGTACAGTTTTGGTCCCCTAATTTGAGGAAGGACATTCTTGCTATTGAGGGAGTGCAGCGTAGGTTTACAAGGTTAATTCCCAGGATGGCGGGACTGTCATATGCTGAGAGAATGGAGCAGCTGGGCTTGTACACTATGGAGTTTAGAAGGATGAGAGGAGATCTCATTGAAACATATAAAATTGTTAAGGGCTTGGACACACTAGAGGCAGGAAACATGTTCCCAATGTTGGGGGAGTCCAGAACCAGGGGTCACAGTTTAAAAAAAAAGAGTAAGCCTTTTAGAATGGAAACGAGGAAAAACTCTCACAGAGAGTGGTGAGTCTGTGGAATTCTCTGCCTCAGAGGGCAGTGGAGGCAGGTTCTCTAGATGCTTTCAAGAGAGAGCTAGATAGGGCTCTTAAAAAAAGCAGAGTCAGTGGATATGGGGAGAAGGCAGGAACGGGGTTCTGATTGGGGATGATCAGCCATGATAACTTTGAATGGCGGTGCTGGCTCGAAGGGCCGAATGGCCTACTGCACCTATTGCCTATTGTCTATTGTCTATTGTCTATTGTGAACTTGTTTCCTCTGGAATGACAAAGGCTGCGGGGGGACCTGATAGTTGCATCAATCATCTTTAGTTTATTTTACTTAGTAGATATTTACATAGTTAGTTGCTTAGTAGTGCATACTGGTGGCATAGGTGATGGTGGGAGCAGGTATTGAGGGAGGTACACACAATTGCTGGGGAAACTCAGCGGGTGCAGCAGCATCTATGGAGCGAAGGAAATAGGCGACGTTTCGGGCCGAAACCCTTCTTCAGACTGATGGGGGGTGGGGAAAGAAAGAAGGAAAAGGGGAGGAGGAGGAGGAGCCCGAGGGCGGGCGGATGGGAGGGTGGGAGGAGACAGCTAGAGGGTTGAGGAAGGGGAGGAGACAGCGCGGGCTAGCCAAATTGGGAGAATTCAATGTTGATGCCATAAGGACGCAAGGACCCCAGACGGAATATGAGGTGCTGTTCCTCCAATTTCCGCTGTTGCTCACTCTGGCAATGGAGGAGACCCAGGACAGAGAGGTCGGATTGGGAATGGGAGGGGGAGTTGAAGTGCTGAGCCACCGGGAGGTCAGGTAGGTTATTGCGGACTGAGCGGAGGTGTTCGGCGAAACGATCGCCCAACCTACGCTTGGTCTCACCGATGTAAATCAGCTGACATCTAGAGCAGCGGATGCAGTAGATGAGGTTGGAGGAGATACAGGTGAACCTTTGTCGCACCTGGAACGACTGCTTGGGACCTTGAATGGAGTCGAGGGGGGAGGTGAAGGGACAGGTGTTGCATTTTTTGCGGTTGCAACGGAAAGTGCCCGGGGAGGGGGTGGTGCGGGAGGGATGGGAAGAATTGACGAGGGAGTTGCGGAGGGAGCGGTCTTTGCGGAAGGCAGACATGGGGGGAGATGGGAAGAAGTGGCGAGTGGTGGGGTCACGTTGGAGGTGGCGGAAATGTCGGAGGATTATGTGTTGTATTTGCCGGCTGGTGGGGTGAAAGGTGAGGACCAGAGGGACTCTGCCCTTGTTGCGTGTGCGGGGATGGGGAGAGAGAGCCGTGTTACGGGGTATGGATGAGACCCTGGTGTGAGCCTCATCTATGGTGGCGGAGGGGAATCCCCGTTCCCTGAAGAACGAGGACATTTCCGATGCCCTGGTATGAAATGTCTCATCCTGGGAACAGATGCGGCGTAGGCGGAGGAATTGGGAGTAGGGGATGGAGTCTTTACAGGGGGCAGGGTGGGAAGACGTGTAGTCCAGGTAGCCATGTGAGTCAGTGGGTTTGTAATGTATTGAGGGAGTTGGGTTTGGGACGCCAGAACTAACTGTTGATTCTTCCCGAGGTGACATGCGCCTATCTCAATGAAACACCAGTGAAGGGAGGTGCCCACTTGATAACCCCAATCATATTCAAGCATATACACACCTAGTTTTTGTTGTCCCATAGTTTAAATGTGTAAAGGCATTTTAGATTCTCATGTCGCATTGGGATTGGGTTTCTTGGTTAAACATTTAGCTTGTGTCTTTGTTAACATGTAGATAGGTTATTACTGAGAATAAAGTTAGTTATTATTCTACAGCATAAGTGTGTATAGGTAGTTTAGATACTACTTTGGCATTGAGCTAGGTTTTCTTGGTTATTATCTGTTGTTATAACACGTACTTTGTATTTTAATAGTAATTCATATAACATTTTGACAGGCCGAGATAGGGGAGACAATTTTCCCAGAGTGAAAATGCTAAAGAGTGGAGGACATACTGTAGCTTTAAGGTGAGAGGGGTAAAGCTTGAAGGAGTTGAGGGGGGCAAGATGTTCCGCAAGGGGTGCATGGAACGCACTGCCAGGAGCGGTGAAGGCAGATAAATACTGACATTTAGGAGGCTTTTAGGCAGATTGATATTAAGAGAATGGAGGGATATGGATCACATTCAGGCAGATGAGATTAGTTTAATTTGGGACCCTTCTACAGACTCGGAAGGGTCCAAACCCAAAACATCGTCTGTGCATTCCTTTCACAGATGTCTCCAATATTGTTTTCTTAACGTCCTCTACAATTACAGCTTTTCTGGAGGAGCTGATACTTCACTGAGCCAGAGAACATGTCTGATTCTGATAGTGGGTGCTGTCTGTGTGGAGTTTGCACATTCTCCCTGTGACAGTATGGGTTTCCTCTGGGTGCTTAGGTTTCCTCCCACATCCGCCAAAGATGCATGGGTTTGTAGGTTAATTGACCTCTGCAATGAATAAAATAACCCTAATGTATAGGGAGTGGATGGCCGACATGGACTCAGTGGGCCAATGAAGCTACTTCCATGTTATATCTTTAAGCTAAACAACAGAAAACACAATTGCATTGTTTAAGCTACAAGATAATATAACTATACATTTATTATTTGAGATTGAGAAATAATTAATAGACATGTATTGTCACAAAATTCAATTTCTTCTCATTTCGCCTTGCTGAATATATAACTTCTTCACACAATCCTAGCCTGCCCTGAGATTTAAAACAGGAAAATAAGAACAAAACTGTTAGTAAGAATTTATTTAACCCAGCAACATTTTTTTTTAAATCTTGCAAGTATTTGATTTATGATCCTGTATTATTGAAGCATACAAAAAAGTAAGACATGGATTTAAACAATACCTTCCAAAACTTTGGGATATTCTTAAAAAGGAAACCATTTACCTATTTATATTTCACAATCTTCAACCCAATTTTCAATCTTTTCAGAAAGTTGGGTACAATCAAATACAATCCAGTGACTTAAGTCAATATTTAGGTTCATCTTCTTCCTTCATTCTTCAAACTTTGTTTGGCAGCACTGAGCCTGCATTCACTGGAGTTTGGAAGGATGAGGGGGTCTCTCATTGAAACTTATCGAATAGTGAAATGCATGGATAGAGTGGATGTGGAGAGGGTGTTTCCACTAGCGGGAGAATCTAGGACCAGAGGAATTTCTTTAGCGAGAGGGTGGTGAATCCGTGGAATTCATTGCCACAGAAACCTGTAGAGGCCGCCAATGGATAATTTTAAGGCGAAGACGGATAGATTGTTGATTAATGTCAGGGGTTATGGGGAGAAGGCAGGAGAATGTGGTTGAGAGGGAAAGATAAAGAAGCCATGATTGATAGACTTGTTGGGCCAAATGGCCTAATTCTGCTCCTACAACTTATCAATATGCGATTTTCTTTCAAACTCTGGGCAGTTTCTGAATCATTAATGGGATAGGCAACAAGAAATTTTTGAAGAGTAGCCACAGCTCATTGGAGAAAAATGCCAGGTCGCACAAATGTCAAGGTGATAAATGGCCTGATAATCTTTTTTTATGGTTGCATTGCATGAGGGTATTGCAGAGAGAGGAAAGGGAATGATAAGGTTGGAGGCTATGGAGGGCAGACAGCTAGAAGTGATAAAGTCAGAAATGATCTGTGAGATTATAGCCTGGTGCTCATCCATAAGGCCATGGTCCAAGGGAGGTGGTGTCCTACTAATAGGAGGAGGCGCCCGAGAGCTGGCCTCAGCTTGGTAGGTCAGCTGGCCAGGCTAGCATGTCTCCTCCCAAGTCGGTGGGTTTGATAATAATGTCGGGGTTGCTGCAGAGTGAGCAGAAGGCTGCACGTTCAGAGGTGGTGAGGTTAGAGTAGGTAAAGGTAGTGCAAAAGTTGAGACGGTTGATGTCACACTGGCAGTTAGAAATAAAAAAAGGTCTGAAGAGGATAGAAAGCCGTCCAGGGGAGTCCAATAGGATGGGGACCAGTGGAGACAGGAGATGTGGTCATTTAATTGTTGACTGAGGGGAAGGTGACATGAAGGCATATAAATAGTATACCAGACTGTGAAACTAGTAGGAATCCTAGGGTGGGGTACTTTCCCTTCCATTGACTCCATCTACACTTCACGCTGCCTCAGCAAGGCTGCCAGCATAATCAAGGACCGGTCTCACCCAGGTCACTCCCTCTTCTCCCCTCTCCCATCAGGCATGAGGTACAGAACTTTGAAAACGCGTACCTCCAGATTCAGCAACAGTTTCTTCCCAGCTATTATCAGGCAACTGAGTGATCTTCCCACTGCTAGGGTGTGGCCATGACCTCCCATCTACCCATTGAAAACCTTTGAATTATCTTTAATTGGATTTTATCAGACTATATCTTGCACTAAACGTTGGACTGTTCATCCTTTATCCGTGCTCAATGGCCAACTTGATTGTAATCATGTATAGTCTTTTCTTTGATTGGATAGCACGCTGATGATAATAAACTAAATTAAAGGATAAATAGGATATAATGTGCTGGAGTAACTCAGCAGGCCAGGCAACATCTCTGGAGATCATGGATAAGTCATATTTTGGGTCAGGAACATTCTTCTATCCATGTTCTCCAGAGATGATGCCTGACTCACTCCAGTACTTTGGGTCCTTTTGTTTAAACTAGCATCTGCAGTTCCTCGTTTCTACAAGGATAATTATTTGCTATCGACTGATGAGAGGTTTTGTTTCACTTAACTGGACCAAAGCGGACAGCATTACAAGGTTTTATCCAGCACCAGCATATTGTCTGAAAACCATACCATTGTATCAGCCTTTATTCTGTGCTTCAGCTTCTGAAGTGTGACTGAAACTCACATCTCTGACAAGGTAGAAAATGTATTTGCAGATACAGGCCAGTGAATAACATGAGAAATGTCACCAAATTCACCTCTGTACCGGATGTAGTTTTGTAACACTCCTGTGACGTATTTGCTCCATTAAAGGTGTTGTGTAGGTCCAAGATGTTCAGCTATTTTTTAATACACACAAACCTCAATTTAAAGCTCTGAAGGACTTTGGATAATCAGAAAATATTATGCAGGATGTTGGCTAAAACACACACACACACACACACACACACACACACACACACACACACACACACACACACACACACACACACACACACACACACACACACACACACACACACACACACACACACACACACACACACACACACACACACACACACACACACACACACACACACTAAATTAACCAAACAACATCCTCAATCCTTGAACATCTTTCCAATAATTCATTGTCTGCCTGACAACACTGATCAGTGTAACAAAATGGATGATATGAGTTATGAGATTTTTTTTCCAGAATATCTAAACCTAGAGAAGTTTATATTTCATTGCATACAGTATATCCAGACATTAAGAAGATCAAAGCTGAAATCAGCAAAATACTGAGTGATAATCCCAGATTTAAACACATCAATGTTTTAATAAAAGGTAAAACTTAATGTCAGGGCCGATATTAGATCTTGTAACAAACACATTGTCATTACAATTTGGATTTTGTGTGATTATTGCATTGTTTATATTTTTTCTGCTGGAGATTTGTATTCTTGTTTTCAACCTAGCAATCTATGAATGCTATCTGATTATGAAGGAACACAGCAAAAGAAAACACTTGTATATACCACTGTGATCTTTTAAAATGAGTAACCCAAAGGTTGATGCTAGTTGATATCAAAGTCTTTATTCATTAAGGGTATCCAACATTCACATGAGACCGTCTGGGCAAAATCTCCAAACTAGGTTTTGAAGGATATGTCCCTCACAGTGGCACAGTGGTTGAGTTGTTGCACAAAAACACAGAGACCCGGTTTCGATTCTGACTATGGGAGCTGTGAGTACGGAGTTTGTATGTTCTCAGGATGTGCAGGTTTGTAGGTTAATTGGCTTCGGTAAATTAATAATTTGTTATAATTTGTTCCTAGTGTGTGGGATAATGCTAGGTGATCGCTGGTCAGCGTGGACACAACAGTCAGAGGGCCTGTTTCCGAGCTGTATCTCTAAAGTCTAAAGTAAAATATAGAGGGTAAAATGTAGGCAGGTGGGACTAATGCAGATGGAGCATCTTGATCGGCATGTGCAAGTTGGCCTGAGGGGGCCTGTTTCCATGCTCTTTGATTCTATGACTCTATGGCTCAAGGGCCTGTCCCACTATGGCGACCTTATTTGCAAGTTTAGTGGAGTTTGCTCTAGCCACAAGCTCACAGCATGGTCAGCACATGGTCGTGGGTGGTCACTGGTAAGTAAGTCTCCTTCATGGTCGAGAGGAGTTCCTGCATAGTGGTTACTACTCGCGGCCTCAGTTTGGTCGAGGAAAATTTTTCAACAAGCTGTAAAAATATCTGCGAGTAAAAATTGGTCGGCATGGAGAAAATCTATACTTTTGAACTCGTAGTGCAGTGGTAGTGGGGTCGCCATGTAGTTATAGGTAGTCTAGGTAGCCATAGGTAATCTCCTTTGCTGACCGGGCATTTTAATTGGCTCATTGAGGAAAAAAAACGTAAGCACGAGTTTTCTCCCCCCACTCCCCCATTCTCTCCCCCCTTCCCCCCTCTCCCCCCCCCCCCGCTCTTTTAAAGGACTTACTGTACACTATGCTAGCCGTCTTTAACCTTCCTGTTCATTGCGGGTATCACCTTAGCTTTGTGAATTTCACATGTGACCATGTGAATTTCAGACAGCGCTCCCCCGCTTTCCCTGGCCCCTGCCTTTGCGATGTGTGTGTGTTCAGCGCTGCCGGTCGATCCAGCTCGCGGTTTTTCAGGCGAGTGCCCCCGAGCTTGAAGGTCGCAGACAGTTTGCTGAAAAGGACAGGCCCTTCAATGTCCATTGCGATGCAAAGAAATGCTTTGCATACTACCCAATCAAATCAGCAAATACTATACATACGTAAAATCAAGCTAAACTGAAGTACAATATTGGCAATGGCAGTGAAATCATGAGGTAGAGAAGAGGTCTAGAACTCTTGTGTGACCGCGGATGGTATTTAAATCTCATGGAGCAGGGGACTGAATCACTGCCAGCAGATTCATAACATGTGGAGGTGGTGTAACTTGTTGCAGGAGATGATCTTGCTTGTTGGTGGACAGTCCTTATTCCATTCAGAAGGAGCAGATTTTGATGGAGAAAGAGGTCGGTTGGGTCAAGAATTATTTGGTGAATCTCCTGATTATTTGGTCTGTACATCGAGCCGTCCGTAGCGGCGACTGCAGAGGGCTCAAATGCCCCGACCACGGGTGAGCAAAGAGGAAGATGACTGAACTTTATTGCCTTCCCTCACAGTGGGAAACATTGATTCTAGTGTGTGGGGATGTTCATGTTAAATTATATCGTGTATTGTGTTCTTTTTATTCGTATGGCTGTACGGTAATTCAAATCTCACTATACCAATTGGTGCATGTGATAATAAATGTAACTTGAACGTGATCAGATGGTAGAAGGTGGTTGTGGTGACAGAACATTCTATTCTATGGTTTTTCCAAGTGGGTGAGTAACATCAGAATCAGAATCAGATTTTATTCGCCAAGTATGTTTTGCAACATACGAGGAATTTCACTGGCCAGGTCAGTAATACAATTAAAAGCAACAGACTCAAAAACACATTTTACCATGAAAATCCACCACAGTGACTCCTACACATTCCTCACTGTGATGGAAGGCGAAATAAAGTTCAAGTCCTTCCTATTGTTCTTCCTCGGTCGGGGGCCTCGAGCCCTCCGTTGATGGAACGGTCTTGACTCCCGTACCGGCGGTGTTCGGGCCCTCCGTGTCAAGGCGTTCAGCTCCTGCATCGGGGGGTTGTCAGCTCCCCCGCGCTGGGCGATCGAAACTCGCGTCGGGGCTGGTCGAACCTTCTGCGGCTTTGGAGCTCCTGACTAGCCTCTCCCGAGACTGCGAGCCTTTGATGGTAAGTCCGCAGGCCGCGGTGGGAGCGATCCCAGGCAAGGGATCCGCTCCGATGTTAAGTCCGCGCCACGCGGCGGGGCTCTGGACAGTCCGAGGAGGCTTCCAGCTCCAGCGATGTTAGGCCACAGAGCCCAGAGAATGTGATCCAAAATTTGATCACATCTCCGAGAAGATAGGAACTTGAAAATAAGTTTCCCCCAATCCCCTCATGAATGACCTAGAGAACTGCACAGTTCACAAAGAACTGCAGATACTGGAATCTCATGTAAAGCACAATGTATTGGAGTAACTCAGTGAGTCAGGCAATATCTGTGGAGGGAATGGACAGGCGACATTTGAGACTGGAGATAAGTCGCCCTTGATTCCTAGGTTATGTTTAAGTAGAAGAACTAGAAGTGAGAATATGGACTACAGAATTACTGCTGTCTTATTTTTATATTTCAAAAAATAATATGGTTTTATGAACAATCAGCATGTCTTTTTTACACTCACAGTGACAGCAAATCAATGCATACTTTGTGTTGTTAAGCCAGTGTATTCTATTTACAAAGTACCTATGCTAGTCATTTGGCCCCTTTGAACAATACCAAGTGCTTGCGAGAATGTTACATGGGACCCATCCCTCAGCATTCAGTGGTCAAAAATTTAGATTGTAGTTAAATAGAGACACAAGGAACTGCAGATGCTGGAATCTTGGGTAAAGCACAAAGTGTTGGAGTAACTCAGTGGGTCAGGCAATATCTGTGGAGGGATTGGACAGGTGATGTTTCGTGTTGCGACCTTTCTTCAGACTGATTGTAGTATGGGAGAGAAAGCCGCAGTGGAACAATAAATTGGAGACAGGATAGGATAGGGTCCCACAATCCCGTTTACATCAACGATGGTGGAAAGGGTCAAGATCTTCAAATTCCTGGGCGTGCACATTTCCGAAGATCTTTCCTGGTCCCAGCACACTGATGCAATCATAAAGAAAGCACATCAGCGCCTCTACTTCCTGAGAAGACTACGGAGAGTCAGCATGCCAAAGAGGACTTCTACAGGTGCACAGTAGAGAGCATGCTGACTGGTTGCATTGTGGCTTGGTTCGGCAACCTGAGGGTCCAGGAGCAGAAAAGGATGCAGAAAGTTGTAACCACTGCCCAGTCCATCATCGGCTCTGACCTCCCCACCATCGAAGGGATCTATCGCAGTCGCTGCCTCAAAAAGGCAGCCAACATGATCAAGGACCCACACCATCCTGGCCATGCATTCATCTCTCCTGTACCTTCTGGCAGAAGGTACAGGAGCCTAAAATCTGTTACATCCATGTTCAGGAACAGTTACTTCCCCAGAGCCATCAGGCTATTAAACTCGCCAACAAACAGACTCTGACTGTAGCAGCCTATTGCACTTTATCTGTTTATTTATGTGTATATTGAAACAAACTGTTCTGTATTTTTGTTTACATTGCCCTATCTGGGACACATGACAATAAACTCTCTTGACTTGACACAGGGAACTGCAATCTAACCCCCCTCACCTGTATCCAATTCAAACCTTCCTGACCTGTATACACATCAAACCCCCATCACCTGTAAATAAATGAAAACCCCCCTGAACTGCATCCAAATCAAAGTCCCCTGACCCTTATCCAAATCAAACTGCCCTCACCGCAATCCAAAGCACCGTGGCGCAGCAGTGGAGTTGCTACCTTATAGCGCCAGAGACCCAGGTTCAATCCTGACTAAAGGTGGTGTTTGTACGGAGTTTGTACATTTTGGGTTTTTCCAGGAGCTTCCACAAGCCAAAGATGTACAGGTTCGTAGGTTAATTGTCTTCAGTAAAAAAAAATTGTAAGTTGTCCCTAGTGTGTGGGATTGTGTTGGTATTCAGTAATTGCTGGTCGGCACTTACTAGGTGGGTCAAAGGGCCTGTTTCCATGTTGTAAACTAAACTAACAATTAACTCTCCTCATCTCTATCCTAATTAAATCACCCTCATCTTTATCCAGATCAACCCCCCTTATCTCTGTCTGAAGAATGCAGAAGAAGATGCAGTCTGAAGAAGGGCCATGACCCAAAACATTACCCATTACTGCTATCCAGAGATGCTGCCTGACCCGCTGAACTAATCCCACCTGCCTGTGTTTTGCCCATATCCCTCTAAACCTGTTCTCTCCATTTACCTGTCTAATTCTTTCTTAAACATGGCAATAGTTGCTGCCTCGGCTACCTCCTCTGGCAGCTCATTCTTTACACCCACCAACCTTTGTGTGAAAACGTTACCCCTCAGATTCCTATTAAATCTTTCCCTCGCAAACGTATGTCCTCTGGTTCTCGATTCCCATACTATGGGCAAGAGACTGTGTGTCTGCCTAAACTATTCCTCTCATGATTTTGTACACCTCTATAAGATCACTGAAGATATAAGATAAGCACTTTGTGTTTTTCGCTTGAATTGCAGCCCTTCCCCATAAAGCCCTTGTGCTAGCTGCAATGAGCTTCATTTGGGTTCCTTAGCATGTACTTCTGCATTCTCGGGTGTGCCAGATGGGCATGGAGAAACCATTGCTTTGCCTCCTGGCCAAATAACAGTGCTGTGAGGCACATATTTCATGGATTCAGCAACTCTCTGTGGCAGTAACCGGGCTGCCTGTGGTAATAGATAGAATAATTGTGAAACTCAAAGCCGGCATCTTCATTGGAATATTTACATACTCATCCTGTTTCCCCGTGAAAGGCCTGATCATTTACCATTTGGCCATCTCCATTATTATCATGCTCCATTCCAATTACTATTAGCATTTTAAGAAGTAGTAATTTGCCATCTTAAATCACCAGCTTCTTGGAACTTAGATTAATGCAGGTATCATAGAAGCAGAGAATTGCAGATGCTGGTTTAAAATAAGGCACAAAGTGCTGGAGTAACTATGCAACGGACATGGATCGCTGACAGAAGAAGAGTCCAGACCCAAGATATCACCTATTCATGTCCTTGAATGATGAGTTATTTTGGCACTTTGTGTACTTTTTTCAGAAAAGGAATCTTTGGCTCTCTTGAAGTATTTTACACAAGCTGAAAAGCAGAGGGAATGTTAGTTTAATCGGTTGAAAGATTTAAAAAACTGATCCAAGATGGCGCACAAGCCAGGCGATACTTTGTGTGCTGGTTCAAGAAGTGAATCTGCAATCCGCGAATTACAATTGCTCCACTCTTTTAAATCGCTACTCTGACAGCAGCATTTCTTACTTTAACTATCCTTGTCTTTATCTCCTCTCACATCTGCCACACTAAACATTATTCCCTTTATCCTGTATCTGTACACTGTGGACAGTACACTTGTAATCATGTATCATCTTTCCGCTGACTGGTTAGCATGCAACAAAGGTTTTTCACTGTGCCAATGTACATGTGACAATTAACTAAAATAAACTAAACTAAACATGAAAGTAACCCATTGAGCCTGCACTCCCGTTCAATAAGATCTTGGTTGTCTATTCACAGGACATTTGGCCCATCAGATACATGTCAGCTCCTTGCAGAGCTATTCCATCAGGCCCATCCTTCCACTCTTTACTTCGCTGTACCCTTCCATCTTATTCACTGTGATGCTTATCCATTCTCCATTTTCAGAGTTGGACCAAAACATAAAGAGCATCGTGTCACAATAATTTAGGGATATGATTATACCAAACAATACAATACAATACAATTTATTTGTTGTCATTTGAACCTCATTGAGGTTCAAACGAAATTTGGTTTCTGCAGTCATACACACAAGAAAAAGAACCAAGACACAACACAATTTGCACAAACATACATCACAACACATCTCCTCCTCGCTGTGATGGAAGGCAAAGTCTTATCTCTCCCCTGCACTCCTCATTCTCCTCCCGATGTCAGAGTCAAAGCCCCCGGCGGGCGATGGTAAATAAGTCCCGCGGCAATTAAAGCCGCGCCGGGCGATGCAAGGCCACGCTCCGGGTCTTGGTGTTGGAGCCCCCGGCGGGCGCTAACAAGTCCCGCGGCCATTTAATGCCACGCCGGGCGATAATGTAAGGCCCCACTCCAGGTAATTTTCAACCCCGCAACTCGGGCGGGAGAAGTCGCCGTTGCGGAAGCCCTGAAAAACGGTCTCCCGCCAGGGACCCGCGGGCCCCCGGTGTCACCATCCACCAGACCTGCGGTTGGAGCCTCCGAATCTCCGGGGTCGGGTCGCAGCCGCGCGCCACCACAGCTGCTCCCGCTCCGAACTCGGCCCGCTCCGCGATGGTAAGTAGGTCTGCAGGCTCCTCGACTGGAGCCCCAGGTCGTTCCGGTTGGAGACCGCTCCACGGTGCTAGGCCCCAACGACAACGGAGACCCGACAGAGAAAAGGTCAGGTTCTCCTTACTGGGAAAAGATTTTAAAAGTTTCCCAACCCACGCCCCCCCACACACATACCCAGTTAAAAAAATAAATAAAAACTACATTCAAACGAGACAAAAAATTAAAAAAGACAGACGGACTGCAGAGGCCGCTGCGACGTGAGTCGCGCCGCCCACCCAAACCTATAGACTTGCATAGACACAGAGTGCTGAAGTAACTCAGTGGGTCAGGAAGCATCTCTGGAGAAAAAGGATGGTTGACGTTTTGGGTCGGATTCCTACTTCAGACTCTAAAGGTTACTGAAGAAGGGTTCCAACCTGAAACATCACCCAACCTTTTACCCCAGAAAGGCTGCCTGATTCGTTGAGATACTTCAACACTTTGTGTGAATTTTTGGCATGAACCAGCAGCTGCAGTTCCTTTCTACACTATAGGATTGCATGTCCATTTGGTCAACACAACAAAGGAAGGACACCTTGCTTTGTAGGACAAATAAAAGATCGTACAATTTAGGAATTCCCATGAGAACAGATTAAACCTGGCCCAGTTCTGAAGAATGAGGAGTAGTTTCAAAGAGTTATCAAAAATTCCTGAGAGGAATTGATTAGTGAAATGCTGAGAGCTGTTTCCTCCAGCTCCAGTATCTGAATTAAGGACGTTGTCTCAGTTCAAGATGCAGCTGTCAGAATTATGGGATCTTTTAAATTCAGGTTAGAGATACAGCATGGAAACAGGCCCTTGGACCCACTGAGCCCGCGTCAATGAGTGATCACCCTGTACACCATCACCATCTGACACACTAAGGATAATTTACAATTTTTACCAAAACCAATTAACTTACAAACCCATACATCTTTGGAGTGTGGGGGGAATCCTGAGCACCCAGGGATAACCCACGTGGTTCACGTGAGGAACGTACACACCCTGTACAGACAGCACCCGTAGTCAGGATCGAATCCTGGTCTCTGGCACTGTTAGGCAGCAAATCTACTGCTGTGCCACCCTTGGTTAAATCCAATGTGCCACAATGATAGCACTATACGTCTGCTCCTCAGCTCTGTTGATCTTGGTTCTATTTTTGCCCTCCTGTGCTGTCTCCCTGTGACAATACACGTTTTTTCCAGATCCTCTGGTTTCCCACCCATATCCCATTGAGATGCGGGTCGGTGGGTTATTTGGCCACTGTAAATTATCTCTAGTGTGCAGGTGAGTGGTAGAATCTGAGAGTGTTGATGGGAATGTGGGGAGAATTAATAGTAAAATGACAAACTGCTGGAGGAACATAAGCAGCATCTTAGGGAAGTGGACAGTCAACAATTCGGGTCAGGGCTCTTCATCTGTATTGAAAGATTAGAAGGGAAATCAGATGTGCAAGATGCGTCCGAGTGTGGCAACTCTGTGTCTTGGTGCCAGAAGAGGATATACTATTTTCTGAGTCAATCACTCAATTCTTTTATATATCTTTTCCACCTTTTGTAATTGAGTTTAGTTTGAGGGTATTTATGTATAGCGTTATCTCATAGCATGCAAAACAAAGCTATTCACTGTACCTGGGTACATGTGTCAATAATAAACCTATACCTAAGATGTAGACACAAGGAACTGCAGATGCTGGTTTACAAACCAAAACCCAAAGTCTTGGAGTAACTCAACGGATCACACAGCATCCCAGGAGAACATGGACAGGCGACGTTTCAGGTCAGAATACTTCTTCAGTCAGAAGAAAGGTCCTGACCCGAAACGTCGCCTATCCATGTTTTACAGAGATACTGCCTGACCTACTATGATACTCCAGCACTTTGTGCCTGAACCTAAGCGAGTATAAAGAGATGAGAGGGAGGAATGGGTTAAGAGGTGGGGAGAGTTAGTGCAGGATTAGTGTAAATGGGTGGTTGATGGTCGGCATGGACTTGTTGTGCTGTGAACCCTTCTCGGTGATGTATGACACTATTAAAGTTACCACAATGACTCTTTTCTTCAGAAAGCTGTTGATTCGTATTGGGTATTTCAAAGCAAAAAATGATAGACCAGGTTCCTAATGGAATCACTGAAGAGAAGGGTTAGCAAGGTAAACAAGGGAATGGAGCAGGTTCATGGCTGATGCCTGCTTCCATTTTTTTATGTTCTCATTATCTATAGCCCATAATAAACACTCAATTATTATTTTTAGCATCTGCATGTATTATCTAACATCATCATCACTGAATGTCATTTCCCATTAAACAGTACAGGTGCAAAGTCTTCATGAATTCACCTAATTATATCTTGTTTCCACAGCATGTCATTTTTCTGCACAATTTGATATCCTAAAAGTTCTAATTATACCATGTTCACAGAGGCTGTCGACTGCATTATGAGCAACAGATGTCTAAGGGCATATTCCTCAATTATTCCTTTGATGTTGTTTCATGTTTAACTGTTCAATTTCATGGTTATAACTGAACTTTCTAATACGATCAATTTTTACTCAATTTGTCAATTTTACCCTTGCAACTCCCTGTGTCTTTTGTGAGGGACCTTTTTCCAAAATCTATTGGAATACAACAGTTGTGAAAAACCTATTGGGAGGGTGCATTGGTTTATTTTTTACTTGCAACAACCACAGAGGGTCAACCACCCTCAACTTTGTGATGTTGTAAAACGTGCGGACTCGGTGGGCCGAAAGGCCTGTTTCCGCTCTGTATCTCTAAACTAAGCTAAACTCGTGTGTAGGAACACACTGCAGATGCTGGGTTACACTGGTGATAGACACAATGCTGGAATAACTCAGCGGGTCAGGCAGCATCTTGGGAGAAAAGGAATAAGTGAAGTTTCGGTTGGACCCTTCTTCAGTGAAAGATAGAGATGGGGGGGGGGGGGGGAAGAGACTGGAGGTCAGAAATTCCAGAACAAGTCAGGGCCATCAACAGATGACCTCAGGAAAGGTGGAGCCCATAATGGACCATTATTAGCTATCCCCAGTTTGTATCCTTGTATGAATCCCTCTAGTTAGCACACTTCCCCCAGCCAACAATGGGCCATTACAGACTCCACCTTTCTTGAGATCATCTGTCGCTGGCCCTGATTTGTTCTGGCCTTTTCTCACATCCAGTTCTTCCCCCCCATCCTTCCTTCATCCTCCTCTCACCTCTATTTTTCAGTGTGAAGAAGGCTTCTGGCTCGAAACATCACCTATTCCTTTTCTCCAGAGATGCCGCCTGACCCGTTGAGCTACTCCAGCATTTTCTGTCTATCTTCTGTAACCCATGCCATGTACCAACTGATCTTTGTTAGCATTTTATAATCAGGACATGTGGAGGAGACTGCCAACAGTCAATTGTTGGTTTCCCATTCTGCGGGTGATCAATGCCCATCTTTACTCCCAGTTCTTCTGTTGCAACTCTCAATGATCTGAGCATAGGTTTGAAGCAAGTATATTACGCAGTCATTTTGATTGAGTTATAAATGTGCCTGTGATGGCTTCTTGGTTTAGAGATACAGCGTAGAAACAGGCCTTTAGGCACACCAAATCCATGCTGACCAACAATCGCCCATACACTACATTTATGTCATCCCAGTTTCGCATCCTACACACAAGAAGCAATTTACAGCAGCCATTTAACCGAGAAACCTGCACATCTTTGGAATGTGGGAGTAAACCAGAACACCTGGAGAATACTGAAGAACAGAGAATCTTCAGTCTGAAGAAGGGTCTCGACCCGAAACATCACCCATTCCTTCGCTCCATAGACCCACTGAGTTTCTCCAGCTTTTTGTCTACCTTCGATTTTTCCAGCATCTGCAGTTCTTTCTTAAACACCTGGAGAACACCCACGCTGTCACAGGGAGAACGTACAAACTCTGCACAGATAGTACCCGAGGTCAGGATCAAGCCCGGGTCTCTGTAAGGCAGCAACTCTACAGCTGCGCCACAGTGCCGCCCACTTCTGAAGCCTTGATGAAGTGAAAAAAGTTAAAAATCTATTTGGATAGATTTGTCATCTCTCAGGCATCACATTTTCTCCTTAACTGTTGCTACATTCAAGTGCCCTACAGCAGAATTCCCACATTTAGAGATGTCTGCGCAAATTATAGATATTCAAGTCAATGTATTGCCAAGGAAACAGAATTTTGGAGAAACTGAAACTGAATTTTGAAGATATACTGTGGCCACTATATGGTACATTTAATGCTACTGACTAATTTATATGTTCATAATTGAATGTACAAATTTCCAGGCAATTATGAATGTATAACATAAAGCCTTCCTCATAGATTACTTATATTATGGCTTTCTCAATTCTGCCATGCCATCTCCCTCTGATGACTTTTACCACGTTGTTTATCAAGAATCTTTCTATCTCTGATTTTAAAATAAGCAAAGATGCAGCAACCCTGCATTTCAAGGAGGGAACTTCCAAAACATATCTGAGAGAGAAATACCACCCCTTGCCTGCCTTAAATGAGAGATCCTTCATTTTTACATGATGATCCCTCTTCTCCTACAAGATGAAATATTCCCTCCACATCCATCTTGTCAACTCCCCTCAAAATCAAGGAACTTTAGAGCTCTGGAGAACTATAGCATGGGTGAGGAGGTAAGGCTTGCAGCAGGTGAGCCATGGTGTGCAAAATCACGAGAGGAATAGATCAGATAAATGCACTAGGTCTTTGCACTGAGTAGGGGAATCGAGAAGCAGAGGACATAGGTTTAAGGTGAGGGGGGAGCATTTCCTATTACGACGGTGACTGCATTTCAAAACTACTTAAATGGGTGTAGAGCACATGGAAACAACATAAAATCTTGAAATGACCAATAAATCAAGCTCTTTTTTCATTTGAATCTTTTTTTGCAGGGTTTAGTTTAGTTTAGAGATCCAGCGTGGAAACAGGCCGCCGAGTCCATGCTGACCAGCGATTACCACACATATGGGACAATTTACAATCTTTACCAAAGCCAATTAACCTACAAACCTGTATCTTTTTGGAGTGTGGGAGGAAACCGGAGCATCCAGGGAAAACCCACACAGTCACAGGGAGAATGTACATACTGCGTAAAGACAGCACCCATAGTCAGGATCGAACCCGGGTCCCTGGCTCTCTAAACTAAACTAAAGTATACTAAACTAAATACAATGAAATCTTTACAAAAGTTATCATCTATTAACTGTGGGAAGTGGTAACAGCAACAGCACTGAAGTGGCCAACATCTCCTAATCTTCTACAATAGCAATCAGTAATCAAGCACCTGAATCAATACCTGAAATATTCAGGTATGGTTCTGATGCGTTGATAGTTTTTCAAACACTAAGCAAAAACACAGCCTTGAATGTATTCAAACTTCAGATCTCAAACTTTAATATATTCATAACCAAGTCTTGCCATTTTGCACCACAATTTGTACCATCCACAATTTTAGAAGACTCACTAATTCTGTTTTATTTATGTTTATTTGAACAGCAAACATTAGAGAGAAGGTTGTCATAGAGTAATAGAGTTATTAAGCTGTACCACAAGGAAACATGCTCTAGGGCCCACCTTGTGCATGCCAATCATGATGGTATTTTGGGTGAATCCCATTTGCCTGCTTTTTTCCCCATATTCCGCTAAATCCTTCCTATATCCATATATCTTTTGTAAGATAATTATGTTGGCTTCTATAACTTCCTCTGGCAGGTTGATCCAGATATGGTCTACCATCTGAGTGAAAAGGTTGCCACTGCAACAATTTCACACCTCTCACCTTGTAGGGCTTGAGGCAACATTTGAAGTACTGTGTGCAGTTCTTATCACCCCATTACAGGAAGGATGTGGAGGCTTTGGAAAGGATGGGTTATTATCTACAGTGAGTGGTTGGACAGGCTTGGATTGTTTTCCTTGGAATGCCAGAAGTTGCAGGGAGATCTGTAAAAGGTATGTACAATTAAGATAGCATAGATTGGGGAGACAGTCTGAATCTTTGGTTATATAGTCTTTGATCGGCAACACCTTAGAAAGGAGAACATGGATAAGTGATGTTTCAGGTCAAGACCCTTCTTTATCTATCTCTAGAGCACTTATCCATATTCTCCAGAGATGCTGCCTGACTTACTAAGTTACTCCAGCATTGTGTGTCCTTTTGTGTATTAAGCAGCATCTACAGTTCCTTGTTTCTACATTTTGACTGTACACCATGAGGATCTGTAATCATGCATTACAATCGATCCACTCTTAAAACATTACTCCAACAGCAGCATTTTTCATCTTTACACACTGGACGGCTCAATTGTAATCATATATAGACTTTCTGCTGACTGGTTAGCAGGCAACAAAAGCCTTTCACTATACCCTGGTACACACAATCAACTAATCAACTAATCAAAGCTCCTCAAGGTGTGCCTGCTTTAAAGCATTTCTCCTCCTCTCTCCACCAGGGGTTCTGTGAGACCCTCTCTCATTGCTTGCCCTCTGTAATTTCTGCTGCTCTCCAGCTCCCAGACCATGTTCTGACATGGACTTGCTAACACAGCCCCGTGTGTTTCCTCAAAGCTTGCCTGCACCGTCATCTTGTGCCTCTTGGCTTCTGGGTGTCTGAAGAATTGCACTGACCCAAAACGTCACCTATCCAAGTTCTCCAGAGATGCTTCTTGACCTGATGTGTTACTCCAGCAGTTTGTGATCTTAGAAATTATGTGTTTAGTTTAGTTTAGTTCAGTTTAGCTTAGAGATATAGTGTGGAAACAGGCACTTTGTCTCACCAAGTCCGTGGCAGCCAAACAACAGTTCTATCCTACACACCAGTGATAATTTACAGAAGCCTATTAACCTACAAACCTGCATGTCTTTGGAGTGGTCTTGTTTCTAGTACAGGTGGAACATGGCCAAGAGATTTCGGCGAGCAAATAAAATAAATTTTGACTGATATTCTCTTGAATATGGAAGTCTGAGGGGAGAACTGATTAGTATGTTTGAAAGCCTCTGATAATGTATTCAGCTCTTCCCATGGGGATGTGATAAATAAAGGGATATGATGGTATGATTAAGCAAACCCAGGAAGCACATTTATCTCTCATAAAGCACAGTGTAAATTGGTTCTGATGTGCCATGATCTAAAATCTCATCTCTGCTTCTCTTTCCAAAGATGCTGCTTGACCCATTGAGTATTTCCAGCAAGTTGTTTTTGGTTTTGGTTCTGTTTTGTATTTCCAGCATCTGCAACTTTTTGGTCACAAAACAAACCATTGTTGGTTCGGAGTTTCCTAACCTTTCATGAAGCACAGACAGATATGTCAGCCATGGTCTGAGTGAATGGAGATATCCGAGAAGGCTGATCAGGCTGTGATTCATTTTGTGTAAACATTGAATAGACATGACATGTTGCTACTTGTTGATTGAAGGCATTCAGAATATCATAAAAAATTAATGTACCAGCAAAACCTAGGGTTATACATGAAAGCAGCTAATACATTCCACACTCTATTGGCTTCTTCCCAAGGCCGTGTGAAGTGTAGATAGAGTCATTTGGGGAGGCTGATTGGTGATGTACTAGGGTGTATGCACAATTATCTGCAATTTCTTGTGGGCTTGGGTAGAATAATTGACTCATGCTGGATTATCATAAGTGATGGGAGCAGAATTAGGCCATTCGGCCCATCAAGTACTCCACCATTCAATCATGGCTGATCTATCTCTCCCTTCTAACCCCATTCTCCTGCCTTCTCCCCTGACAACCGTATCTAATCAAAAATCTATCTAGCTCCGCCTTAAAAATATCCATTGACTTGGCCTCTGCAGCCTCTGTGGATCACACAGATTCACCACCCTCTGACTAAAGAAATTCCTCCTCATCTCCTTCCTAAAGGAACTTCCTTTAATTCTGAGGCTATAACCTTTGGTCCTATACTCGAGTGGCAATATCCTCTCCACAGTTACTCTATCCAAGTCTTTTGGTTTTCTTTAGATTGCCTTAGATTGCCTTAGTCTTCTAAGGAAGTAGTGCCATTGGTATGCTCTCTTGGCTGCAGCATAGTTAGATATTGTTGTTACTGCCTTTGCTTCCAAAGACTGTAGTCAAGAAACAACTTTATCATTCTTGTTGGTAGGTTTGGGTAATAATTGATTTTCAATTAGTAAACAAGGTTGCTGCTTGATTTCACTTCATGTGATCGGTGAAAAATCAGCTCCATGTTTTATCACCAGATTTATTCATCTGTGCAAAAGGTTCGATAAATTTCATATTTCTTTGATTTCTTTCTTGGGAATGTAACACAATGAATATCGAAGCAGGTAAGATTCATTGATAAATGCATATTTACATTTTGGCAAGTAATTGGATAAAGCTTTTACTCGGGTGCTGTCATAGATACATATGTCTACTCCCAAACTCCTAGTAATGTAGAATCTTAAAAACTCAAATGAATAAAAGTCAGAATAAATGTTTAAAAATAAATGCCGATTTTAGCTGTCAAAATTATGATACTGTTAAATTGGATTCTGCTAAATTGATACAAAGGTGATTCACTACAACCCCAAGCAGCTGAATTGTCATTCTCAATATCTCTCATTCACTCACTCCCATTACTCTTAACAGTTGCATCAAGGTAACTTGGAAATCTCAACGTTAATATATTCCACACCGTCTGTCTGCATGAATTGCTGTTTTGCGTATCAGTTGGTGTTTAAGAGGCAATGTTGACTTGCGAGCAACAGAGAGGTTAAGTTAATGCATTGAAATTCGGGAAGAAGGTTGCAAGTATTTTGATGAAGTGAAGCTCTAATAGAGAGGTTCTTTCATACGAATGTCATGTTACAAACACATTTGAATTTAAAAAAAAGAAAACTCAAATATAAGACTTAAGATTCGAGAAAGAGAAATTGTTTTTTCCAGAAGGTATTCTGATTCCTCCCACGTCGTACAACTGTGTTGATAGCTTAATGGGCAAATTACACCTGATGTAGGTGTTAGGAGGGAGTTGATGGGCATGTGCGAGAGAAAATAGATTGCAGGTAAGTAAGTGAAGGAATGGAGATGATCTGGCATGGATTGAATGATGGATGGATGGACTGCTTCAATGTTACGAGATAGAGTTCATCAGTTCATATGTTTTTGGAAAATAATTAGGCCATTTGGCCCACAAATCCCAAAAACGTACAGGTTAGTGTTAATGTGCAGGGATCGCTGGTCAGTGTGGACTCGGTGGGCCGAAGGGCCTGTTTCAGCACTGTATCTCTAAAACTAAACTAAAAAAAATCCACTCCACCTATCAATCATCGGTGATCTATCTTTCCCTCTCAACCCCATTCTCCTGCCTTCTTCCCATAACCCCTGACAACCTTACTAATCAAGAATCTGATTTAACAATCTCCAATTTAACAATATCCGTTGACGGCCTCCATTGCCTTCTGTGAAAGTGAGTTTCACAGATTCACCACCCTCTGACTAAAGATTCAGAGAGTCAATGGGCTCTTCGGCACAACTTGCCCATGCCAACTGAGGTGCCCATCTACACTAGTCCCAGCTGTCTGTGTTGGGCTCATCACCCTCTAAAGCTTTCCAATCCATGAACCTATCTATGTAGATGTACAAGATATGGGCATACAATATGAAATAACATCTTGTTTCGAATCAGAGAGATAGTAAACACAAGGTCTAGAAATGAAACATCAACAGTCAATTCTCATTTATTAAATAAGATATGACAATAACACATTTCATTATCACTACACAAGCAAATATCAGGAATCTTGTTGTATATATTTGGATAGCTACGATCAGTTTTTGTCAATCCTTCTCAATAATTCATGGTAATTTGTAATAAAGCCAAATAAATGTTTCAGCTTAGTTTTGTCTTTCTAAAATCTGTTCCCAAGCATTAGCCTCTAAGAGTTCCTGTGCTGATGATAAAGAACATTTTGATTTGTTCATCTCCTGCTTATTTTTGACCAAATAAAGTTAATAAATTCAAAAATTATAGGAGCAAAATTAGGACATTCGGCCCATCAAGTCTACTCCGCCATTCAATAAAAGCTGATCTATCTCTCCTGTTGTATTCGAGGACTAAATAATTCACAAATTACACTTGGTGTCCAGAACCCGAAGTGTATTTATTACAAGCCAAACATGGCTGCCCTCAAGCCCTGCAGATCCCCCAGGGACCCTCCCTGAAGAAACATTCATTTCAAGACAGAGCCCTCTAGTGGTGACTCCAAGACACAACATCTCCCTCTCAACCACATTCTCCTGCCTTCTCTCCATTACCACTGACATCCATTCTAATCAAGAATCTGTCAATCTCTACCATAAAAATATCCATAGTTTTGGCCTCCACAGCCTTCTGTGGCAATTCCACAGATTCACCACCTTCCATATCACCTTTCTCAAGGTGCATCCTTTTATTCTGAGACTAGTGGAACATCCTCTCCACATCCACTCTATCCAAGCCTTTCACTATTCGGTTACTTTCAATGAGGTCCTCCCTCATCCTTCAAAACGCCAGTTACCCAGAGCCGTCAAACACTCATCATTTGTTTACCCAATCATTCCTGGAATCATTCTTGTAAATCTCCTCCGGACCTTCACATCCTTCCTGAGATATGGGGCCAAAAACTGCTCACAATACTCCAAATATGGTCTGACCAGTGCCTTATAAAGCCTCAGCATCAAACCCCTAAAGGAAGATTATTGTCATTGCTTGGTTTGATAAATGTTTCTGATGTGAATTCAGAAAAGTAGAAAGAGGGACAAAAACAATCAAGAATCAAAATAAAGAGCTAGATATTTAAAACCAAAAGAGAAAATGTCAGAAATATGCAGAAAGTTTAGGCATTCCCTCATTTGCCTAACATTCTTCAAATGTATCGGTTTCAATGTAGGAACTGAGTCATAAAGTCCTAGATTCAATTGAAGCAGGCCTGTTGACTCACTGGATCCCCACCAACCATCAAATATTTTTACATTAATCTTGCCCTAAAACTTCCTGTGAACTACCTCCAAGAGTGGTAGAGCTGCTGCCTCAGTCCCAGAGACCCAGGTTCGATCCTGACCACGGGTGCTGTCTGTGCAGAGTTTGTACATTCTCCCTGTAACCGCGTTTGTTTTCTCTGGGTGGTCCAGTATCCACCCACACTACAAAGACCTGCAAGTTTGTAGGTTGGTTGGCTTTATTAAAATTGTAAATTGTCCCCTGTGTGTAGGATAGTGCTAGCGTACGGGATGATCGCTGGTCGGCACAGACTCCATGGGACGAAGGTCCTGTTTCCGCTCTGTATATCTGTAATATCTCTGAAGTCTCTAAATGATAAGCAGTAAATTCTACCTGGGATTTAAACAGAGCTTCCCTCACCTGGAAGCAAGGAAGCTACCACCTGCACCATGAGTTGACAGAGACTTTGATGAATGCATTTAATATTTCCCTTCTCTATCTATATCTCAGTAGTTCTACTGTAACTCACAGAATAGCTTCTACTTTAATTTATCTGTCTGTGGAATACTTTTTTTTTAAATCTTATATTTCTTTTTAATATAATGTCATGATTCTTCTTAATTATTTCTTAACCTCTTTCGTGATTATTTCATGCCACACGATATCCTCAAGCCACAAGCTCGCCACAAAATAAGGCCTCCGGTTTTATTAATGTTTTACTGTCAATCTGCCTGATTTACAGACAATTTCATCTTTATTACATGCGATTCTGAAATTTCACCTAATTTTCTTTCAAAACTATAGAACAACTGTCTTGTCATGAATATATAAAGAAACCACTGAACCAAGGACACAGGCTGAAAGTAACTATAGGTATTTTTTTTACTGCATGAAATTCCTGATATTATTTTGCAATGGCATTTCACATTTCCATTTACTTCTTCAAGAATGTTGAAAGCCAGGTGCTTTATTATTTAAAGGTATTTTATAATGGCCCAGGCAGTGATGAGATATCAAACTGCCAAGCATATAATAATAGTTTCCCTATTTTTAATAAATTAAAACTTCCCAATTTACGCTAGGATTGACAATTGAACAGATTTTGAATAGCAAACCTTTGAGAAGTAATGAATAATAGGATATAACTGCATTTCAAATAACAGTCACCATACTTAGAGCTCACTAGCTTTTAAGAAGCATTTGGCTGTACTTATCTTGAGAAAAGCATCCATTTTTCATGAGGCTGCTGTGGGCCTTTTTTTTAATACAATAAGGATGAGTGAAATAACAAGATAATTGGCACAGGAACAGCACCTTGGAGAAGCAATCAGCCTTTGCAAGCACATGAAATGCATTCCAGAGGAAGAATCGTGGTCATTTCCTGCTGATTGAGACAGCTTTTATATAAAGCAGTTGTTTTTTTTTAGCTAAGCTGGAAATCAGGGGTCCGATAATAGAGATTAACAGGAAAGTACTGGGTGAACTCACAAAGGTTGCGATCGATCAATTGAGCCAAATGACCTGTCCTTGTGTTTCGTCTGTTTTCTTGTTTGCCCATCTGTTCATAAGGTCATTAGTTCATAAGTTGTAGGAACAGAGTTAGGCCATTCGGCTCATCAAGTCCACTCTGCCATTCAATAAAGGCTGATCTATCTCTTCCTCTCAACCCATTTTTTTCCTGCCCTCTCCATCACACCTGACCCATTCTAATCAAGAATCTGTCAATCTCCACTTTAAAAATATCCATTGACAGCCTCCATAGCCTTCAGTGGCAATGAATTCCACAGATTCACCACCCTCTGACTAAATACATTTCTCCTCATCTCCCTTCTAAAGGCATATCCTTTTATTCTGAGGTGATCACCTCTGGTCCTAGACTCCCCCACTGTTGTTTTCCTGGAGATTCACTACACCTCCCTGTAAGCCTCTATCTCAATGGGCTGTGTGTCCATGGTTCAATGGTGCTTTATTTGTCACATGTGCCATT
Source organism: Amblyraja radiata (assembly GCF_010909765.2). Taxonomy (NCBI): domain Eukaryota; kingdom Metazoa; phylum Chordata; class Chondrichthyes; order Rajiformes; family Rajidae; genus Amblyraja; species Amblyraja radiata. Next base: position 45,547,325 of record NC_045966.1, read on the forward strand.
GTACAATAACATTATTTTGTACATATTACACATGGAGGTGCCACCATTTATGGTGCCATTATTCATAGACCAAAGTCCAGTGGGCCTGCATGCTCAATGTACTGGAGCAGTTCCTGCGAACTGACGTCCATCTCCTGTCCTTGCCCGGCCATTTTGTGTCCCGGGGGCACCTCCTGCAGCTGATCTTTAAGGCACTGGAGACATTACCCAGGTTCACCCATCCTTGCTCCTTGCATCCACCATCTCCGGTTCCCTCTTGGTTATGCTGTCTGACAAGCTTTAGGGCGGGTCCCGCTGCCCAACAAGCCTTCGGCTGGGTTCGTTGTCCAACGAGCCATTGGCCGGGTTCCTGGTCCTGCCAACCGACGAGCCTTCGGGCGGGTCCTGCATTGGAGGTTCCATTTGCAGCATTCACAAATAAGTTCTCTTCAGATCGTTCATGATAACAGGCCAATTAGTACCATTGGAAAATGTTCTTTATAACTCAGAATGGAGACAGGATCAGATCCCATCTACAAGAGTTCTATTGTTGACTCCTACACTACCTTCCTCTCTCTCCATATCTAAACATAAGCTTTATTGTGTGCAGTCTGGCCACCCCATTGCAGGAAGGACATGGAGAGGATGCAGAAGAGATTTACCAGATTACCTGGATTAGCAGGCATTATCTACATCATTGATTGGTAATCTACCACCTTGATTGGCAATCTAAACCTTGATTGGTAATCAAGGACCAATCTTCCCCAGGTCACCCCCTCTTCTCTCCTCTCCCATCAGGCAAGAGGTTTGAAAATGCATACCTCCAGATTCAGCAACAATTTATTTGCAGCTGTTATGAGGCAACTGAAAGTCCTCTCATCAGCTAGAGAGCAATCCTGACCACCCCTCTACTTCATTGGAGACCATTGCACCAACTTTAAATGGACTTTATCTGACTTCAACGTTATCCCTTTGTACTAAATGTTGCACACTTTATCCTTTATCTGTGCAATGTGGATGGCTTGATTTTATTCAAGTATAGATTTTCATTGACTGGGTAGCACACAAACCAAAGCTTTTCACTCTACCTCGTTACACACGATAATAATAAACTAAATAAAAACCAAACCAAATCAAACTAAACTAAAGTTATCTGCCTAAGTAAATGCAGGAGATTCAGCATAGCACCTACAATTCCATATTATACTGAATATAATTGATATTATACCTTTAAGAACTGAGTATACCAAGCTTCAAGGCAGTCAATATATGGTCACCAAGTGCTGGTTGTTAATACTTACTACATTTAATAGAAAGGTGAGACCTGTAACTCTTTGCAAAAAGAATACTAAACAGCCAAATGAACTACATATCTAGGCACCTAAGTATTCTTTCCAACTGATACTGATTTATCTGGGGGTGGGGGTAGAGAATGGAAAATCATTTGATGGGATGCCTCAAATGTGATTTTACTTTCCAGTGGCCTAAAATATGAACTACCTGACCATTAAGTTAGCTAGCTTCCATTTAGCCCAGTCCATCGCGCAGACCAGACATCAAACACTGACTCCATCCACACCTCAAGCTGCCTTGGAAAAGCAGTCAACATAATCAAAGACTTGTCCCACTCCAGTCATTCTTTCTTCTCCATGCTCCCATTCTCCAAAAGGTACAGAAGCTTGAAACCACGCACCATCTGATTCAGGGACAGCTTCTTCCCCTCTGTTATTAGGCTTTTGAATGATTCTTCCATAAGCAGGGGTACTGTCTGATTCAATTGTTATCTGATTTTATTGGATAGCATGGAAAACAAAGCTTTTCGCTGTACCTCAGTACACGTGGCAATAATACGCCTGGGATGTCAGGACTTTCATATGAAGACAGACTGGATAGACTCGGTTTGTACTCGCTAGAATTTAGAAGATTGTGGGGGGATCTTATAGAAACTTACAACATTCTTAAGGGGTTGGACAGGCTAGATGCAGGAAGATTGTTTCCGATGTTGGGGAAGTCCAGAACAAGGGGTCACAGTTTAAGGATAAGGGGGAAATCTTTTAGGACCGAGATGAGGAAAACATTTTTCACACAGAGAGTGGTGAATCTCTGGAATTCTCTGCCACAGAAGGTAGTTGAGGCCAGTTCGTTGGCTATATTTAAGAGGGAGTTAGACGTGGCCCTTGTGGCTAAAGGGATCAGGGGGAATGGAGAGAAGGCAGGTACAGGATACTGAGTTGGATGATCAGCCATGATCATATTGAATGGCGGTGCAGGCTCGAAGGGCCGAAAGGCCTACTCCTGCACCTATTTTCTATGTTTCTATGTTTCTAAACTTGAACCTCAACCATACTGTGAAGTTATGGACTTGGATTATGAACTCGAAGGGCCGAATGGCCTACTCCTGCACCTAATTTCTATGTTTCTATGTTTCTATGTTTAGTTCTGTCTGCACATTTCCACTGCCTTCTGTCTGCAATTCAGGGTTCCAGCCTGCACTGCTTTTCACTTGCGAATGCTTCGGTTTTATTTACGGAGAAGAGATGATCGATAATTCAAAGGAAAGAAAATGGTGCAGTTTTGTGCACGATAATGGGTGGCAATAGTAGAAAGATTACGACATGCTTTTTACTCTCTGAGATTTAATTACAGGATGCATTTTGTATGTGTTTGCAAAGATTGTCACCTGTTGAAATAATATTGCTACATTTCATTGGAGTTCAAGGGTTATTCAATTTTACAGAGATGATTTGTTACCAATTATTAATATTAGATGCTTGGAGCTTTACTTTCTTGAAATTGTCTGCGATAAAGGGCTGATGTGATATTATCCTATTGCCTGAAAATCAGATGACTGAGATATGAAGTATAAATATCTTTTATGTCAAAAAGATTTGAGTCATTGTCCTATTTCCTGAACATAACACCACACATAAACACCCACAGAGATCCAAGACATGCACAGATTCAGACTGAAACACAGAATCTTATCAATTTCAAGACACTAAAATTCTTTTTGGCTTTCTTATGCATCGAATTTGACATCTAAGTGCTTCTATTTGGTGAAGGAGTGATTGCCATTTAATATGAGCTTGAAACTGAATAAACCATCAGTCTATATATATAAATAAATGCATCAGTGTGGCATTGCATGGAACAATTCAAAATATTTTACAATCAGTGGAGTATTACATTAGACAGGCACTTGTACAAGAAACATGGCAGCTAACTGATGCAACAAAGACTCCTACAGACTGAAGTATGAATCTCTTTTTGTACTGCTGATTGAAGGATTGTCACTGGCCAAGGTACAGCAGAGTAATTACCTTACTCTTTTTCAAAATACAATTTAATTTACAAAATATCCAGCTAAGTGTGAGGATTTGAAGTTTGGAAGCTCAAATGTAAAGGGAAAGTTTCCAGTTGTTTTGTAATTTTTGAAAATGATAAGCAAGATTACAAGGGTGGCACAGGGGTGCAGCAGTAGAATTGCTGACTTTCAGCGCCAGAGACCCGGATTTGATCCTGACTACGTGTGCTGTCTTTACGGAGTTTGTACTTTCTCCCTGTGACCGCGTGGGTTTCATCCGGGTGCTCCGGTTTCTTCCCACATTCCAAAAACTTCTGTAAATTGTCGCTAGTATCTAGGATAGTGTATGGGTGAACGTTGGTCGGCATGGACGAGGTGGGCTGAAGGGTCTGGTTCCATGCTGTCTGCCTAAACTAACCTAAACTAAACTAAAGTAAAGATGAGTAGTCTGTAATGTGTCTAACCGTATACTGGGGAAGCACTATGGGGAAAATGGCCAACATAGGAAACTTAGTGATGTTATGTGATAAAACACCAGAAAACAGAGTAGAAGTAACTGTGTCATATTTAGGATAGGCAGCCTGTGCCTAATAGGATGCCAAAAGGATTAGAACAGACCCATCACCAACTCACAATTTATGTTAGTGATTTGGATTAAAATGCTAGGCGTACAGGAATGTATAAGAGAAAATGTTCTATCTGTATCAAACTTGCAAAGACTTCTCAGTTTTTTATATATTTCAACCAAGTCCCCTTGTAAGACATGATCCTTCTATTAAATCTTCCTTCATAAAACAACATACCCATCCATGTAGTAATCTGATTAGCCACCTCTGAGGCACGTAAGGCACTTGCATCCATAAATAAGAAGACAAATACAGTACATTGCGATGAAGATGGAAGTTAATTACGATGAAGAGGCTTTGATAGGGTCGATGGAGAGAATCTTACTCCCAGGGTGAAAATGTCAAGGACTAGAGTGGCATATTGGTGCACCACTAGAGTTGCTGCCTTACAGCGCCAGGGACCAGGGTTCAATCCTGACCACGGGCGCTGTCTGTATGGAGTTTGTACGTTCTCCCCGTGACATGCGTGGGTTTTCTTCGAGATCTTTGGCTTCCTCCCACACGCCAAAGATTTACAGGCTTGTAGGTTAATGGGCTTGGTATAAATGTGGAATTTCCCCTAATGTGCAGTAGAGTGTTAATGTGCGGGGATCACTGTTCAGCGTGGACTCGGTGGGCCAAATGGCCTGTTTCTGCACTGTATCTCTAAACTAAACTAAACTAGAGAGCATAGCTTTAAGACGAGAGGGATGGTGGTGGAGGTAGATATGATATTGGTGTTCAACAAGCTTTTAGATAGGCACATGGATTTGCAGGGAATGGAGGGATATTAATCATGTGCAGGCAGAGGAGGCTGTTTTTTCTTGACATTATGTACGGGCATTGTGGGCCGAAGGGCCTATTGTTGTGCTGTACTTTTCTACTTTCTATGTTTCCACTTCCAGTTGTTGAACGATAAATATGACTGTAAAGAATTCTGAAGAGGAACAAAATAATAAGTTAATAAAGGACACACTAAGACATGCATTCATAACACATTTGAAAAGGTCACTGTCGCCGTGATGCGTTGCAAGAAAGAACCTTAATGGCTGACACAGGAGACTGCAGATGCTGTAATTTAGAGTAAAAATAATATTGCTGGTGGAGTACAAAAGATCAGGCCGCTTAAAAGCACACCATTGAACCTATTTTCATGTCATCAGCAAACTTGGTTACCTAACCTTGGATATTGGTTCTCCTCCAAGTAATTAATACCAATAGTAGGCAATTGAGGTTCACAAATTGACCTTTGGGTCACTCTTCTGCTAATGTCCTTGCAGCATGAAAAAGATCCATTATTTCCCTTTTACACGATGACCAGTATTCTTCTCCTCTCCCACCAGGCTCCATCTACTCATCATCTCTCTCCATGCCTGGTTCCACCGATCACCTATCATCCCTTTCTACTGGCTATCTCCCCTCTACAATCTCAGTCACAATATCTTTACCAAAATGTCAGCTATTGCTTTCATAGCTGCTGCCAGAATCGCCGTGTTCCTCCAGCTTTTTGCACCAAAATTGCTGAAGTTATCACGTTTACTGACAAAAGAATGAATTGGATAGTCCCTCATCTTCTACATTCATCCACCCCTCTCTCTTTGTGTGGGCTTTTCAATGATCTGACACTCCACAAAAAACACTGTCTGAACATCTTTTTACTTTCTCATAATGTTTATCGGTCAAAAAGAATCTAATAACGCTCCTGTTAAACTCTTTTCTTGGTTTTCATATGTTGAAGGCCATGTAGAAATTCAAATTGTTTTTTGGAATTCTTCAAAGAGGCAATCCAGCATTTTGTGTCTATCCTTTAATAGTATTTCATAGCACAGATCAAAAGATACAAAATGCTGGAGTAACTCAGCGGCTTAGACTGCACCTCTGGAGAAGAGGAATAGGTGACGTTTTGGGTTGAGAACCTTCCTCAGAGAGTCAGGGGAGAGGGAAACTAAAGGTATGAAAAGGTACAAAGAACAAATGAATGAGAGGTATTACAAGAACAAACCAAAGCCAGCAATGATGATCAAGGAATGATCATTGAAAATAGGTTGGAGAAACAGGTGCAGGAGCCAGGAACGGAGGGTTCTACTGATAGGCGTAGACAAGAGGAGATTCAAATGAACCACTAACACCCGGATGGGATGTATATTGTATGTCTGATGTAATATTTTATCTCAGCTAGACCCCGAGCATTTTAAAGGTATTCAAAACCCATGAAGCATTTGTAAAATATATTTTAGATCCCCTGTAGCAATGAAAGGAAAAATATATAATGTTATAAATGTTCCTGCGCCAGTGTTTTGCTTTCCCAAATGCCCTTATCCTTTATCTAAGCATCAACCAAGATCCATCTGGTGTTTTGATACTCATTTGCCAACACAGTTCCTCCTCTCCCCTTCCCGCTTTCCCACCTCTCTTGTCCTTTATACGTGTTACTTTAGGTATGATTTCATTTTCACTCCACTGGCTCAGAAATGCATTGCATGTCCATTCCCTCTTATGGAAAATAGAACATAGGCCATTGAACATAGAACATTGCACAGGACAGCAAAAGAACAGTCCCTTCGGCCCACATTGCTTGTGCTGAACATAATGCAGGACCATCACTTATCTACCAGCACATAGCCCATATACCTCAATTCCCTGCATATCCATTTACCTATCCAAAAGTCTTTAAAATGTCACTAACCCCACCCACGGCAGCGCGTTCCAGGCATTCACTGGTCACTGTGTAAACATGTTGTCCCACACATTTCCTTTAAACACTGCTCCTCTCAACTTAAACCTATGCCCTCTAGTATTTGATTTTTCCATCTTGGGAAAAAGACTCTGATCGTCTATCCTACCTATGCCTCTCGTAATTTTATATACTTCTATCAGGTCTCCCCACAACCTCTGACGTTCCAGAGGAAACAATCCAAGTCTGTTCAATTTCTCCATCGCTAAAACCTCCTAATCCAGGCATCATTCAGGTAAACCTCCCCTGCACCCTTTCCACATCCTTCCTGTAATGGCTTTGCTTTGAATGCTTGCAACGCTGCTTACAACTCCGGCCTGACATCCAGCAATATGGATGAGTACAAGGCAGAGTCCTACAGACTGCAAAGGGGGGTGAAGGATGCAAAAAGGAGGTACAGGGACAGGATGGAGTCGCAGATGGAGCAGCGTGACACCAGACGCCTATGGCAGGGGTTATGGACTATAACTAATTACCAGAGCAGCTTCCCCTCAACCGGGAGTGCCGGCACCCCCTTAGCTGATGAGCTGAAATCTTTTTACGCACGATTTGAGGCGGGCAAGAACACCACTAGCTCGCCGGCTGACAACATCATCGTCAGCGTGCTGGCTAGCGAGGCTGGAGAGAGATCTACCGCTGGGGATGTGCACACATTCTCGGTGTCCGAGCACGATGTGAGGAGGGCTCTGACGTGTGTGAACACGAGGAAAGCTGTAGGCCCAGATGGTATATCTGGGCGAGTACTAAAATCTTGTGCTAATCAGCTAGCTCCAGTATTCACCCCAATATTCAACCTCTCCTTGGCCGTCCGTGGTGCCTGCCTGCTTCAAGAGATCCACCATTGTACCAGCGCCTAAGAATACCTCTCCAGCCTGCTTGAATGACTACCGACTGGTGGCCCTCACATTGGTGGTCATGAAATGCTTCGAGAGGCTGATCAAGAACTACATCTGCACCTTCCTCCCTCGCACCACGGACCCGCTGCAGTTCGCATACCGTCCGAACAGATCCACGGAGCGGAGAAGCTGCTGGAACTGGGACTGAACACTCCCCTGTGTGTCTGGATCCTGAACCTTCTCACCGCCAGGCCCCAGGTAGTCAAGATGGGGAGACATACCTCCAACCCCCTCACGCTGAACACAGGATCTCCCCAGGGTTGCGGCCTCAGCCCCCTACTGTACTCCCTGTACACACATGACTGTGTGTCCAGGTTCAGCTCCAACTCCATCATCAAGTTTGCTGTGGTGGTGGTGGGCCTCATCTCCGAAAACGATGAGAAGGCCTACCTGGAGGAGGTGGCTGACCTGGCACTCTGGTGTCAGACAACAGCCTCCTCTTGAATGTCACTAAAACTAAGGAGCTGATTGTGGACTTTAGAAGGGCACAACAACGAAGGACATACACGCTACTGGGGATAAATGGGACTACTGTGGATAAGGTGAGCAGCTTTAAATACCTGGGAGTCCACATCACAGAGGATCTGACATGGACAACACACACTGCCGCACTGGTGAGAAAGGCACGGCAGCGCCTTTACCACCTCAGGCCGCTAAGGAAATTCAGAGTCTCTGAGGATCCTTCAATCCTTCTATTGGTGCAGTAGAAAGCATCCTGACCGGAAACATCTCGATCTGGTTTGGCAACAGCTCTGCCCAGGACAGGAAGGCTCTGCTGCAACGCTGTGAAAACAGAGAGGATGAGATGGAATTCCTTCCCACAGCCATCAGGACTGTAAACTCTGATCTCACCAGGGTGTAATTACTTTTGTGTCTTTAAAAAATATATAAATACTGGTTCTGTTCTGTTCTGTTGTTCTGTTGGTTTACACAATCCCGCAGGCATTGCCACCTTCATTTCACTGTACATCTTGTACGTGTATGTGACAAATAAAGTTGACTTGACTTGAACTAACCAGAACCTCTCCTCTGCAAATTAGTGATAAATCCGTACCTTGAAATGTTTTTCAAGATTCAACAGTCAAGAGTCGTTTAATTGTTATATATACCATCAAAGAAATTAAAAAATTCTTACTTGATGCACCATAACAGGTTGTGTATACAATATACATAGAAAAAAATAATGAACAAATAAAATAACCACAATAGACAATAGACAATAGACAATAGGTGCAGGAGTAGGACATTCGGCCCTTCGAGCCAGCACCGCCATTCAATGTGATCATGGCCACAATCAGTACTCCATTCCTGCCTTCTCCCCATATCCCCTGACTCCGCTATTTTTAAGAGCCCTATCTAGCTCTCTCTTGAAAGCATCAAGAGAACCTGCCTCCACCACCCTCTGAGGCAGAGAATTCCACAGATTATTCCACAATACTAGTGCAAAAACCAGTCCTTAATGCAACCAAAGATAGTCCACAGCAATTCATATTGAAGGTTAGTGTTTTATAGCTTTAGTTTTTAGTTTTAGTTTTCAAAATACAGTGCAGAAATAGGCCCTTTGTTCCACCAAGTCCGCATCGACCAGTGATCCCTGCACTTTAACTTTATCCCACACTTACTAAGGACATTTTTATTTACATTTATACCAAGCCAATTAACATATAAACCTGTATGTCTTTGGAGGGTGGGAGGAAACCGAATATCTCGGAAAAGACCCACGCGGTCACGGGGAGAACGTTGAATCTCCGTACAGACAATCCCCTTAGTCGGAATCAAACCTGCATCTCTGTCTGAAAGCGCTATATGGCAGCAACTCTACCATTGTGCCACCATGCCGCCCTGTGCTTTATGGTGATCAAGTTGTTGGAAAGAAGCTTTTCTTGAACTGCGTGGTCACGGTTTTCAGATATCTTCTGCCCGATGGTCAGAGTGAGCTGAAATTGTGGACAGGGTGTTGTGAGCCTTTGATGATATTGGCTGCCTTTCAGAGGCACCCCTTTGACGGTGGAAACATCAGTACCTGCGATGGACTAGGCAGTGCCTACCTCTCTCTGTAATCTCCTTCGTTTCTGGGTATACGAGTTGCCGAAGCAGGCAGTGACGTAACCGGTCACTATCGTTCTTAGTTTAATTTAGTTTAGAGATACAGCATGAAAACAGGCCCTTCAGCCCACCGAGACCATGCTGACCAGCAATCACCCATACACTAGTTGTACCCTACACACTAGGGACAAGTTACAGAAGCCACTTAACCTAAAGTCCTGCACGTCTTTGGAACATAGTTTGAGAATTTGGGGACCGTTAAGTGTGATGAATGCAGGATTAGTGTGCTGAGTGGCACAGACTCTATTCTTTGGAGTGCAGGAGGATGTGGGGTGATCTGACAGATGTGTACAAAATCGTGAGAGGATTAGATCAGTAAACTCACAGAACCTCGTGCCCAGAGTAGTGGAATCGAAAACCAGTGGATATAGGTTTAAGGTGAGGGAGGAAAGATTTAATATAGGAATCTAAGGGGTAACCTTTTTATGCAAAGGATGGACGGCGTATAGAGGGATATGGGCCAAACGCAGGCAGCTAGGACTAGCATAGATTGAACATGTTGGTCGGTGTGGGAAGGTTGGGCCCAAAGCTCTGTTTACATGCTGTATGACTCTATGACTCAGTGAGCCTGTGTCCATGCTGAGAGACTCCATGCCTCCATGAAAGATGAGAGCATATTTTCAGGAAAATCCATACCACAAGTTCCAATAACATAATTACTTGATAATCATTTTTATTGTTCGTAGTTGAGGTATATCTAGGCAGAATGTGTCTTTTTTTTAAAATGCTTTTGGGATGGTGGAGACCCTTTCCAAGTTTCAGATTGCAGCCAGTACCTCTAATAGTGAAGCATTTATTCAGTTGCTTGTGATGTTGGCCGAGACTCCATAGTGCTTTTGACTCAGAGATGAGGTAGCTGCTAGCAAACTCCTACCATAAGCCCTCTGATCAGTTGAGTTTAGCAAAAGTACGTCAAATTATTTTCGTCAAGGCTGTGGCAAATTGATGATTTCAGTGCCCTCTTATTTCACATTTTGTTTCTCGCACAATGAAAGGCTTTTTCCACTTCACAGAGGTTAAATATCAGTATTGCAGCAGCATTTTGAAGGGGAATGCTGACCAATCAACCTTAGTTGTTGCTGGCTCTTTGTTGTGCCATCATCTAGAGGCGGGGAGTGGGATGCAATCTTGCAAAATAGCACATTAGCAGTGCTTTTTGCCGATTGCTCACATTTTGTAGCAATTTTCCTACAAAACAGATAAGCCTGCAGCATCAATGACCTTGACTGTATTCGACACATTGTAAGCTACAGAAAATGACTGCCCAGAAGTTCACCAACAGCAGCCTGGATAAGAGTGTATTATTCAGGACTGGCTGGACAAACCCGAGTTGTTTATTCCGGAGTGTCGGAGGTTGGGAGGAGACATAGAGACAGATTTATAGTCGTATAGCACGGAAATAGGCCCTTCAGCCCAACATGCCCACACCGACCTACATACCCCATCTACACTAGTTTCACCTGCCTGCTTTTGGCCCATATCCCCCTAAATCTGTCCTGTCCATGTACCAATCTAATTGTTTCTTAAACGTTGTAATAGTCCCTGACTCAACAACCTCCTCTGGCAGCTCGTTCCATACACCCATCACTATTTGTGTGAAAAAGTTATCCCTCAGATTCCAATCATATCTTTCCCCCTTCACCTTAAACCCATGTCCTCTGGTTTTCCATCCCCCTACTCTGGGCAAGAGACACTGTGCGTCAACCTGAATTATTCCTCGCATGATTTTATACACCTCTATGAGATCATCGCTCATCCCCCTGTGCCCCAAGGAATAGTTTCAGCCTGCTCAAACTATCTCCATAGCTCAGACCCTCATGTTCTGGGAACAACCTCATAAATCTTCTCTGTACCCTTTGCACTTGACAACGTCTTTCTGATAATATGGTGCCCAGACCTGAACATAGTACTCTGAATTATAGAAGTATATTAAAATTATGAGAGGGCAGAAAGTCAGAACCTTTTTATACCAAACTGGAGATGTCAAGGACTAACGGGCATAGTTTTATGGTGAGAGGGGCAATGTATAAAGATATTTTACACAGAGAGTGGTGAGGCAAGATAGACAGATGGTGCTTAAGAGGTTTTATAGAGAGGTGCATGGATGTGCAGGGAATAGAGAGATATGAATCATGTGCAGGCAGAAGAGATCAGGTCAACTTGGCATCATATTCAGCATGGAAATTGTGGGCTGAAGGCCTTGTTCCTGTGCTGTACTGTTTTATACTGAGTATAAAGTGCAGATGGATTCTTGTAGTGAGAAAAAACTAAAGATAATGAACCTCCTTTATGCTGATGTAGAAAGTATGGACATATATGTATCACTAACAAACACACCTACACTCTTACACACACACAAATCTCCACTCTCTCACACGCACACACACACCTACACTCTCTCACACACGCACACACACACACTGCTCATATGTCAAACGACGTATAACTCGCTGTTGGCGTCTGTCGTCGTCCAACATATTGACAGAAATGGTCGCCCAACGTCACAGAGTGCATCGTGTCGTCGTTTCTGGGGATCGCCATGAGGAGGCTTCTGTCATGATCCCCATACTGTATGTGTGTGTGTGTATGATTATATATCCATACAAATAAAAGTCCCATCTTGACCACTTCCTGTCTGCGCTCTATATTGATTTTACTTCCGCTTAGTGGACAGGTCGCGCTGATTGTGTAATTTCCGGTGAATGCAGAGGTCACCTGCTGACTGCGGAGGCCCCAAAGTGGAGAGCCGCGCTGAGCTGTGGGAGTGAATTCAAGACCGTTTATATATGGTGTGTGAGTCAGTGTGTGTGAGTGTTTGTGTTTGTGAGTGCCTGTGAGTGTGTGTGTGTGTGTGTGTGTGTGTGTGTGTGTGTGTGTGTGTGTGTGTGTGTGTGTGTGTGTGTGTGTGTGTGTGTCTGTGGCGTGTGGCGTGTGGCGTGTGGCGTGTGGCGTGTGGCGTGTGGCGTGTGGCGTGTGGCGTGTGGAGTGTGGAGTGTGGAGGTGTCTGCGTGTGAGAGTGAGTGTGAGTGTGAGAATGAGGTGGAGGGTGTGTATGTGTGTGAATTTGCTGGCCTACATTTGGCTTGAAATGCTGTGAGATTGGATTTGTTTCTCTGCTAGAAGTGCAGTGAGATTGGATTTGCTGACTGCACTCTGCTTTAAGTGCTGTGAAATTGGATTTGCTGCCTGCACTCTGCTTGAAGTGCTGTGACATTGAATTTGCTGCCTGCTGCTTGAAGTGCTGTGACATTGGATTTGCTGCCTGTGCGCTGTTTGAAGTGCTGTGTCATTGGATTTGCAGGCCTGCACTCTGCTTGAAGTGCTGTGACATTTGATTTACTAGCCTGCACTCTGCTTGAAGTGCTCTGAAATTGGATTTGCTGGCCCGGTGAAGAGTAGATGGTGTCAATGAAAGGGAGGTTGGGTTGCGTCATGGTCTGGGCTGTGTCCACAACTCTGCAATTTCCTGTGGTCTTGGATTGAGCTGTTCCCAAACCATGCTACGATGCATCTATTAAAACATAAGGGGTGAGCGGTGGGTAAGAATGATTAACTGTTGAGTTCACAAGAAGAAACCCAGGCAAATCTGAAATGTCAACTATTTACAAATGCTACCTGATGTGTTTGTTTTTTTTAATTATTTTTTATTTTAACCATATTGGCTAAGTTTTTTCTTATCCTCTTTATTAAGACGGATACCACCATCTGTCCATTTGAGAAAACATTACACAAACCCAGAAGCTTATAGTGCCAGTTCCTCCATTAATAAGCCATATCAATTTAACCTATCACAGGTATTCCCTTTATCCTTTCCATAACTGCCCCAACCTTCTCTCTCACTGAAACCTAAGTTGCATTTCCCTCCTTCCCAGTTCTGAAGAAGGGTCGCAGCTGAAATGTTGACTCTTTCTCATGCCATAGATGTTGTTCCTTGCCCTGTTGAATTTTCCCAGAGTTTTTTTTTTGTTTTTGTTTCAGACTTGCAGCATCGTATGTTTTTTTTTATCGGTTTCCAGAACACTTTTGCTCTTGGGGTTAAACAGCAATGACAAAGAATGGATCCACCGTTCATCTTTCTCTTGATGTCTCAACAGCATTGTGAGTCATAGGCATGGAGCAAGTCTAATCAAAATTCACCGCAGATTATGTGCCAGTGACAATGTCACTGATCCTTTGGGATTTAGTCCAACATGGAAACTTTTCTATTCAACTGAGCGAGATAATTCAATTTTACTACTTATATTCTTTGTTAAGATGGATTTATCTGCAGAATGTTTCTTTGGCCTTATGGTGCTTCACAATTGGATCTAATTTAATGTGTTCCTTCAATGTTTGGACCAGATTATTTTTCAAACAGTAAAGTTAAATTTTCTTCAACTTTTTTACCAAGATAAAAAAATAGGCTGAGAGCAGGGAATCAAGTTTGTTTGGTGGAGTGAAGATGGAAGAATAGTGAATTGCTGCTAACTTTTACAATCACAATTTTGATAGAATTTCCACGGCATCAAGTTCCAAGCACATACAATTGAATAAACTTCACAAATCTTTCAGGTTTGCAAATTAAATTTTCAGCCTTATGACAAGGAAGATCTGCCTCCCATACCAACTTTCCTGTAACCTGCCAAATTATATATTTTTTCCCATATTTAATTAATCAGTACTTTTTTTGTAGATAAGAAAATGCTGATATGTTGAAGGGGATATTGTGTTTAATGCACCCAGTATCTGGCTTTCATGTGGGTCAAATTTTACCTCTTAATTATGGCTATAATGGCACAAACACAAAGAGCATCTTATATGGTAGTTTAAGAAGGAACTGCAGATGCTAGAAAATCGAAGGTACACAAAAAAGCTGGAGAAACTCAGCGGGTGCAGCAGCATCTATGGAGCGAAGGAAATAGGCAACGTTTCGGGCCGAAACCCTTCTTCAGACTGATCGGGGGGGGGGGGGGGGGGGGGACAAGAAAGCAAAAAGGAGGAGGAGCCTGGAGGGCTTTGAGACCATCCTGGTGGGGGATGGAGGTGTAGAGTGATGGTCTCAAAGCCATGGTCTCAAAGCCCTCCGGTTCTTCCTCGACCAGAGAAGCAACCTCTGACACTCTCCTCTGCCTAGCGGAGCTGGTCCTTACCCTCAATAACTTCACGTTCGACTCCTTCCATTTCCTCCAAATACAAGGCGTAGCTATGGGCACATGCATGGGCCCCAGCTATGCCTGCCTATTTGTAGGTTACGTCGAGCAATCCTTGTTCAATACATACCGGGGCCCCATCCTCGACCTCTACCTCTGCTACATCGACGACTGCTTTGGTGCCACCTCCTGCACCCGCACACAACTGACTGACTTCATCCACTTCACCACTAACTTCCATCCGGCACTCAAATACACCTGGACCATTTCCGACACTTCCCTACCATTCCTTGACCTCACTATCTCCATTGCAGGTGATAGACTTCTGACCGACATCCACTATAAACCCATTGACTCCCATGGCTATCTGGACTACACTGCTTCCCACCTTGCTTCCTGTAAGGACTCCATCCCCTACTCCCAATTCCTATGTCTACGCCGCATCTGCTCCACGGATGAGGCGTTCCACACCAGGACATCTGAAATGTCCTCATTATTCAGGGAACGGGGGTTCCCCTCCTCCACCATAGATGAGGCTCGCACCAGGGTCTCTTCCATACCCCGCAACACTGCTCTCTCTCCCCATCCCCCCACTCGCAACAAGGGCAGAGTCTCCCTAATCCTCACCTTTCACCCAACCAGCCGTCACATACAAAAAGTAATCCTCCGTCAGTTTCGCCACCTCCAACGTGACCCCACCACTCACCACATCTTCCCATCTCCCCCCATATCTGCCTTCCGCAAAGACCGCTCCCTCCATAACTCCCTTGTCAATTCTTCCCTTCCCTCTCGTACCACCCCCTCCCCGGGCACTTTCCCTTGCAACCGCAAGAGATGCAACACTTGTCCCTTTACCTCCCCCCTCGACTCCGTTCAAGGACCCAAGCAGTCGTTCCAGGTGCGACAGAGGTTTACCTGCATCTCCTCCAACCTCATCTATTGCATCCGCTGCTCTAGATGTCAGCAGATCTATATCGGTGAGACCAAGCAGAGGTTGGGCGATCGTTTCGCCGAACACCTCCGCTCAGTCCGCAATAACCAAGCCGACCTCCCGGTGGCTCAGCACTTCAACTCCCCCTCCCACTCCGTCTCCGACCTCTCTGTCCTGGGTCTCCTACATGGCCACAGCAAGCAGCACCGAAAATTGGAGGAACAGCACCTCATATTCCGCTTGAAAAGTCTGCATCCTGGGGGCATGAACATCGAATTCTCCCAATTTTGTTAGTCCTTGCTGTCTCCTCCCCTTCCTCAGTCCCCCTGCTGTCTCCTCCCATCCCCCAGCCTTCGGGCTCCTCCTCCTTTTTCCTTTCTTGGCCCCGCCCCCCCCCCCCCCCCCCCCCCCAAACGTTGCCTATTTCTTTTTTTTTTTTTTTTTTTTTTTTTTTTTTTTTTTTTTATTAGAAGTACGGTAAATTACAATAACACACAACACATATATCTTAATACATTTTTTGTACCGCTTCATTTTTTTTTTTTTTAAAGCTTTAAGAAAAAGATAGAAGTAAGGAAAGTAAAGAAGGTGCGCAAGAGTTGTGAAGTGCAGAAGAGTGTTGGGAAAAGAAAGCCCCTTAGAAAAGAAGTTAGAGAAGGAAGTAAGTAAGAAAGTAGACCCTAGAAAAGAAAGAAAAAGAAAGTAAGGACAATCGCTCTATTATAACATTAAACTCCGCAGAAAGACTACCAACCAAGTCTGTTTTTGTTGTTTTATCTCCCAATGCCAGGTCCTGATACCATTTATTTATTTATTTATTTATTTAAAATTACTATTGCACCTCATGCTTGTAATAGGTCCATAAACGTAGACCACGTCTTTTGGAATTGGTTTGCTTTATCTGCTAAGAGGAATCTCATCTCTTCCAGATGTAATGTTTCAAACATATTTGATATCCACATTTTTATTGTTGGTGTGGGCGCATTTTTCCAGAATTTAAGTATGAGCTTTTTTCCCATTATTAGCCCGTAATTGAGTAAATTCTTCTGATACACGTTTAATTCAGGGATATCTTCCGATATCCCAAAAATGATCCATTCTGGTTTTGGTACCAGTTTTATTTTAATTAATTTTGAAAAAATATCAAATATTCCATGCCAGAATTTTTGGATTTTTGTACAAAAAATAAAAGAATGCGCTATGGTAGCTTCTTGACACAGACATTTATCACAGATTGGTGAAACATTGGGAAAGATTTTATTTAATTTAGTTTTTGAATAGTATAGTCTATGTAATGTTTTGAATTGGATAAGCGTATGTCGTACATTGATCGAGCATTTATGCACCTGTTGTAAATGTTTATCCCAGCTCTCTTTTGAAATTTTTATAGCTAATTCTTGTTCCCAGTCTCTTCTAATTCCATCTGTTGTGGGTATTTCTATGTTTAAAATGATATTATATAAGTACGATATTAAGTTAGCTGATTCCGCCTTTGTCTTCATTGCTTCATCCAGTAAGTCGGAAGGCATATTATGATAGTCTTTTGTGTATTTTTTCAAATAATCACAAATTTGAAGATATTTAAAATATTGGTTATTTTTCAAATTATATTTCAGTTGTAGTTGTTGAAATGATAGTAATTTTCCCACTTCATACAGATCTTCGAGCGTTTTGATTCCCATTCTTTCCCAATGTATAAATGATTTGTCTATGATTGATGGTTTAAACGATGGGTTATTGGCTATTGGTATTGAGAGAGATAGGTTTCTTAATTTTAGATTCTGTTTTATTTGTTTCCATGTTCTAATTGTGCTATGTATAATTGGGTTTTTATTATAATTTTTATTATTCAGATTTATTGGTGAGAGGATAATCGCTCCTATATTACTCGGGGAGCAATCCCCTTTTTCCATTACAATCCAGTCCGCCTGCTGGGCAGAATTGTCCAGCAGGTGAATCATATTTTTAATATTTACTGCCCAATTATAATACATAAAGTTAGGGAGCGCTAGACCCCCCCACTCTTTTCGTTTATTAAGGTGTGTTCTTTGTATTCTATGGGGTTTATAATCCCATATGAAATTTGTAATGTCTGAGTCCAATTTTTTGAAAAACTTTTTTGGGAGATATATAGGTATTGATTGAAATAGGTATAGAATTTGTGGTAAGAAAATCATTTTTATAGCGTTTATTCTGCCTATTAAGGACATCGGAAGTGTTTTCCAGAATTTAATCAAATTATTTAATTTCTTAAGTAGGGGATTATAATTGGCTTTAAACATATCCTGGTAATTTCTAGTAATTTCAATTCCCAAATATTTGAATTTTTCTGTAGCTATTTTAAAGGGGAATTTCCTGAGATGTGTTGAGTCTTTTGGTTTTATCGACATAATTTCACTTTTGTTCCAATTTATTCTATATCCTGAAAAGGATCCAAAGTCCTCAATTAAATTTAATATATTCGGTATACTAATTTGTGGTTTTGTGATGTACAGTAGTACATCATCGGCATATAGGGATATTTTGTTATTTGAATATTTTGTATTATAACCGTAAATATCCAGGTGTGTTCTTATTTTTTCAGCAAGGGGTTCAATTACCAAAGCAAATAACAGCGGAGATAATGAACAACCTTGTCTATTGCCCCTTGATAGTTCAAATTTCGAGGATAATATATTATTAGTTAGTATTCTAGCCGTAGGTTTGTTATATAATAGTTTTATCCATGCAATGAAGTTCTCTCCCAATTGGAATTTTTGCAATACTTTAATCATATAATCCCATTCTACTTGATCAAACGCTTTTTCTGCATCCAGTGAGATGATAGCTAACTCTTGGTCGTGAGATTTATGTGAGTGCATTATGTTAAGCAAACGTCTCAAGTTATTGAATGAATGTCTCTTAGGTATAAATCCTGTTTGATCCTCATTTATTAATCTACTAACATACCTGCTTAGTCTACTGGCTAGTGTTTTCGCTATTATTTTTTGATCCGTATTTAACAAAGCAATAGCTCTATATGAACCTGGTTCTTCTATATTTTTATCTTTTTTAAGTATTAATATGATCGTTGATTCTGCTAGTGTTTCAGGTAAGCTTTGCTCCTCAAAAGCATATGTATACATTTTCTGTAATCGTGGAGTAACTATGTCAAAACGTTGCCTATTTCCTTCACTCCATAGATGCTGCTGCACCCGCTGAGTTTCTCCAGCTTTTTTGTGTACTTTCTTATATGGTAGTGGTGAGTTTCTCAAACACGTCAGTTTATTCAAGGCCTTAAATGGCCTTAGGAAACTCTCTGCGAGAACTCAAAGTGTTCTTTAGAAGAACACTTCAAAGTAAATTTATGGATGGTACAGTAGCGCAGCAGTAGAGTTACTGCCATACGGTGCCAGAGACCCGGGTTCGATCTTGCCCACGGATGCGGTCTGTATGAAGTTTGTACGTACTCACTGTGACTCCTTTTTTTTAATGTTTTGTCTCGTTAAATGTAGTTAAATTTATTTTTTAATAGTGTTTTTGACTGTGTATATGTGGGGGGCGGGGGGGGGGGGGGGAAGGGGGAAACTTTTTAAAATCTCTTCCCTGTACGGGAGACCCGACCTTTTCCTTGTCGGGTCTCCGTTGTCGTTGGGGCCTAGAACCGTGGAGCGGCCTCCAGCCTGAACGACCTGGGGGCTCCAGTCACGGAGCCTGCGGAGCTGCGGACTACTCACCATCGCTGGCCGGCATCGGAGCGTGGGGAGCGGTGGTGACTCGCTGCTGCGGCCCGACCACGTAGCTCGGAGGCTCCAGCTGCAGCCGCAGGTCCGGTGGACTGTCGGGACATCGGGAGCTCGCGGGTCCAGGTTTTATAAATAACTGGAAACAGAAAATCGCAGATAACTCTGGGAAAAATCCAGGGAAAAAAGCCTGCAGAGATATTGATCACTAATGAATTACAGTATTTCAAAAATGTAAATTCCGCATGTAACCACTGTGCCGTGACAATATAACAATGTCATTGATGTTGCGAATCACTGAGGCTATGGCTTCTCAATTGGGTTAATTACTTTAGATTTAACTTTACTTTAGAGATACAGCATGGGAACAGGACCTTCGACCCACCGAGTGTGCGCCGACCAGCAATCAGCCCCGCATACTATCCCACACATTAGGGACAATTTAGAATTTTTATCAAAGACAATTAACCTATAAACCAGTACATCTTTGGAGGTGAGAGGAGACCGCTTTCCGGAGCTCCCGCAACGCAACTTCTCCCGCCCGTGTCGCGGGGTTGGAACGACCCGGAGCGGGGCCGTACATCGCCCGGCGCGGCTTCATGGCCGTGGGACATTCCAGCCGGGGGCTCCAACTTTGTGACATTTAGACCGGGAGCGGGGCCGTACATCGCCGCGCGCGGCCTAAAATGGCCGTGGGACTTATCATCGCCCGCCTGGGGCTTGGACATCGGGAGAGAAATGGAGAACAGGGGAGAGAAAAGACTTTGCCTTCCATCACAGTGGGTTCACTGTGATGGATGTTTTTTTGTAAATTGAATTGTGTGTATGTCTGTAGGAAATTGTCTTTGCTTGAATGGCTGTGGAAACGGAGTTTTGTTTGAGCCTCATTGAGGTTCAAATGACATGTAATAAATATTGATATTGACTGCATGGGTTTTCTCCGGGTGCTCTGGTTTCCTCTCACCTCCAAAGATGTACTGGTTTATAGGTTAATTGTCTTTGATAAAAATTCTAAATTGTCCCTAATGTGTGGGATAGTATGCGGGGCTGATTGCTGGTCGGCGCACACTCGGTGGGTCGAAGGTCCTGTTCCCATGCTGTATCTCTAAAGTAAAGTTAAATCTAAAGTAATTAACCCAATTGAGAAGCCATAGCCTCAGTGATTCGCAACATCAATGACATTGTTATATTGTCACGGCACAGTGGTTACATGCGGAATTTACATTTTTGAAATACTGTAATTCATTAGTGATCAATATCTCTGCAGGCTTTTTCCCCTGGATTTTTCCCAGAGTTATCTGCGATTTTCTGTTTCCAGTTATTTATAAAACCGTTCTCACATCTGTCGAACAAATAAGTTCAATAGAGGACACCTCTATATCCTGATCACTATTATTGCCCTCAACATTGTTTACATCCTGCAATGTTGATCTTTAGTATAGTTTAGAGATACAGTGTGGAAATAAGTCCTTTGGCCCAACGAGTCCATGCCGTCCATTGATCACCCATTCACACTAGTTCTACGATATCCCACATTCTCATCCACTCCCTATACACTAGGGACAATTTACAGTGGCCAATTAACCTCCATATCCCACACCTTTGGGACATGGAAGGAGACTGGAAAACCCAGAGGAAACTGGTACGGACATAGGGAGACCATGCAAACTCCACACGAACAGCATCCGAGATCAGGATTGAACCGGGTCTCTGGCACTGTAAGACAGCAACTCTACCGCTGCGCCAATGTACTGCCCCAATATAGTCTTTTCACTGACTGGATAGCATGCAACACAAAATCTTTTCGATGTTACTCGGTACACATGACAATAATAGCTAAACTAAACTAATCCAATTTAAGCAGACTTCGAGAACATTTGTGAGTCTTTTGCTTCTTTTGACAGAACCTGGATGAGAGTAGGAAAGAACTGCAGATGCTGGATTAAATCGTTAGACACAAAATGCTGGGTAACTCAGCGGGACAAGCAGCATCTCTGGAGAGAAGGAATGGGTGACGTTTCGGGTTGAAACCCTTCAGAGGTCTGAAGAAGGTCACCCATTCCTTCTCTCCAGAGATGCTACCTGTCCTGCTGAGTTACTCCAGCATTTTGTGTCTACCTGGAAGGGAGTGTTTGTTTCTAGAGTGTGGAGCTGGGTCCGTAAATGGAAAACTAATGTTTGGAAATCTATAATCGTATAAAATAAAGTACTTTCTCATCTTTGTATTTTGGATCCATTCATATTGAATGGAATGACTGCTAGATAAATGTCCCCTCAGATAACTATTATGAATTTAGCGACATTTCAGGATATCTGTTATTGTTGTTGTTATTGTTATTGTTGGTCACTTACTCTTGAGTAAGACTATGTCTGCAAGTCTATTGTGTAGCTAAGTGTACAGACATGGCCAATTAGACCAATCTGAGCTTGAAAGTTCATTCCACACATTGATTGATTGCAATTTACAGTATGGAAAGATGTCTTTCAGCCCATCATCCATGCTGAAAACTAATCACCTGTTCATACTAGTTCTTTGTTATCCCACTTTCTCATCTACTCCCTACAAACCAGGAGCAATCTGCAGTGGCCATTGACCTACAGCCCCATGCATCTTCATTCATATGATGAAGATAACATGGAGGAAGCAAAGGGGAAAGGACAATCTCGAATATCAAGAACTGCTGAATGAACAGCATTCCTACCCCACCGTCTGGTAGAGTTGCAGCTGGTATAGTTGCTGCCTCACAACATCAGAGACCTGTGTTTGATCCTGATCTTTTGTACTGTCTATACGCTCTCCCTGTGACCACGTGGGTTTCCTCGTGGTGCCCCCATTTCCTCCCATATTCCAAATGTTTGTAGGTTAATTGGCTTCGGTAAAAATTATAAATAGTCCCTAGTGGATAGTGCTATTGTATGGGGATCACTGGTCAGTGCGGACTCAGTGGGCCAAAGGGCTTGTTTTCGCACTGTATCTCTAAGCTCTACTAAACTAAACTAAACATGCAGGTTTGTATGCAAGTTAATTGGCCTCTGGAAAATTGTCCCTAGTATGTAGGAAGCGGATGCGTAAGTGGGATTAATTAGAAATAGCATGAAGGGGTGATCGATGGTTAGTGTGGACTCAGTGGGCCAACGGGCCAGTTTCCATCCTGCATTTCAAAACAAAAAATAATGTATGGCCGTGCTGATAAATCCCAATAATACCCTTACACAATACTCTTAAACTTGATTTTCCTGTTAATATGATTTTAAAATCTGATAGGAGGCAGAGTCAAAAAATGACACTGGACAACTGTGTTGAATGCAGCATTTACGGAGCATTTAAAAATATATATATTTCTAATGATCAGCTTTTTCGTTATATGTCAAATTCCATTGTTATTGGAAATACATTGTATTAGGTTACTATGTCCTCAGCAGCGGAAACTGTAGATATCATATTCAAAAGGCCCTGCAATATTCATCCTTCTAAGGTTTAAGCAAGAGTTGCATTTTTAAATTTCAACCAGCTGGCTCTATTCAACAGCTCACCATCAGCAGTTTGTGACAAAGAAGCCCTACTGAAATCAGCAGACTGCTGTCTACAATTGCATTCTGGTGAGAGAGAAAAAATATTCCCTTCATATTCAGAGAATTTCAAGTTGAAAGTCAGCTTGCTTCCTTTAAACAGACCTGTAATCACTGGTTATAAAATGCTGGGTCAGATGCTTGCTGATTCTGCAGGCTAGAGGAATATGATGATATGTTTTTTTTTACCTGTGGAAGCCACCTGCCAGCACTGGTCCTCTGGAGCACCAGCATCTGTTCCTGCCCTGCTTGCTACATGAATCTTTGACCTTCCACGAGCCAATCAACGAACAAAGTGATTGAGTGGGGTACTGCATTAAATAGGTAAGTCTTCTTGATTCAGATAGACACAAAGTGCTGGAGTAACTCAGCGGGTCAGGCAGCATCTCTGGAGGAAAAGGATAGATGGCATTTCGAGCGCCGCTGGACGTCTCTGGTTGTCGGCTGCCGGGAACTACCTGGTTCCCTGTGGCAGACTGCGGTCCAGGTCCGTTTTTTCTTCCCCTTGTCCAACGTGCTGTAACATAAAGCACAGCAAGGGGAAGAATACAACTTCAATTTTTCCTTACCTGTGTAGGTCAGTTTGAATTTTCCCCGCGGGACCGCTCCACCCCCGCTCGTCACTGTTGCACTGCGTGAGACGCTATGTCGCGCACACGTGCTGGCGGGGTCTTCACGTAGTCACTCACGTGACTCCGAAGTAAAATTAAGCAGTACACTTGTTAACTATTTGAAAATCAATTCTTGACCAACCTTACCTATAGAAAGATATTGTTTCTTGACCACAGTCTTTGGAAGCAACGGCATACAACAAATCACAATGACACTACAGCCAAGAAAGCACACCAACTCCTCTACTTCCTTAGAAGGCTTAGATGGTTCGGCATGTCCCCAATAACTCACCAACTTCTACAGATGTGCTGTAGAAAGTGTTTTATTGGGATACATCACAGCATGGTTTGGGAACAGTTCCATCCAAGACGTAAAGAAATTGCGGAGAGTTATGGACGTAGCCCGGACTGTCACACATATTGACCTTTCTGTCCTGGACCTCCCCCATTGCCAGAGTAAGGCCCCATGCAAATTGCAGGAATATCATCTCAATTCTGCTTGGGTAGCTTACAACCTAATGTTACGAACACTGGATTAACCAAATTTATGTAACCTCCAACTAAACTCTTCCCCACTCTTATTCTAAACTCTTCCCAACTCCCAATCTCCTCCCATATGCCTCACCTATTTCTCCCACTTCTCCCCTCCTCCTTCCCCCCTCAACCCCCCCCCCCTCCACCCCACCCATACCACTCCAGCACTTTGTGTCCTTTTTGTGTAAACCAGTATCTGCAGTTCCTTGTTTCTATTTCTCCTTGTTGCCTAATATGTCCAGGATTAAATGTGAATGGCCAGTACCATGCATCAACAGCTTATAATTCCACATTGATCTCATGTTCGTAAATTCATGTTATATGAACAGAATTAGACCATCAAGACTACTACACCATTCAATCATGGCTGATATAACTTTCCCTCACAGCCCCATTCTCCTGCCGTCTCTCCATAACCTTTGGCAACCATACTAATCAAGAAGCTGTCAATTTGCGCCTTAAAAATATCCATTGACGGCCCGCACATCATTCTGTGGCAATGAATGCACTAGATTCACCACCCTCTGGCTAAATAAATTCTTCTTCATCTCCTTTCTAAAGGAATGTTCTTTTATTCTGAGGCTATGGGCTCTGGTCCTAGACTCTCCCA
The DNA here is from genome assembly GCF_010909765.2 of Amblyraja radiata. NCBI lineage: Eukaryota > Metazoa > Chordata > Chondrichthyes > Rajiformes > Rajidae > Amblyraja > Amblyraja radiata. The sequence continues at coordinate 45,572,056 of NC_045966.1, forward strand.
TTAATGGAAACATCCTCTCCGTTTCCACTCTATCCATGCTTTTCATGATTTGGTAAGTTTTAGAGGTCCCCCCTCACCCTTATTAACTCAGTGAGTACAGGTCAAGTGCCATCAATAGCTCATCATATGTTAACCCAATAATTTCTGAGATGATTCTCGTAAACCCCTTTGGACACTTTCCAACGCCAGCACATCCTTCCTCAGATGTGGGGCCCAAAAACTGCTCATAATACCCCAAATGTGGTCTGACCATTACCTAATAACCAACAATGATCTCATTAGCAGCCTTGGAACCCACAAATTCAAAGCAAAATCAAGACATCCTCAATGCTTGGAGTCCACCCAAGAAGAAGATGAAAATTCCATATTTCACAAACAATTAAATCCTGAAGCGTATTAAGAACTTAAATATCGTGAAGATGACAACTTAAGAACAAACTAAATATTGAAAACATTTATCTGTTTGGAAGTAACCGCATCTGGATTTGTTCTGTATCCTAAAATAAAATCCACATTATCATCTCAATCAGAAAATGGGTGAAAATCAAACTTTAGACTTTTTGATAAACTTGGACATTGGAAAATAAAGTAGCATTGTACCACTAAGATATCACCAATGATCCTTGAAAATGTAAAAGAAGATGAGAATCCCAAAAGAAGTGTATTGGAACAAAATAATGTTTGGCTGACAGATATCCAAGATGTAAAATTCCACATCAGAGACACACACAAAGAAAGAAGTTAACAACATGTTCTGTATCACAGAAATGAAAGGACCTACTTTCCTGAGACAGATGTTGTGAAGAATTCCATTTGATCTCAGTAAATCATGAGACGAATGTGACAACACTATATATTCAAAGTAACATGCTGTTCAAGAAATATCTCCCAGTCTCCCACATCCCATAGATATGCTGGGTTGGAAGGTTAATTGGTGACTGTAAATTATCTCTCATGTGGAGGGAAGGGATGAATATTAAAGGAAACTGATGGGTATGTTTAAGAACAGGGAAATAAGAGGGGGCTGAGTTTGATAGTTTTTTCTCAGAGCTGGCAGAGACTAAATTAATCTAATAATCTTTAGTTTAGTTTGGTTTAGGTTTTATTTAGTTTAGCTTAGAGATAGTGTTGAAACAGTCCCTTCAGCTTTTAAATTACTACAGAAGATCCAAAAGACCGTGCAGAACATTGCAGACTGAGAGGTGGATTAATTGTATACTGGATCGCTGTCGACCAACATACAAAGAGGTCGGTAGGAGAAGAGAGGGAACCAGGTTCTGACCTACTGCACCTTCAAGGTCGGCTGCGGGACTCTCCCCCGGGGACAAAGGTGGATGGGCGAGGAGAGGACGTCGGTTGCTGGTCGACCAAAGGAAGGCGATGGTCGGAGGCCCATAGCAGCCTGGGGCTTGCCTGAATTGGGTACCGTTCAAAACTATGGGTGCTGGATGTATGGAGTTTGTACATTTCCACTGTGACCACATAGGTTTTCACCGGGTTCTCCAGTTTCCTCCCGCACTCCAAAGACATACAGGTTTGTAGGTTAATTGGCTTCAGTGAAATTGTAAATTGTCCCTAGTGTGTAGGATAGTGCAAGGGGGATCACTGGTCGGCATGGACTCAGTGAGCCGAAGGCTCTTTTTGCACTGTATCTCTAAAGTCTAACAGTGCAGCATAGGAGCAAGCCTGTGGCCTAATATGTCTATGTGCACATGATGCCAAAATTAAACTAATCCCTTGACATAATCCATAGCTATACGAGCTGTAGTGAGAGGTTGAGTAGGCTGGGTTTCTATTCATTGGAGCGCAGGAGGATGAGGGGTGATCTTATCGACAAAATCATAAGAGGAATAGATCGGGTAGATGCACAGAGTCTCTTCCCCAGAATCTAGGACCAGAGGACATAGGTTCAAGGTGAAGGGGAAAAGATTTAATAGGAATCTGAGGGGTAACTTTTCACACAAAGGGTGGTGGGTGTATGGAACAAGTTGCCAGATGACGTAGTTGAGGCTGGGACTATCGCAACTTTTAAGAAACAGTTAGACAGGTACATGGATAGGACAGGTTTGGAGGGAAATAGACCAAGCGCAGGCAGGTGGGACTAGTGTAACTGGGACATGTTGGCCGGTGTGGGCAAGTTGGGCTGAAGGGCCTGTTTCCACATTGTATCACTCTATGACTCTATATCGCCCAGTCCCTGCATATTCATGTGTCTATCTAAAGGCCTTTTAAATGCTACTATTGAATATTTAGACTAGCATTTGATTCACCAAGACAAAGAGGCTGTGAACCTAGTGCTGGTAAATGAAATACATTTAGATGATTGCTTAAATATCAGCATGGTCAAAGTGGGCTGAAATGCGTGTTTTTGTGCTGTAGGATTCTGTGACTGTTCAAACTTTAAATTACTTTAGACTTTAGAGTTACAGTGTAGAAAAAGTCCCTTCAGCCCAACGAGTCTGTGCTGGCCAGCAATCATCCCATCCATCATCATACAGGCTAGGGTCAATTTACAGAAGCCAATTAACCTACAAACCTGTACGTATTTAGAGTGTGGGAGGAACTGGTAAAAACCCACACAATCATAGGGAGAACGTACAGATTAGACTTAGACTTAGATCCTTTATTTTTCATTCAGACCTTTCGGTCTGAAAGAAATGTCGTTGCCTGCAGCCATACATGTAATAATAAACAACAAAACATACAATAAACACAAATTAACATCCACCACAGTGAGTTCACCAGGCACCTCCTCACTGTGATGGAGGCAAAAATCTTAGGGTTACTGTCTATTCCATCCTCTTCTCCATCTGTGCTGAGGCGATACCCCAACGGGCAATGGCAAGTCAGTCCCACGGCTCACCGAGCTCCGCGAACGGGCTAGTTCAAGCTCCGCGGCCCGGGGTGGTCGAAGCTGCCGCCCTCCAGTCCAGCGGACACAGCTGTTGCCGCGGGAGCTCCGGAAAACAGGCACCAGCCTGTGACCTGCGAGCTCCCGACGATGTCGTCCACTGGCCCGCGGCCGAGCTCCGGATTCAGGTCGCCGCCGCCAGAACGCCGCCACAGTCACCGGAGCGCTGCCTCAGCCCCACGCCGGGCCCCCTCAGCTACCGGAGCACCATCCCAGCCCCGAGCCGGGCCGCCCTCACCGGAGCGCCGAGTCGTGACGCTGCCACCGGAGCATCTCAGCCCCGTGCCGGGCCACCCTCACCGGAGCGCCGAGTCACGCCGCTGCCACTGGAGCATCTCAGTACCGCGCTGGGCCGCCCTCACCGGAGCGCCGAGTCATGCCGCTGCCACCGGAGCGCCGTCCCAGCCCCGAGCCGGGCTGCCCTCACCGGAGCGCCGAGTCGTGCCACTGCCACTGGAGTGCCCGAACGCCGCCACAGCTCGAAGATGGCCAGCCTCGCGTTGGTGAGTCCTGGCTGGCTCTACCTCCGGAGCCTCGAGGTCGGTCGCAGGTTGGAGGCCGCCAGCGCAGACGGAGGCAGAGAAGGGGGATACGACAAGAAAAAGTCGCATTCCCCCGAAGGGAGAGACAGAAAGCCCTGTTTCAGCCCTGCCACCCCCCACACATAACACAACCTAATAACCAAAAATTTAACTAAACAAGACAAAAAAAACAACAGAAAAAAGTAAAACAGATGGACTGCAGGCGAGCCGCAGCCGTTCAACAGCGCCGCCACTTCCGGATGTGGCGATAACAGCCATAGTAAGGATTGAACCCCGGTCTCTGACACTGTAAGGCAGAAAATCTACCTCTGCACCACTGTGCTGCAGCAAAGTGCAAAGTGATTTTAATTGTTTTTAATTATTTATAAATAATATCATATCACAGATATTTTTGTTTAAATTCCAGCATTTGCCTTTCTTTCACTGCTGTTAAAAATTACCATTTGAAAGTTGGCACAGGATTCACAAACAAGTTCTCCGTTCTCCATGCTGGGGTATCTCAACAAGGCCATGCCTCACTCTTGGATTCCATGTTACATCTAATGAGGGATAGCAATGATAGAATTGTCCACAGGAATCTCTTGGCAAGGTCTGCACTTCTGTGTTAAGATACACATCTGGAAAATTCTTGTCCTGGCTGGCTTATGTGGATAAGTTCATAATATTCAAATTTGTACGTTAAAAGAAGAGAATTAGCCCATTTGGCCCATCGAGTCTACTCCAACATTCAATCATGGCTGATTTATCTTTCCCTCACAACCCCATTCTCCTTCTCCCCTTCTCCCCATAATCTCTGACACCCCTACTAATCAATAATCTGTCAATCTCCATTAATCTATTGACTGATTTAGGCTCCACAGCCCTCAATGCAACAAATTCCACAGATTCACCACCCTCCGATTAAATACATTTCTTCTCATCTTCTTTCTAAAGTTGGCGCTATAAGTATCACAGTGCCATATAAAGATTGACACATCCCATCAGAGTTGTGGCTGTTACTTCATTTATTTCTGTGCTATAAATTGGACCTACTTTGGTTTAAAAGATAATGCTTCTTGGGACTAAATAAACACTAAAAGCCCTGTCCCACTGTACAAATTAATTCAAAGAGTTCTCCCGAGTTTGCCCTGATTTGAATTTGGAGATTTACGATAATGGCCGCTCGTCAGTACTCGGGGCTCACGTGGACATTTTTCAACGTTGAGTCTTCCCGAGCTTACCGCATTTCCCGAGTATGAGCCGCTAAAAGACGTCCCCGAGCTCCGACGTACCCGCTACGTTCATTCTACGTGCTTACCACGAGTTTGATATTTTTTTAAACTCGGGAGAGCACTTGAATGAACTCATACTGTGGGACAGGGCCATTACTTGGTGTTTAGCTTATTATTGTCACGTGTACAGCGCAACAGTGAAATGCTGCTCGACCCACGGAGTTACTCCAGCATTTTGTGTCGATCGGTGTCTATATAAACCAGCATTCGCAGTTTCTTCCTATCCATGGTTTGTGTGATGGTCCGGGCTGCGTCCACAACTCTCTGCACTGCAAATGTTAACTATAGCCATAAGGTGAAGCAAAAACCACTTCACAGAAGTATTAATGTTGTAGCAGTGGATACATCTCTTCTAGGCAAAGATCCAGTGGGATACAACTTCTGCTGGATACTTACAATCTGCCTGTTCCCCCACCCTGACTCATTTTCTTGGCTTATGTATAATGCATGATGCATCTTTGGCAGAATTTCAGACATTATGAAGAACAGCTGGCCAAACCAAATCCCTGTACACCACTTAAGGGGATAAGAAAACTGCAAGTTCTGCATCAAAGCTCCAAACGGAGGCCTTGGTCAAGGCCTTCAGGTGTTAAATGCACAAGCAGATTAAGAAGAAAATAAATGTCTCCACTTGTTCCTCCAGGGGTACATAGACCAGTACCCCTTATATTCTAATTCCAGACTCTCTTCTGATCTCAAACCTGCTGACCTGTATGAGCTCAAATGGCCAAGAATCTACTCAGCACAGCATCCATTTTATAGTTCAACGCGCCACACATGCAAATATTCTATTCCCTTTAACTTTAAATGCAACACATGCAGGTACTATCGTAATATTTAAGAAACATTTAGACAGGTATATGGATAGGACAGGTTTAAAAGGATGCTAGACCAAGTGCAGACCCGTTGGGTCTGTTCCCCCAAAGTGTGGTTGCGGGGGGGGGGGGAGGCGGCATGCAGCATGCGGCATTACACACACTAAGTGCACACACGCTAACTATCCCCCTTGATATTATATTAACATTATTAATTTGCTCTTTTTACTCCATACCCGCCCTATCCACTGATGCATAGCCCCCAACTCGCAGGCGCGTCTAGAGAGGAGGGGGGGGGGGGTAGAGAGTGAGGGCAGAGAGAGAATGGGGAGATACAGAGAGAAAGGGGCAGAGACAGAAGGGCAAGAGACAGAGGGAGAGGGCGGTGGAGGGGAGGAGGAGAGGGAGAGTGGGTGAGGGGGGGACGATGGGGGAGGAGGGGTGAGAGAGATGGGAGGACAGAGAGAGGGGAGCAGAGAGAGGGAGAGAGGGGGGCTGAGAGCGGGGGAAGGGAAGGGGGGAGACGGAGGGGAAGGAAGGGGGAGAGGTGGGGGGGAAGGGAGGGGGAGGAGGGAGGGGAGGGGGATGAGGGGATTGGGGTGGAGAGACATGGGGTAGTGGAGTGGTGGAGGGGAGGGGGAGAGGGTTTAGGGAGGGAGGGTGGGAGGGAGCAGGGGAGAGGAAGGGGGAAGGAGAGAGATGGGGAGAGAGGAGAGAGAGAGGAGGGGGAGGACAGAGAGAGCGGAATGCAACCGTGATTCACACATTCAGAATGTTCTGGAAATGAAGCTGGCGCGTCTCATGCACGAAAGCTGTCGGCAGCTCTATGGAATTCAGGGGAGAATCCTTCGTGTCACCAACACACACTACCAACTCTCCCCTCTCCCCACACCACTATCCACCTCCCAACAACCATAAAAGAACAAAGAAACGAGAAGAAAAAGAAGAGAGAAAAAAGAAAAATAAAGAAAATCCCCTTCCCCCCTATCTACATCCACATCGCCCTCTCCACCCTCCCCCCCTCTCTCCCCTCCCCCCCCCTCCCCCCCCTCTCCCCCCCCCCCTCTCCTCCTCCCCTCCTCCTCCCCTCCCTTCCCCCTCCACCCACACAGCGGGTTTGATCTAAGCTGTCAATGAATACAGCAGTATTGCATATCTCCCACCCCTGTCCCATTGTGATTAGACATCTGTGAGATGGCGCTGTGACTCATGCAGCAGTTTGGTTTTAGTGGGACTACGTGAAGGTTTCGATCTCCCACACCTGTCCCATTGTGATGTCATATATGTAAATTAGATCCATTGTGATTGGACATCTGTGAGGTGGCACTGACTCAGGCAGCAGTTTGATTTTAATTTTTTTTGTTGTATTGTGAACAATTTAATTCAAAATCTGGGGAAATAATTGACCAAATTTAGAGAGGAGTGCATTTATGCAATCATAAGTTAAATCACTACCGAAATTGTAAAAATCTCCGCGTTTTGCGTCTGGTTTTCGAGGAGATACGTTTCACATGCAAAACCACACACACACATCCACAAACAGACATCAGCCCATCTTGCCCACACCAAACAACATGCTCTATCTACACTAGTCTCACCTGCCTGGACTTGGCCCATATCCCTCTGAAGCTATCCTATCCATGTTTTTGTCCAAATAACTCTTAAATATTATGATTGTACCTGCCTCAACTACCTCCTCCGGTAGCTCATACCATACCACCCTCTGTGTAAAAAAGTTGCCCCCCAGGTCCCTATTAAACCATTCTCCCATAGGTATCTTAGGTAAAATTTTAAAAAAATAGAAGCCTCCCTAGCCTATTCAGATGAACATAAAGGATTCCACATCAACAATCAAAGAGCAAGGATTTGGCCTAGCCAGCTGTACTTCACAATGTCTGACATCCTGCCTTTATATCATCATGCATAATGCATAAGTCAAGAAAATGAGTCTTATCCCATTGAAACTTTGGATGGAAGATATATTCGCTTGTATAAATGTTATACTTTTATGAAGTGAAAAATGTCTTTACTCAACCAACATTGCAAGAATAAGAGCAATAAAATGGTTGATTCTTGATTTAAAGTTTGTGAAACTTTGTATTTTATTTTGCATTACATCTTCTTCTAAGTCTGGAATTCCCCATTAAACCTATCTCTTTTTTTTATTTTCAGCTTCCCTTACAATCTACCTCTTTGCCTAAGCTATTGAACATTGTCTCACTATCTCCTTGTGCCCACATTTTGATATGAGAATGTGCCAGTGTCATTTTACTTTATTAAGAGTGCTTGTGAATTCCAGTTTTTATTTCTGTCTAAGGTTATGAACAAAAGCCTGGCAATCATAATTACTCAGAATCAGGCACATTTCCAACATTTCCCTATATTGCGGACACAAGAAACTTGACCAGAAACTGAAAAATGCTGGAGGAACTCAACGGGTTCCCACACCTGAGGAAGGATGTGCTTTCTTTGGAGAGTGTGCAGGGATCATTGGGTTAAGGTATGAGGAGTTTTTGAAGGCTCTGTGCCTGTACGCGCTGGAGTTTAGAAGGAAGGGGAGAGGGGGGGGGGAGGGGGGGGAGATGATGTGGAATCCTTTATGTTCATCTGAATAGGTTAGGGAGCCGCTTCTTTTTTTTTTAATTGAGACCTGCCAGATAATGAAAGTCCAAGATAGAGTGGACATGGAAAGGATGTTTCCAGTAATAGGGGTGTCGAGAAACAGAGAACACAGCCTCAGAATAAAAGGACGTACCTTTATAATGGAGATGAGGAGGAATTTCTTTAGCCAAAGGGCGGTGAAACTTTGGAATTCATTGCCACAGGCACCTGTGGAGGTCATCATTGGATATTTTTAAAGCAGAAATTGACAGATTCTTGATTAGTAAAGGTGTCAAAGGTTATGGGGAGAAGGCAGGAAAATGGAGTTGAGAAGGATAAATGGATCAACCATGATCGAATGACAGAGTAGACTGTATGGCTTAATTCTGTTCCTATGATTTGTTCAGTTTAGTTTAGTTTAGAAATACAGTGTGGAAACAGTATTCGGGCCACTACATCTGTGCCGACCAGTGATCCCCGTACACTAACCCAATCCTGCACACGAGAGACAATTATATATATTTTAACCGAAGCCAATTAACTTACAAACCTGCATGTCTTTGAATGTGGGAGGGAACCGGAGCACCCGAGGAAACCCCATGTGGTCACGGGGAGAACGTACAAACTCCATACAGACAGTACCTGTAGTTAGGATCAAACCCAGGTCTCTGGCACTGTAAGGCAACAACCCTACCGCTGCACCACCAAGCCGCCCCATATCTTATGGTCTTTGAGTCAGGCAGCATATCTTGGGAGAATATAGACTGGTGACATATCAGGTCAGAATCCTTCCTCCCTATATTATCTTTGATAATGGGAAAAACACAAAATATGCCCAGTATCAATCAACTACATCAGGTTTAGTCATTCTATTTGTCTTACTCAGTGAGAATGGTTTTCAAATTTTCAATTTATGTTCATATCTGCCTCCGCCTTCTCATTTTCTTTGCTGTCTGATTTTCTTGGTATTTCAGCATTTTCTGTCTTGTTCAGAGTTTTTCACCCTTTGCAAATCCCTCACCATCCTTCTCAGTCCCAACATCACTTCCTGGCGGCATATTTGTGCACCTGGTAGAGCTGCTGCCACACCGCTCCAGAGATCCGGTTCAATCGTGACCTCGGCAGGAGTCCGTTTAGAGTTTACGCGATGTACCTGTGGCTGAGTGGGTTTCCTCCAGGTGCTCCGGTTTCCTCCTACATCCCAGGGATTTGCAGCTTTGTAGGTTAATTGATCACGATAAATCGCCCGCAGCAGTGGCGGAACAAACATAGAACTGGTGTGAACAGGTGTTCAATGGTCAATGTGGATTTGGTGGGCTGTAGGGCCTGTTTCAATGCTATGTCTTTCATTCACTGAATCAAACTTGAGCATTACCTGAACAATTCCTGAGTTTTGCTGTGCAAGACTGCTTGATCATGAATTCCCTCTCTGAGTGCATTTAACTAATATTCAGCACAGGGATGATAAAACTACCATAATTGGCCTTGATTGTTACTTCTATTTACAGAAATAAAGATTTGAATGCCATATTTCGTAACCTCAAGAAATTCCAAATTGTTTTTATTCCTAATGAAGCCGAATTGAAGTGCAGTTACTGTAACATGGAGCCAATTTACAGAACAGGAAGCTGTCACAAAGAACCAATGGCCAAGTAATCTTTTCATAGTTTCGTTTAGTTTAGAATTCCACCTGGAAACATCTCCACAAATGCTGCCTTATCCGCTGAATTCCTCCAGCACTTTATGTTTTGCCAATTTTCTAATGTCACAATTTGTGTACATGCGCTTCAAACTGAAGGGTCTTCAAACGGAAACATTCTTTCTGTTTCTCTTTTCATAGATATTGCTTGACCTGCTGAATGTTTCCAGCAAGTTATATATTTTGTATTTCAGATGTCCATTACTTTTAGAAGTATGAATAGTTTGTGCAGCTCCTTTAGTTTAGTTTAGTGATACAATGTGGAATCAGGCCCCTGTGGCCCACAGAGTTCTTGCCAATCAGTCATCACCCATACACTAGTTCTACCCTACACACTGGGGACAATTTACAGAAGCCAATTAACCTACATTCCACGTGCCTTAGGAATGTGGGAGGAAACTGGAGCACCCGGGGAAAGCTCACGCAGTCACAGGGAGAACGTACAAACTCTGCTCAGACAGCACCCTGAGGTCAGGATCAAACCCGGGACCCCTGCGCTGTGAAGAAGCAACTCTACCACTGTGCCACTGTGCCTCCCCTGACAGTGACGTTTCGGGTCTGTAGAAGGGTCCCGACCTGAAATGTCAGCTCTCTATGTTCTCCAGAGATGTTGCCTGACCCACTGAGTTACTTTTAATTGTGGTGACCAGTTCAAATTGTGGTGACCATAAAACTAACAGATTGTTACCAAAAACCCATATGACTCACAAAGGTCCTTCATAAAAGAAGATCTGACAACCTAGCCTGGCCTCTATATGACTCCAGCCCACCTTTAGACTTTAGACACTGAGACATTAAAGGTAGTGAGGAAAGAGGCCCAATTGCCTACCGAGTCCATGCCGACCTGCGATCACCTTGCACACTAGCACTATCCTACACATGAGGGACAATTTACAATTTTACCAAAACCAATTAACCTACAAAACTGTATGGCTTTGTAGTGTACGAGGAAACTCAAGCACCAGGAGAAAACCCACACAATCACAGGGGGAACATGCAGACTCCATACACACAGCACCCATAGTCAGGTTCGACCCCAGGTCCCTGGCGCTATAAGGCAGCAACCCTGTCATTGGGTCACTGTGCCGCTCTTACTTAGTTGACTCGTAACTGCTTATTCCATTCAGAGACAACTCAAGGTGGAGAGTAGTAGTCTAATTCTATTCTCTCTGCAAGTGATATCAACATCCTTTGAATGAATTAGATAAACAAAATTGCTCCTTTAGGAGTATAATTGTATAACAGAGAATTCCACAAAAGCTGCACCGACTGGTTTGGAAATGCTGTCAGCCATGATTTCTCAAATGTAAACAAAGGTTATGTTTCTAAACATAAGCAAAGTCTGTCAATTAAGAACTGACAGAAGGTTAGAGTTCAATGTGCGGAGAAAATCAATGCAAAAGTACTAAATGTCCTGAAGAATTTTTTTTTAACATGAGCATAGACACAAAGTGCTGGAGTAACTCAGTGGGTCAGGCTGCATTTCTGGAGAAAATTAATAGGTGTCGTTTTGGGTCGGAACCCTTCTTTCGACAGTCTGAACAAGGTGTAAGATACAAGGTGTAAGAAAGAACTGCAGATGCTGGTTTACACTGAAGATAGAAACAAAATGCTTGAAGCATCTCTGGAGAAAAGGAATAGAAGATGGGTTTCCGACCTGAAACATCCCCTATTCTTTTTCTCCAGAGATGCTGTCTGACACGCTGAGTTACTCCTGCACTTTGTGCTTATCTTCAGTGTAAACCAGCATCTGCAGTTCGTTCCTACACTTAAGCCCTTGTCCCACTTTCACAACCTAATTGGCGACCTCTGCCGAGTTTGCCCTTGACTCATACTCGCAGCATGGTCGCCACGAGGCGTAGGAGGTCGTAGGATGTCTTTGTAACTCTTCCTCATGCTCGTGAGTGGTCTCCGCGTACTCGTGGCCTCAAGTAGGTCGTGGCGTTTTTTCCAGCCTGATAAAAAATGTCCACGAGTAACAAAAAGGTCGGCATGGAAAAAATGAATACTTTTTACTCGTAGGTCGGTCGTAGTAGGTTGTGATGGTAGTCGTAGGTAGTCATAGATAGCCGTGGATAGTCGTAGGTAGTTGTCCAAGTCGTAGGTTGGTAACTGGCCCGAGAAAAAATATGCAAACATGACATAATGTTATCTTGTGATAATTTTCCACTCATAGCTAGTCGTAGTTGGTCTTAGGTGTGAAAGACAGAGGTCGAGGGGGGTCATAGGAGGTCATGGACATAGTCATAGGAGGTCGTAGACATAGTCGTAAGAGGTCGTAGGAGGACTTTTATTTTGGCGAGTCAACACAACCTTGACATTTTTTTCAACTCGTCTAGGGTCTTTTAAACTCATGGATTAGGTCGTCCAAGTGGGACAGGCCCTTTAGCACGAGCATGCTTAGCAGTATGTATTAAAACTGTTGCTCTATTCTCATTATCATAACATTTCTAATTCTATTCTCTATTTCCTTGTTTAGTTTTATTTGTTTGGCTGCACTGTTTACAGATTACTGCTTGTTCTCTGCCCCGTGAAAAGTAGTGTAAGCTGCTCTATCATATATACCATCAGCTGTGTCTCCAATAACCATCGCCCATTTGCACTGGATCCATACTTCTTTTTAAAATGACTATCTCTTGGTTCTACCATAAACACATTGACTTGAGACGTTGACTGTTTCACACTAACTTGCCGTTTCAAACATTTAACTGTGTTTATGTTGCGATTTTCTCACTTTTAGGTCCTTTGAGTACAAAAGGTTGCATTTTGCCCAACAGCTTGAAAAAGCCATTGCCAATGAACCAGCAATAGCAGATTTGTTTTATTTAGCCACAAAACCTCTCCGGGTGATCCAGAGCAATATAGTTGACATTAAGCCACCCTGCAAGATTTCCTATTCAGCTCTTGTGCTTCCAGCCTTGATGAAGGGTTTTGCACAATGGTTTTGCACCTTGGCTCTCAGTTAAAATATAACCTAGACTCAGTTATAGCATTGAGCACAGAGATAAATAATAATTATAGCCATAACGGAAACAGAAACAGAAGAGGAGGCAGTTCAACTTTTATGATGAATTTGTGATGAAATCAAGTGAAGAGATAGAGGGCGGCACAGTGGTGCAGCAGTAGAGCGGCTGCCTTACAGCGCCAGACCCAGGTTCGATCCTGACTACGGATGCTGTCTTTACAGAATTTGTGCATTCTCTCCGTGACCAGCGTAGGTTTTCTCCAGGTGGTCCAGTTTCCTCCAAAGACGTACAGGTTTGTAGGTTAATTGGCTTAATATAATTGTAAACTGTCCCTCATATATATGAGATATGTAGGAAATATGTAGGAAGTGTGAGTGTGCGGGAATAGCTGGTCAGCGCAGGCTCAGTGGGCCAGGTCTCTGGTGCTGTAAGTCAGTAACTCTACCGCTGCGCCACTGTTCCGCCTACTGAATTCCTCCAGTGGTTTGTGTTTTACTTCCAAAATAAAGGCATCCATATTGTTTCCAAAAATGCCATCGTTCACCTTACTTATGATCTGCACAATATCCCTCCAATTTACGTAATTAAAGATGTATAACTATATACTTTAACCCCCCACTCCAGGTTCAGTTATCTTAAAGCTTCTTGTTTCTCTTAACCAAACATTATAAAAGCCACCCTGGGAATATGTTGTGATTTCAATTAGTGTCTTCTTCAGTGATTTGGAAGTAGCCAATTTAATATTGACATCTGTTGTAAATTATTAAAAAACCATGCTAGTATCAGAACTTTGACTTGCTAAGAATATACATCAGAGACCTGGCTTCCTGTTAAACTGGTTAAAATGCGTAATCAATGCACTCCCTGGAGAAAAAAATTCCAGGGTTAACATGCTTCCAATTCAATGAAATCTACCCAATTTCTCTAAGGGTTTGCAATTTAATCCAGCTGAGAATATTTATATTCAAACTGAGTTTCAAATTCTTAAACATATATAGCAAAGGTCCAGTACTATGTTCAGAATGACATTGGGTGGCACAGTGGTGCAGTGGTAGAATTACTGTCTTACAGCGCCAGAGACCTGGGTTCGATGCTGACTACGGGTGCTGTCTGTATGGAGTTTGTACGTTCTCCTTGTGACCGCGTGGGTTTTCTCTGGGTGCTCCAGTTTCCTCCCGCACTCCAAAGACGTACAGGTTTATAGGTTTATTGGCTTCTATAAATGGTAATTGTCCATAGTGTGTAGGATAGTGCTGGTGTAGGAACGTCCACATCAGAGTAGAATATAAGGAGCACATCACGTGTTTAATTTAGTTTTTTTAGTTTAGATTAATTTATTGTCACGTGCACTGAGGTGAAAAGAGTTTTTGGTGTGTGCTGTCCAGTCAGCGCAAAGATTGTCCACATACAGAAGTGTGCAGATACAGGATAAAGGGAATAAGGATTAGATAAGATAAAGTCCGGAAAGGTTCCATGGTTCAGTTGCCTGATAACAGCTGGGAAGAAACTGTCCCTGAATCTAGCGGTGTGTGTTTTAATACTTTTTTATCTCTTGCCTGATGGGAGAGGGAAGAAGAGGGAATATCTGGGGTGATATTCATCTTCGATTATGACGGTAGCTTTGCTGAGGCAGTGTGGTGTAGACAGAGCCGGATTTAGATAAAGAGAGGCCCAAGGCTATTCCACTTGTGAGGCCCCTCCCAATCCCCCAGCCCCACGACTAGAGGAAGATGGAAGAGTGTTTTAAATAATTGGATTAAAGCCAAGGATGATGACAGGTGTTTAAAATTCGCAATTCCTTCACTAAAGGACATAAAATGTTAGTGTTAAATACCGTAGTGATTGAAAAAAAATGCATAAATATTAAAATTAACTGTGAAAACCTTTTGCTGTAACCGAACTTTGTAAACATTTTGTTGAATAAGCAGGAATTTTTAGGAAAATAAAATTGTAAGTTTACAGTTATATTAAAAAACAAAAACTAAAAAAAAAAAAAAAAAAAAATGTGAGCTGAAAAATGTTATTGCCTGGGAAGTGTTAATAAGATCACAATGACTACCTCACAGTGACAGTGTGACACTTTTAGATCCTACTGTATGTTGTCATTAAACAGTTGGTTTTAAAATACACTAGATTAAGTGGGACCCGTTGCGTCCCACTTCAGACAGGAGGGCTGGTCCCCAACTTAATATTCCACCTCTCCACCAATTCCAATATTGCTGGCCTGTTTGGAGCGCTAGCATGGGTGTTGTGGTCTGAAGGGACTGGTTTCCAGAGGGCTAGTGTGGACATTGTGGGCAGAATGGACACTTGGGCTGGCAGCTTAGTCACTGAAGCCTGGCAGCTCAGTCACTGAGGCCAGGCAGCTCAGTCACTGAGGCCAGGCAGCTCAGTCACTGAGGCCTGGCAGCTCAGTCATTCAGGCCTGGCAGGCTGGCAGATCAATAACTCAGGCCTGGCGGGCTGGCAGCTCAGAAACTGCCAGAAATACTGCCAAAAACAGTTGACAGATTCTGTGAGAGAGAAGGGGGAGAGGGTGGGGAATCAATTTTAGACATTTTCATCTTTATTTTTACAGATCACAGCAATGAAGGAGGAAAGTCTATTCTTGCATGGATCTCTGGAGTGCTAGTATGGGTGGGGTGAAGGGACTGGTTTCCAGAGGGCTAGTATGGATATTGTGGACTGAATGGATTCTTGGACTTACAGTTCATTGAGTCATGGCTGGTGGGCTGGCACTTCATTCACTTACAGTTGGTGGGCTGGCAGTTCACTTACTCATGGCTGGTGGGCTGGCAGTCCAGTCACTCAAGGCTGGTGTGGTGGCAGTTCACTCAGTCACCCCTCCTCCCTTCATCCCCCCCACTCTGCTCCTTGCCATTCCCCTCCCCCCCACGCATTCAGTCCATCTACCCTCAACCTCCCCACCGTGCACTCTTAGTGGCTCTCCGACAGCGCAGCCATTCCTGCCTATTAGGTTCCCATTGTGATGAGGAACACGCAGGCATGGCAAGTGGAAAAAGGATTTATTAAAGTATAAAATGTGAATGACTCTTAAAATATAACAACAATTTAAATGTTAAAGAAGAGATTTATTAAGGTCTTTCCTGTTATGTTTCTTGTTGTGTTCTGCTGCTCACTGCCTCTTGATGGCGCTTTACTGTTGATAAAAAAAGAAACTATTTTAATATAGAGAGATTGAGCGTTCAAATTTTAACAAAATAAATCTGAAAATTTACCTCAAAAGTCATCATTCAGTGCAGGCCAGCAAATCCAATCTCACAGCACTGGAAGCAGGGTGCAGGGAGCAAATGCAATCTCAGAGCACTGGAAGCATTGTGCAGGCAGCAAATCAAATCTCACAGCATCCCAAGCAGGGTGCAGGCGCGCACGCGCGCGCACACACACACACACACACACACACACACACACACACACACACACACACAAACACACACACACACACACACACACACACACACACACACACACACCCCACCCCCACTCCACACCCCCCCCCCCCCCCTCCGGAGCTCCACACAGCGACCCGGGTAAGGCATCGCCCCGCTCCGCAATGGTACCTCAGTGCTGAAGCTGCAGCTCGATGCTCTGGCCTATCCTGGCAGGAAAGGCAGCGCCAATACGAATGGTAGGCCGCGAGGAGGGGGCGAAAATGCTGCTCGGAGAAAGGTCGCATCCTTGCCCAGGTAGGGACTGGGAAAAACGGTTTCCCCCTCCCCCCCCCCCACCTCCCACATAAAAAGACTGCAAGGCCTCCAGAACAAAACTAATAACAAACTAAAAATAAAAAAAGGGTGAAGAACGAACAGCTGCAAGCAAGGCTCCCACCACCACTCGACATTTTCCACATCAGCAGATTAAAATGAAGCCACAACAAAAAGCAAGAAAATATGTTAAATACACGACAGACCTTTTGTTTTGTCCTGCACTTGCGATCCGTGATGTTGAAGGCGTTTTTAGTCGCGTTTAACTTCAATGCAGCAGAAACGGGAGCACAATCGAAGAACGGATTTTCTTCATCAGGTAGTATATTTGAGTAGCAGTCCGAGCAAATTCCTCTCGACAACGAATACAAACCTCACTTACATTTTAATCACGCAGCCCCCCCCCCCCCCACAGCGCCACTGATGGTAACATAGAAACATAGAAACATAGAAAATAGGTGCAGGAGTAGGCCATTCAGCCCTTCGAGCCTGCACCGCCATTCGATATGATCATGGCTGATCATCCAACTCAGTATCCCATCCCCGCCTTCTCTCCATACCCCCTGATCCCTTTAACCACATGGGCCTCATCTAACTCCCTCTTAAATATAGCCGATGAACTGGCCTCAACTACCTTCTGTGGCAGAGAATTCCACAGATTCTGTGTAAAAAATGATTTTCTCATCTCGGTCCTAAAAGACTTCCCTCTTATCCTTAAACTGTGACCCCTAGTTCTGGACTTCCCCAACATCGGGAATAATCTTCCTGCATCTAGCCTGTCCAACCCCTTAAGAATTTTGAAAGTTTCTATAAGATCCCCCCTCAATCTTCTAAATTCTAGCGTGTACAAGCCAAGTCTATCCAGTCTTTCTTCATATGTAAGTCCTGCCACCCCAGGAATCAGTCTGGTGAACCTTCTCTGTACTCCCTCTATGGCAAGAATGTCTTTCCTCAGATTAGGAGACCAAAACTACGCAATACTCCAAGTGTGGTCCCACCAAGACCCTGTACAACTGCAGTAGAACCGCCCTGCTCTTATACTTAAATCCTTTTGCTATGAATGCTAACATACCATTTGCTTTCTTCACTGCCTGCTGCACCTGCATTCGTACTTTCAATGACTGGTGTACCATGACACCCAGGTCTCGTTGCATCTCCCCTTTTCCAAATCGGCCATCATTCAGATAATAGTCTACTTTTCTGTTTTTGCCACCAAAGTGGATAACCTCACATTTATCCACATTATACTGCATCTGCTATGCATTTGCCCACTCACCCAACCTATCCAAGTCACCTTGCAGCCTCCTAGCATCCTCGCACAGCTAACACTACCCCCCAGCTTAGTGTCATCCGCAAACTTGGAGATGTTGCATTCAATTCCCTCATCCAGATCATTAATATATATTGTAAATAGCTGGGGTCCCAGCACTGAGCCTCGCGGTACCCCACTAGTCACTGCCTGCCATTCTGAAAATGACCCATTTACTCCTACTCTTTGCTTCCTGTCTGCCAGCCAGTTCTCTACCCACATCAATACTGAACCCCCAATACCGTGTGCTTTAAGTTTGTATACTAATCTCTTATGTGGGACATTGTCGAAAACCTTCTGAAAGTCCAGATATAACACATCCACTGGTTCTCCCTTATCCACTCTATTAGTTACATCCTCGAAAAATTCTATAAGATTCATCACACGTGATTTCCCTTTCATAAATCCATTCTGACTTTGTCCAATGACTTCACCACTTCCCAAATGTGCTGCTATCCCATCTTTAATAACTGACTCCAGAATTTTGCCCATCACCTATTTTAGACTAACTGGTCTGTAATTCCCCATTTTCTCTCTCCCTCCCTTTTTAAAAAGTGGGGTTACATTAGCTACCCCCCAGTCCTCAGGAACTACTCCAGAATCTAAAGAGTTTCGAAAAATTATCACTAATGCATCCACTATTTCTGCGGCTACTTCCTTAAGTACTCTGGGATGCAACTTCTTTGGCCCTGGGGATATATCGGCCTTTAATCCATTCAATTTACCTAACACCACTTACCGGCTAACCTGGATTTCACTCAGTTCCTCCATCTCATTTAACACGTGGTCCCTTGCTATTTCCGGCAGATTATTTATGTCTTCCTTAGTGAAGACAGAACCAAAGTAGTTATTCAATTGGTCTGCCATGTCCTTGTTCCCCATGATCAATTCGCCTGTTTCTGACTGCAAGGGACCCTACATTTGTTTTAACTAATCTTTTCCTCTTCACATATCTATAAAAACTTTTGCAGTCAGTTTTTATGTTCCCTGCCCGTTTTCTTTCATAATCTATTTTCCCTTTCCTAATTAAGCCTTTTGTCCTCCTCTACTGGACACTGAATTTCTCCCAGTCCTCTGGTAGGCTGCTTTTTCTGGCTAATTTGTACGCTTCATCTTTTGTTTTGATACTATCCCTGATTTCCCTTGTTATCCACGGATGCAATACCTTCCCTGATTTATTCTTTTGCCAAATTGGGATGAACAATTGTTGTAGTTCATCCATGCAGTTTTTATATGCCTTTTATTGCATATCCACCGTCAACCCTTTAAGAATCATTTGCCAGTCTATCTTGGCCAATTCACATCTCATACCCTCAAAGTCACCTTTCTTTAAGTTTAGGACCCTTGTTTCTGAATTAACAATGTCATTCTCCATCCTAATGAAGAACTCAACCATATTATGATCACTCTTGCCCAAGGGGCCACGCACAACAAGACTGCTAACTAACCCTTCCTCATTACTCAATACCCAATCTAGAATAGCCTGCTCTCTCGTTGGTTCCTCTACATATTGGTTTAGAAAACTATCCCGCATACATTACAAGAAATCCTCTTCCTCAGCACCCCTGCCAATTTGATTCACCCAATCTATATGTAGATTGATGTCACCCATTATAATTGTTTTACCTTTGTTGCACGCATTTCTAATTTCCTGTTGATGACATCCCCAACTGCACTACTACTGTTAGGTGGCTTGTACACAACTCCCACTAGCGTTTTTTGCCCCTTAGTGTTTCGCAGCTCTACCCATATCGATTCCACATCCTCCTAGCTAATGTCCTTCGTTTCTATTGCGTTAATCTCCTCTCTAACCAGCAACGCTACCCTGCCTCCTTTTCCTTTCTGTCTATCCCTCCTGAATATTGAATATCCCTGGATGTTCAGCTCCCAGCCTTGGTCACCCTGGAGCCATGTCTCCGTGATCCCAACTATATCATATTCATTAATAACTATCTGCACATTCAACTCATCCACCTTATTACGAATGCTCCTTGCATTAAGATACAAAGCCTTCAGGCTTGTTTTTACAACCCTTATACAATTATGTTGAAAAGTGGCCCTTTTTGATTTTTGCCCTGGATTTGCCTGCCTGCCACTTTTACTTTTCACCTTGCTACCTATTGCTTCTACCTTCATTTTACACCCCTCTGCCTCTCTGCTCTTGCACCCATCCCCCTGCCACATTAGGTTAAATGCTCCCTGACAGCACTAGCAAACACTCCCCCAAGGACATTGGTTCCATTCCAGCCCAGGTGCAGACCGTCCTGTTTGTACTGGTCCCACCTCCCCCAGAACTGGTTCCAATGCCCTAGAAATTTGAATCCCTCCCCCTTGCACCATTTTTCAAGCCACGTATTCATCTGCAATATCCTCCTATTTCTGCTCTGACTAGCCCGTGGCACTGGTAGTAATCCAGATATTATTACCTTTGAGGTCCTACTTTTAAGTTTATCTCCTAGCTCCTTAAATTTACCTTGTAGGACCTCATCCCTTTTTTTACCTATATCGTTGGTGCCAATGTGCACCACAACAACTGGCTGTTCACCCTCCCCCTCCAGAATGTTCTGCAGCCGTTCAGTGACATCCCTGACCCTTGCACCAGGGAGGCAACATACCATCCTGGAGGCTCGTTTGTGGCCGCAGAAACGCCTATCTATTCCCCTTACAATTGAATCCCCTATTACTATTGCCCTTCCACTCTTTTTTCTCCCGTCCTGTGCCGCAGAGCCACCCATGGTGCCATGAACTTGGCTACTGCTGCCTTCCCCTGATGAGCCATCTCCCCCAACAGTATCCAAAATGGAATACCTGTTTAGGAGGGAGATGACCGCAGGGGACTCCTGCACTACCTGCCTACTGCTACGCTGGCTATTGGCCACCCATTCCCTTTCTGTCCTCTTACCTTTTACCTGCGGTGTGACCAACTCACTGTACGTGCTATTCACGACTTTCTTAGCATCGTGGATGCTCCAGTATGAATCCAACCGCAGCTCCAATCGTTCAATGCGGTCTGCCAGAAGCTGCAGCTGGACGCACTTCCTGCAAACGTAGTCACCAGGGACACCGACCATATCCCTGATCTCCCACATGTTGCAGGCTGAGCAAACCACGGGGCCAATCTCCACTGACATAGCTTACTCCCAAATTAAATCAACTCCTTCACACTATAAAAATCTTTATCCTTTAAACTGTACCTTTACTAATAAATACTGTACCCTTAACTCACAGAACACTTAACTCACTGAACCCTTAACCTGAAAGCAGAAATGCAAACCTGCGGTTGCACCCAATCAGCTGCTTCCTCTGGTCCTCTTCCACCAATCAGAGGCTTCCACCAGACCCCATCTCTGGAAGTGAGATGGAACACTGCAGATTGGGTAACTCCTCCTCTCACCAACGGCTCCCCGGGCCTCTGTGAAGGCAAGCCCTGCGCTCGATTTTTAACTCACCGCCCAGGTAACTCCTCCTCTCACTTCAACGGCTCCCCGGACCTCTGTGAAAGCAAGCCCCGCGCTCGATTTTTAACTCACCACCCAGGTAACTCCTCCTCTCACCAACGGCTCCCACCAGCGGTAAGTTTTGGAACAACGCCACTATGGCACAGCGCCAATGATGGTAGGTTTTGTAACAACGCCACTATGTCAAAAATATTATACACCTTGGCGGAGCGAGGCCGAGGCCCCCTAGATCTCGAGGCCCTAGGCTTCAGCCTATACGTAAATTTGGCTCTGGGTGTAGATTAACATTGCTCCACAAATTCTCCAAGTGACCATGTACCAAAGAGAATAATGATGTTTTCTTTTTCTTTTCTCTGATTTGAAGATAATATGCATCAGTCTGTGATTTTATTTTCCATTTATTCTAAAAATTGTGAGAGAACAAGAAAATGTTTGCATGCACTAAGTTGGGGAATCTAAGCAAGTAGAGTTATATTTTCTAGTCCTCTAGCACATCTGGGAGATTTATTAAGATTTAGGTTTAAGGTTTAGGTTTATTACAATCATTAAGGGATTGGACAGGCTAGATGCAGGAAACAGGTTCCCGATGTTGGTGGAGTCCAAAACCAAGGGCCACAGTTTAAGAATAAAGGGTAGGCCATTTAGAACTGAGATGAGGAAAAACCTTTTCACACAGAGAGTTGTGAATTTGTGGAATTCTCTGCCTCAGAAGGCTGTGGAGGCCGATTCACTGGATACATTCAAAAGAGAGTTAGGTAGAGCTCTTCAGGCTAGCGGAATCAAGGGGTATGGGAGAAGGCAGGAATGGAGTACTGATTGTGGATGATCAGCCATGATGACATTGAATGGGTTGCTGGCTCGTAGGGCAGAATGGCCTACTCCTACACCTATAGCCTATGTATCTATGTATCTTTGTATCTATGTATGTGTACAGTGATAAGGTTTGTTTTACATGCTGTCCAATCAAATCTGATAATCCAATACATAAATACAATCAAGCCAAACTCAAGTACAATAGGTAGAGGAACTAGAATAATCCAGAGTGCAGAAAATCGTTCTCAGCATTGTAGATCAACAGTTCCAGAGGCAAAGTCCGATGTCCACATTGAGGTAAAGCTGAATTGGATAGCACCATAGCTTAAGGAAGAACCATTCAGAAGCCTGATAGCAGAGGGAAAGCAGCTGTTCTTGAGTCTGGTGCTGTGTGCTTTTAAGAGTCAAGACTTTGGGGTCAAACGCGAGTGTATACTGAGATTGAAATTTTCTACTGAAATTGAACAATGACATCCTTGCTTGCAGCAGTGCAATAGGTTTGTAAACATAGTATTCATATTCTTCTGTGACTATGGACAGTAAATAATTGTTAATTATGTTTTTTTACAATACTGCACCTGAGTTCTCTACAGAGAAAACATCTGTAATTCCTTTCAAATCCATCATCCGATCATCAGATCAAACAATGTGACGACTTATTTCACTTTGGTTCCAATTCAGCCCCTTTAACCTTGTACACCATCCCAAGGGATATCTATCCTTTGTGCAATCCATCAAAATTTGACATCAAGCCACCAGAGGAGATATTAGAGAAGGCTGCACAGATAGTGAGAGGCAAAGCCACCAAGGGACTTCAAAACACCATGAAGAACTTCAGGATCAAGACATTGGGAGCTCTCAGAGGTGGTATGAGGTTGAGTGGTGGAGGTTGATTCGAACTCTGGAGACCTGAGCTGAAGTGTCAGGACAGCTGGTGTCCCTGGAGAAACAGCTTCTGACAGCTTTGTGCCATTGACAATATCAATACTGGTATTTACTTTGCGCTTCTCTCACTGTTGACAGCAGTGCTACAAAATAAACTCAATACGAAGGCAGATAGTGATTAACTTGGAAAGTCTCAAGAGGCCTTTTAAAATGTAAGAAGAGGGATGGAAGTGGCGAACTTCAGGAACAGAATCTCAGCGCCTACGATCTAAGAAATTGTAAACACATTCATTAATTTTCATAGTCATAGAGAGATGCAGCATGGAAACTGGGACATCATGGGGACTTCCACTGGGTCCATGCCAAACACCAAGTACCTATCCACACTAAACCTACACTAATTATAGAACATAGAACAGTACAGCACAAGAACTGTCCCACGGCCCACAATGCCCATGCCGAACATGATGTCAAGCCCGTCATTTATCTACCTGCACATAATCCATGCCCCTCCACTCCCTGCATAGCTTCATTCCTATCCAAAAGTCTTTTAAATGCCACTACTGTAAGTGCTTCAACCACCATACTCGGCAACACGTTTCACGCACTCACCACTGTCTGTGTAAATAAACTTGTCCCGTGCATCCCCATTAAACTTTGTCCTTCTCGCCTTAAAGGTATGCCATCAGTATTTGATTTTTCCATCCTGGGAAAAAGATTCTAACTGCCTACCCAATCTATGCCTCGCTTAATATTAAGTACTTTAATCAGGCCAACCTGCAACCTCCATCGTTCCAGAAAAATCAAGCTAAGACTGTCCAACCTCTCCCTGTAATACCCGCTAATCCAGGCATTATAATTATTCAAGCCACTTTCTCATCAGCTCTCCCCAGATTCTACCAGTCTACACTGGGGCAGTTTACAGTAGCCCATTAGCCTACCAGCCTATAAGTCTTTGCGAAACCTGAGCAGTCCCAGCAGGAGTGAGGAGAGGCTGCAGCCGCCGCAGGTGGGATGGCGGGGCTCGGGTTCGATGTCAACGTCAGTGTGCGTGCGCCCCTCCCCTCCCCTCCCCTCCCCTCCCCTCCTCTCCCCTCCCCTCCCACCACATCTCTCGGGCAATGTGCCTGCACCCCTGGTTGGAGCCGTTCCGCTCACGTGAGGCACCGTCAACAGCCGTCACCGTCAAGAGGCGGCGATTAGTCGTGGCCGGATTAGGTGTGGGGTTTAGTTAAATTGAGGTGGAGTTAAGGTGTGAAATGAGGTGTGAGGTTTATTTGAGGGGCGAGGTTTATTTGAGGGGCGAGGTTTATTTGAGGGCAAGGTTTATTTGAGGGGCGAGGTTTGGATAGGTACGGTTCAGTCGAGGTGAGGTTTAGGTGTGAGGAGAAATTTGGTAGTGAGGTATCATCGAGGAGAGGGGTTTAGTGAGGTGAGGGGATTAGTTGAGGTGTAGGTGAGAGGAAGTGAGCATAGGTTAGGTATGGAGAAGTGGGTGTCGGAGCTCAGGAAGGGAGACCGAGGTGCTGCTGAAGGAGACGAGACCACTGCCTTCTGTGGCAGAGAATTCCACAAATTCACAACTCTGGGTGAAATTTTTTTTTCTCATCTCAGTGCTAGGCAAAGACATTTTTTTTGTAAAGATTTTTTTAGCTGTATGAGGCCATTTATTGAAACATATAAGATTATTAAGGGTTTGGACACGCTAGAGGCACGAAACATGTTTCCAATGCTGGGAGAGTCCAGAACCAGGGGCCACAGTTTAAGAATAAGGGGTAGGCCATTTAGAACGGAGATGAGGAAATATTTTTTTCACAGTGAGATTGTGAATAGACCATCGACAATAGTCAAGACAAGTCAAGTCAAGTTTATTCGTCACATACACATACGAGATGTGCAGTGAAATGAAAAGTGACAATGCTTGTGGATTGTGCAAAAAACTACAAAACAGAATGGAACAGCATCACATATTCACATACTACATATTTGTGGGAGGGAAAAAAAGAAAAAAAAGCTATTTTAAAAAGACACCACACAACAGTAAATTGGTACAGTAATGTTAGTCCCTGGTGAGATAGGAGTTTACATTCCTACTGGCCTCTGGGAAGAGACTCCTTCTCATCCTCTCCATTTTCACAGCATGGCAACGGAGGTGTTTGCCTGACCATAGCAGCTAGAACAATAGATGCAGGAGTAGGCTATTCGGCCCTTCAAGCCAGCACCACCATTCAATGTGATCATGGCTGGTCATCAACAATCAGTACCCTGTTCCTGCCTTCTCCCCATATCCCCTGACTCCGCTATTTTCAAGAGTGGATTGGCAGTGGAGGCCAATTCTCTGGAGGCTTTCAAGAGAGAGATATATAGAGCACTTAAAGATAGCAAAGTCAAGGGATATGGGGAGAAGGCAGGAATGGGGTACTGATTGTGGATGATCATAGAAATGTCTATTGTCTATTTCATGAAATATATATTTTTTGGGGGGTTATTTTACTGCTTATGTGTTAGAAAAATTCTAAGCTTCTGTTCTGTAAAATACCAGCAGAAAGCTTGAGAATCACTATTGAAAATGCAGGAGCGTTGCCTCCTGAACCCCCACCGGGGTGCTGCCCCTGGACCCCACCGGGGGCCTAGCAAGCCTGTCGTGGAACAACCCCATTGAAGAAGATAACAGTGGTTACCCAGACCTCGTTGCTGGTTGCGAAGGGACCCCCATAACAGTTCAAGCTTCAGGGCCCCAAAAACGTAGGTCCGCCACTGAGTCCCAGGGAGATTGCACCAACTCCACACAGTACAGATCTGAAGAGGAGCCCTGACCTGTAACGTCACGTATCAACTCCCTCCACAGATGCTGCATGACCTGCTGAGTTCCTCCAGCACCTTGACTTTTGCACATCTAGTGTAATTACATCTATAGATGATCAAGATGTTAGCAATGGAAGAGTGTAGATACGTGTAGGTATCATAGGATTACTAGACTGAGTGGCGGTTTTAAAAAATATGAATGAGAATTTAAAAATCAATGCTTAGCTTGGGTGGCACTATGCTGCAGCAATAGAGTTGCTACCTTATAGGGCTAGAGACCTGGGTTCGATCCTGACCTCGAGTGCTGTCTGTACGAAATTTGTACATTCTCCCTGTGATTGGTTTTCACTGAATGCTCCGGTTTCCTCCCACATTCCAAAGACGTACAGGTTTGTGTTAATTGGCTTTGGTAAAATTGCAAACTGTCCCTTGTGTGTAGGGTCGTGCTAGTGTACGGGGTGATTGCTGGTCGGTACAATTCCAGTGAGGAGAAGGGCCTGTTTCCATGCTGTATCTCTAAAGTCTAAAGTCTACTTTACTAAGTAAAGTAGAACCAAATGTAGGATGTAGACACAAGAAACTACCGATGTTGGTTTGCCAAAAACGGAAAGTGCTGTAGGAATTCGCAGATACTATCATGACGTATAAGAAAACATTTGGAGATTAGGAGAGGTTTAGGAGAGGTTTAGAGAGATATAGGCCAAACACAGGCAGGTGTGGCATGTTGGTCGGCATGGGCAAGATGAGCTGAAAGTACTGTTTCCACAATGACTATGACTAACTCTATGACTGTAAGCACATGAGAGAAGATTACCGGTTGCTGAGCACAGGGGTGGTGACTGAAAAGGGCTTGAGACAAGGCAGGGACGAAGTACAGAAATTTTGATCAAGTTTATGGCGTGAAGAGCTAGGGAGGACGAAGATGAGTAACTATGTGTAGGAAGGAACTGCAGATGCTGGTTTATACCAATGATAGACACAAAATTGTGGGTGCAGCCCACACTATCAAACAAACCAACCTCCCTTTCATTGACTCAATTTATACCTCACGCTGCCGTGGCAAGAATGCCAGCATAACCAATTATGAATTTCACCCTGGTCACTCCCCCTTCTCCCATCTCCCATCAGGCAGAGAGGTACAGAAGTGTGAAAAAGCATACTTCTAGATTCCAGTGTGGATAGTTTATTCCCAGCTGTTATCAGACAACTGAACCATTCTATCAATAACTAGAGAGCAGTCCTGAGCTAATATATATCACATTGGAGACCCTCGGACTATCTTTAATCGGATTTTACTGGAATTTATATTGCACCAAATGTTATTCCCTTTATCATGCACGTGTACACTGTGGATCGCTCGATTTAATCATGTACAGTTTTTCCACTGACTGGTTAGCACGCAACAAAAGGTTTTCACTGTACCTCGGTCCACGTGACAATAAACTAAACTAAACTAAATTTAAAATGCTGAAGTAACTCAACGGGCCAGGCAGCATCTCTGGAGGAAAGGAACAGGTGACATTTCAGGTCAGAACACACCTTCAGACCTAAAAGGGCTTCAGACCTGAAATGTCACCAATCCGTTTTCTCCAGAGATGCTGCCTGCCCTGCTGAGTTACTCCAGCATTTTATGTCCATCAAGAGTAACTATGACCTACATAGGGATATGAGAGACTGCAGATGCTGAAATTTTGAGTAAAAACCAAAGTGCTGGACTAACTCAGCAGTTTGGGTAGCATCTGTGGAGATAATGGATAGACAACGTTTCAGCTTGACTTTCTTCAGACTGGCCTAGAAGGGTCAGGACTCAAAATGTCACAGCTTTAACTTGCTACACGGATGTTATTTATCCATTAACCAACAGATCCGATAGTAGGATGCACCTGTGTTTAATTTTGTGGCATGTTTCCAACGATACAACACTTTAAGAATGTTAAGTATTCTGGCGATCGCCTAAGGCCAGGAGAGAAGGTACAAGAAAGCAATTTCTTGTTGTTTCTTCGTCAATTACCTTTATTTCTGTAAAAAACAGAGCTTCAGGGCTAAGGCCTGATGTTGAAACTCCCCCAGGTTATGGTATGTAAGGAATGGAGTGCAATATTGTCAGTGTTAGCTTTGATCATCTTGCAGTAGGTGGGAAGAAAACTTCCATAACCTCAGTCAAAGCAAAACACAATCCGCAGTACAAAGTTATAAATTGTTATGTAATAACAAGAAACTGCAGATGCTGGTGTATCAAAGACAGACGCAAAATGCCAGAGTAACTCAATGGATCAGGCAGCATCTCTGGAGAACATGGAGTTTAAGTTTAGTTTATTGTTACATGCACCGAGGTATAGTGAAAAGGTTTTGTTGCGTGCTAACCAGTCAGCAGAAAGACAATACATGATTACAGTCCAGCCATCCATGGTGTACAGATATATGATAAAGGGAATAACGTGATTAACATTTATTGCAAAATAAAGTCCAGTAAAATCCAATCAAAGATAGTCAGAGGGTCTCCAATGAGGTATACAGTAACTCAGGACTGCTTTCTAGTGGTGATTCGTGATAGGTGATGTTTCCGTCCAGACCCCCCTTCTAAATTTTTATTTCTAATAAATTGTTATTTCTGCTACCACCGTTCTGGAGGAAAATGAACCCTTAATAATACAATTAAAACAAATTATCTTGTCATTTTCACATTAGACTGTGTGGGGGCTTGTTCTGCATAGATTGGATGCAGCACTTCAGATATTTTGATGGTAATGACATTTCCAACAGCTGTCAAGTGCCTTAGGAAGAGTTATAGTCATACAGCTCGGATACAGGCTCAACTGCAGATGCTAGAATCTTAAGTAAAAACAAAGTGCTGGAGGAACTCAGCAGGCCAGGCAGCATCTGTGAAGAGAAATGGACAGACGACATTTTAGGTGGACGCAACTCCTCCAGGCTGACCAACATGCCCATTTACACTTGCCCAATCTGCCTTGTTTTGGCCCATATCTCTCTAAAATTGTAAATTGTTCCTGGTGTATAGGATAGTGCTAGTGTACGGCGTGAATACTGGTCGGTGCGGACTTAGCGGGCCGAAGGACCTGCTTCCGTGCTGTATTTCAACTAAACAACAATTAAATATTAGAGGGTGTAGCTTTAATGTCAGAAGGGAAGGTTTAAAGGAGGTGTGCATGGCACTTTTTTTTACATGGAGAGCGATGGGTGCCTGGAACATGTTACCAGGTGTGGTGGTGGAAGTAGATGTGATGGTGGAATTGAAGAGGCTTTTAGATAGGCAGATGACTATGCAGAGAATGGATACCTGCAGGCGGAAGTGATGAGCTAGTATGATTATTGGTATGAGATGAGTTGGTATGACTATTGGCAAGGACATTGTGGGCTAAAAGGCCAGGGCCTGTGCTGTACTGTTCCATATTCTATGCTAACTCAGCAGGTCAGGCAGCATGTGTGGAGGGAAATGGACTGGAGGACCAATTTTTAAATAAAGTGGTACAGGGTACTGCATCATATTGTATCATATCGTACCGTATCGATTCAAAATGTTGGCTGCCCATTTCCTTTCACAAATGCTGCCAGCAGTTTGTAAAAACGTAGAGTATTCTTTGCTGAAAACCGAGAGGACAATTTTCACCTTCATTGGTTGGGCAGTGAACTGATGGAGTAGTTTGTAATGGAAAAAGAATATCAAGTGTTCCTTAGTTCTGAGCAGTGATGGTGAAAATTACCACTGTTGACCCAAACTGGTTGTAATACATTGATTCTGAAGACAGGTAGACAGGCATATTATTTTAGCTAGTTACACACAATTATCTAACTGCAGTTACGTAGATCAATTGCTTATCCTTTTTTTTCTATTTTCAAACAATCGTGAAGCAAAGTGCATGGAAATCAATATAATTGTCACGTATGTTTGCTTAAATTTACCAGCCAATGCCTCACTGCTGGTTCTTAAAGGGGCTGTGTCACTGCAGCGACCTAATCCACGAGTTAAGAAGAGTGTCTTCGACCTTCAAGCTCGAGGGCACAAGCCTGGAAAACCTCGAGCTGGATCGACTGTCCACATTGAAACCGTGAGCTGGATCGACCGACCGCACACACACACACACATACAAACACATCGCAAAGGCGGGGGCCAGGGGGGGAGAAGTGGGGGGAGAAGGGGGGGGGGGAAGAGGGGGAGAGGGGGGGGGAGATGGAGTGGAAACACTTTTAAGAAGTATAATAAAGTTTAGCGGGCATTTTACATACCTGTCGGTTTTCCCTGAACCTGAAAACTCCAATGAGCCAATCAAAATACCCGGTCAGCGAAGGAGATTGCCTACGGCTGCCCTCGACTGTCTGTAACTAAATAGCGACCCCACTCCACTGCACTATGAGTTAAAAAGAACCATGCCGACCAAATTTTACTCACGGAAAATGTTTCAACATGCTGAAAAATGTTCTGCGATCTAGCTGAGGCCACGAGTATTTGGGAACTTCCCTCAAGCATGAAAGAGAGTTCTAGTGACCTCATAGGAGATGTGCGGGGCAATTTGTTTACACAGAGGGTTGTGAGTGCCAGGAACATGATGCTTGGGTTGTTAGTTGAGGCAGATAGGATAGCAGCATTTCTTAGAGACTTTTGGATAGCCATATGGAAATGCAGGGAGTGGAGGCATACGGATTATGCGCAGGTACAGTAGATAAGCAACATTGAGACCTGTTCTTGTGCTGTTCTATGTTCAATGTAAACACATGGGTCAATAAGGAGCAACATTTGCCATGTTAGGCACGCAGTGTGGATTGTACTATGTTGGAAAGTGTAGCAGCACAGTGCAGGCCACACTGCACTTCTCACAGCTACCATCACAAACGATGTATAGGGACTTGTGCTTCTGTACAATCAGTTTCAGGAACAGATACTTTCCTACAACATTGTGTTCTTGAACTGACCTGCAACACCCCAATTCTATCTCGGCAATGGAACGCTAAAGACCCCCTCTTGCACAATGATGGGCATGTGTTGATTGAATTGATCTGAATTGAACTGAAAGATACAGCATGAAAATAGCCCTTCGGCCCACCAAATCCACATTGATCATTGATCATCCGTTCACATTGGTTCTATGTCATTCCACATTCATAACTACCCACACATTAGGGGCAATTCACGGAGGTCAATTATTCTGCAAAGCCGTACATAGAAACATAGAAAATAGGTGCAGGAGTAGGCCATTCGGCCCTTCAAGCCTGCACCGCCATTCAATATGATCATGGCTGATCATCCAACTCAGTATCCTATCCCTGCCTTCTCGCCATACCCCCTGATCCCTTTAGCCACAAGGGCCACATCTAACTCCCTCTTAAATATTGCCAATGAACTGGCCTCAACTACCTTCTGTGGCAGAGAATTCCAGAGATTCACCACTCTCTGTGTAAAAAATGATTTTCTCATCTTGGTCCTAAAAGACTTCCCTCTTATCCTTAAACTGTGACCCCTAGTTCTGGACTTCCCCAACATCGGGACTAATCTTCCTGCATCTAGCCTGCCCAACCCCTTAAGAATTTTGTAAGTTTCTATAAGATCCCCCCTCAATCTTCTAAATTCTAGCGAGTACAAGCCAATTCATTGGTATGTGGGAAGAAACCTGGAGGAAACCTATATGGTTACAATGTGATGGGCGGTACAGTGGCGCAGTAAAGCTGCTGCCTTACAGCGCAAGAGACCTAGGTTCAATCACATGATTCAATCACAGCACTCAATGAGTTTATCTTTAACATAGGGTCAGGTTTGGTTTCAAATGCTGAACGTTGTTTGGCGCCGTCCTGTAGGGGGTATGGCTGCCTAGCCTGCAGCTGTCTGTTTTTTTTCATCTCTTTTTCTTATTTTTAGTTAGTTTAGTGTTTTGTTTTGAGGAGTTCTAGCATTTTTATGTGTGGGGGGGGAAACTAATTTTCAGGGTCCCTACCTGGTCGGAGATGCAGCTTTTCTCCGGGCTGCAGCTTCGACCCGTCCCCGCGGCCTACCAGCGGGCCTGGAGCGGCGTCTCCTGAGGGGACCGCCTGGAGCTTCGGCATCGGCGGCGGCGGCGGCACCGGCTCAGGGGCGGCGGCACCGGCTCAGGGGCGGCGGCACCGACTCAGCAGCGGCGCGGCGGCACCGGCTCAGAGGCGGCATCGGCTCGGCGGCGGCGGCACCGGCGACGGCACCGGCTCAGCAGCGGCGGCGCCGGCACCGGCGGCGGTGGCGCCGGCTCAGCATGGCGGCGGCAGCGGTTCCAGCTCGGCATCGGCGGCGGCGGAGCTGCGGGTCGGAGGACGGCGGTGCAGCGCTGGAGCGCCATTGCGGGGCTGGCGGTGACTTCACTGAAACTCCGGTAACTGGAGCTGGGTCTGGAACTGGAGCTGGATCCGTTGCGGAGCTGCGGGTCTGTGGAGCGGCTGCGGGCGGCGGTGCTGAACTTTCCATCGGGAGCCTGCAATCTCTTGATGAGATCGCCAGTTGAGCTCCATTCGGCGCGGCCCTGTCGGCTCCAGAAGCCACGGTCTCGAGTAAGGAAGCCCGACTATGGGTGGACATGGGGATGGGACTGGACTTTGTGCCTTTCCCCACAATGGGAACCATTGTGGGGGGATGTTTTGATGTTGAAACTATCTATTACTGTCATGTTGTATTCTTTTTTTATGTGCTGCATGGCAAAAAGAATTTCACTACACCTAAAGGCGTATGTGACCAAATAAAATTTGAACTTGAACTTGAACTTGAACTGAGTTATTACACTTTGGAGATAGTTTAGAGATACAGCGCAAAACAGACCCCTCAGTCCAGAGAGTCCATGCCGACCAGCGATCACCCCGTATACTAACACTATCCTAGACACTAGGGACAATTTAGAATTTTTACCAAAGCCAATTAACCTACAACCTGTCTTTGGAATTTTGGAGGAAACCAGAGCACCCAGAGAAAAGTACCCCTATGCTTGTTCTATTCCACACACTAGGGACAATTTACAATTAACCTCCAAGCCTAGACGTCTTTGGAATGTGGGAGCAAACCCATGCGGCCAGAGAGAGAGAGAGAGAGGGAAACTACAAACTCCATACAGATGGCACCCGTAGTCAGGATCGAACCAGGATCTCTGGTGTCATAAGGCCGCAACTCTATCGCAGTGCCTCCATGCCACCCCATTCTTACAGAGGCAGCCATAAAAAACTCAAGAATCAACGTTTACAATATTGTTTAATTGCATTATTTCTGGCTTTGAACTCGCTGAATCGTTAACATCAGCTACTTCAGCTACTTTCTTTGTCTTGCGCAACTGAATTTTCCAAACATTAATTTTTATTTCTTTCAATTTGAAGACAAGAACATTATCCCAATCTTCCCGGCAAATTAAACACCGCATGGGCTAAGTAAAGTAAGAGATACCCTGTAGAACTAATTACTGTTGACGGGAAGTGAAGAGAGAAGTTCGTTCTGCAGGTGTTGCCCTGTGGGGAACATTTAATTAGAGGTCCTGCTAGTGCTTAATGAGGACACTAACAAGGAGCACACATGTCATGCAGGGCACACAGTGTGGTCAGTGGTGTGCTAGGCTTGTCAACATGCTGACTCATATAATTAATCAGAAATTACACAGTGGCACGCCATCAACCTGAAAGCTACTGCAATGGTTTTAAGTGTTCGATCTGAAGGAATTACATGTTCATGATTTTGGTCTTTACCTCGTGATTTTTTTATTGCAAAATGCAACACTTCGAGACAGGTTTATCTTGCAGATTAAGCCACGTTACTTCACATCAGACTTCTCACCACAGAGTCCTAAAGTCCTAGAGCTATACAGCGTGGAAGCAGGCTCTTCGGCCCAACTTGCCCACACCGACCAACGTGATGATGTTGATGATGATGATGATGACGATGATACTTTATTGTCACTTGTACCCAGCTCAGTGCAGTGACATTCTTTGTTTTTGTTTGCAAAGTACACAAAATATTTGCCACAAAGGGGCTGACAAAGTTACACAAAGTACTCATCCCTTTTTCTTCCCCCCCCCCCCCCCCCCCCCCACACACCAGGTCCCCTTTTGTTCTTGTGCAACATGACCCGCCCACCTTGGCCAGCCAGCTCAGCCTGACCTCAGCCCATCTTGACCCCGAGGCGACATCTTTGGTCCGACTCTGTTCAAGGTCTGCCCCGACCTCGAGGCTTCGACCAATTTTGGGGCTCTGACTCGTCCTCTACATTCGTGTGTAATGTCCTATCTACAACAGTCTCAACAGCCTGCATTTGACCCATATCCCATCTGTCCAATCCATGAACCTGTCTAATTGTTTCTTAAATGTTGCTATCGGCCCTGCCTCAACTACCTCCTCCAACAGCTCATTCCATATACTCACCACCCTTTGTGTAAAAATGTCCGTCTACACTTCATGCTGCCTCAGAAAAGCATTCAACACAATCAAAGGCTTCCCCTGCTCACATCCGGCAAAACGTACACAATCTTGAAAGCGGGTATCGCCAAACTCAGGAACAGCTTTTTTCCCCTCTGTTATCAGGCTACTGAATAGTTCCTCCATAAACTAGAGCAATGTTCTATTCACTTCTATCCAATAGAAAGAATTAATTACAACTTGAGGGCCAACTTGTTTATGCAAAGGGTGATGGGTATATGGAACAAGCTGTCAGAGGAGCTAGTTGAGGCAGGTACTATCACAACATTTAAAAGACATTTGGACATGTACATGGATAGGTTAGGTTTAGAATGTTATGGGCCAAACAGAGGCAAGTGGACATTAGTAGATGGGGCATGTTGGTCAGCATGGGCCTGTTTCCATGCTGTACGACTCTTTGACTATTTATTCATTCGCATTGCCACCTAATTCTTCAGAATATGAAAACAGGCACTTATCATCCACGTGAAGCCCATCAATGTAACTTGCTGGCAAGTTCAGTTCTCTGAATCACTTAATAGTTGCTAAAGAGGCAATATAAGTTCTGAACATGATTACTTTTTTTGGGACATTGGCCTTTATCAGTTTTTGTCACATTGGTCTTCATCAGTCAGAGCCATCCTACACTTCCCACATATTGAGTATAAACTTTGGGAGGTCATGTTGCATTATATAAGAAGCTGGTGAGAGATGCATTTAGAGTATTGTGTTCAGTTCTGGGCACCATGTTATAGGAAAGATGTTGTCAAGCTGGAAAGGGTAGAGAAAAGATAGACAAGAATGTTTCCAGGACCCGAGGGCCTGAGCTATGGGGAGAGGTTGGGCAGGCTGGGACTGTATTTATTGGAGAGCATGAGGAATGATTTTGTAGAGATGAATAAAATAATGAGGAATACATTGTGTAGACGCACAGTCTCTTTCCCAGAGTAGAGGAATCAAGAACCAGAGGACAAACTGTAGTTTTAAAGTGAAGGGAAAAGATTTATTAGGAATCTGAGGGGTGGCTTTTTCACAGAAAGGGTGGTTGGTGTATGGAATGAGCTGCTGGATGCAGTAGTTGAGGCAGAGACTATCAAAACTTTTAATAAACAATTAGACAAGTACACAGATAAGACAGGCTTGGAGGGATATGGGCCAAACACAGGCAGGTGGGATTAGTGGAGATGGGGCATGTTGGTTGGTGTGGGCATGTTGGGCCGAAGGGTCTGTTTCCACGCGGTATGACACAATGACTTTATCTTTCAATTAATTTCATTTCAATTCAATTCAATTCAATTCACATTCACATTGCCACATAATTCTCCAGCTGAAAGAAACAGTCACTTATGATCCATGTGCAGCCCCCCAATGAAGCTTGCTGGCAAGTTCAGTTCTATGAATCCCTTAATAGTTGCTTAAGGGCCAATGTAATGCCTGAACCTGATTTATTTTAAGAACATTGTACATCAAACGTAGAAAAGTGCAGCACAGCAGCAGGTCCTGTAGCCTACAAGATTCTATTTTTAATGTGTTGATGCTTTCTCCCATCTTTCTGTGTAAACTACAACATGTGACGTGCATGGTATGTGTGCTCCTTGTGTGGATCTTTATTAGGCACTAACAAGATTAACAACTAAACGATTCAGAACTAACAAAGACCGGGGTAGGGAAAATAAATTATTAGGCCTTCTCATTCAGGATAATCGAATCATAGAAATATACCTTACAAGAAAAAAATGCCATTCGCATCAAACGGTGGCGCAGTGGTAGAGTTGCTGCCTTACAGCGACAGAGACCTGAGTTCGATCCTGACTATGGATGCTGTCTATATGGAGTTTGTACTGTCAGGAGCTCCAGTTTCCTCACACACTCCAAAGACGTACAGGTTTGTAGGCTAATTGATTTTGGTAAAGATTGTAAATTGTCCCTGGTGTGTAGGATAGTGCTAGTGTACAGAGATCGCTGGTCTGCACGGACCTGGTGGGCTGATGGTCTGTTTCCGCGCTATATCTCTAAATTAAACCAAAAAATAAACAGTGAAATTTGGATTAATTTACTTCATTTGACTTGGTTTGTGGACCTGATGATGTTGCCATTTCAAATGATTGTTCTCATGCTTTTTAAATGCTTTTTATTTAGCTTCACTACCCTTTGCTCATGAATGAAAATTAGCATCTTTAATTCCTCTTTAATCTTTCGGGCAATTATTGTTCTACGGGTGGTTGTTGCCTCTGTTGCAGTGTAGAGTTATAGAGCACATAATCAGTCCCATCAGCCCGTGGTCAAGCAGTCATTTAAACTAACCTAGAAAAGTACAGCACAAGAAAAGGCCCTTTGGTCCACAGTGCCCGTCACAAACTTGAAGTGAGGTTAAACTAATCTCCTCACCCTGAACATAATCCATATCCTTCCATTCCCTGCATTTCCACATGCCTATCTAAAAGCCTCTCAGGTGCACTGTTATACCTACCTCCACCACCGCCCTTGGCAATGTTTCCAGGCACCCGCCTAATCGATGTGCCCCCCCCCCCCCATATCTCTTTTAAATTTTGCCCCTTTCACCTTAAAGCTATATCCTCCAGTCTCCAACTCAGGCAACATTCTGGTAAACATCTTCTGCACCTTCTCCAAAGCCCCCTCATCCTTCCTACAATGGGGCAGCCAGAACAGCAGTCAAACAGGGAAAGGCCAGGATAGAGTGGATGTGCAGAGGATGTTTCCACTAGAATCCAGGACCAGAGGGCATAACCGCAGAATAAAAGGACACACCTTTAGATAGATGAGGAGAAATTTCTTTAGTCAGAAGGTGGTGAATCAGTGGAATTCATTGTCACAGACAGCTGTGGAGGCTAAGTCATTGGGAATTTTTAAGGCAGAAATTGACACATTCTTGATCAGTAAGGGTGTCAGGGGTTATGGGAAGAAGGCAAGAGATGGGGTTAAGAGGGAGAGATTGATCAGCCATGATCGAAATGGTGGAGTAAACTTGATGGGCCGAATTGCTTTGTTCCAATTACATTAACTTATGAACTAACCAAACTCCTATAAACCTGCAACATGACTTCCTGACTCTTGTACTCATTGCCCTGACCTTGCATTCATCACATTTTTTAAGTCTCTCCACATTCCCATCGACTGCTTCCAGATTATTTCTCTCAGCCACAAACCAGTGGAATTTGCAGCGGCCACAATTAACCTTCTCGTCGGCATATCTTTGGTCTGTGGGAGGAAAGCAGAGCACCCAAAGCAGACCCATGTGGGAAATGTGTAAACTCCACAGAGGTAGCACCAGATACAGGTCCACCACCAAATGTAGGCAACTGATAGTCCAGCGCCTCCTTTAATAAGGTCAAAATCATGAGCGCACTTGAAATCCCTCCCTGCAGTAAATGTGGTGCCTAGGTCGGGTGAGGCAGCCGAACTTGTCCTCATCGGCTCTACTGCGCCAATTGGCGGGCCAAATATGCCCCCTGCAATTGGGTTTCTGGAACTCCGTCCCAGCCGCAGCCGGCAAATCCGTTCGAATTCCGAGGTCAACTCTGTGGGCCGATATCTCGGTCCTTTGGCAGGCTAAGTGGACCATTCCAGTGCCATTGGATTCCTCTCGGAGGCTGTGGCCTCTGTTGGTCTGGCAAAACATATAATCTAGGAAGGCTCTGGAACCAAGGGTGCCGGAAAATCATTAGTGGATCTGTATTAGGATTGAATAGCTGGAGCTTGTGACAACTGTTCTATCCACTGTACCAATGTGCCATCCAGTCTCATTGTTTAGTAATGAAAGTTGTCAACACTTGCAATTCTATTACACACAAATCAAGTTTGGGCAAGTTTAAACAGTCACCGGTTACGTTGAAACAAATTCATGGTTCCCTTCTGCATCCATGGATGGTTCACAATGAATATGCCGGCAAATTACTGTTTAAAATGTAGTAAAATTGGGAATTTTTAGTTTGGTTTTATTAGTTTAGAGATACAGTGCAGAAACAGGCCCTTCAGCCCATCAAGTCTGCGCTGACCAGCGATCCCCAAACATTAACACTATACTACACACACTCGGGATAATTTTACACTTATACCAAGCCAATTTACCTACATACCTGTACGTCTTTGGTGTGTGGGAGGAAACCGAAGATCTCAAACAAAACCCACGAGGTCACGGGGAGAACGTTCAAACTCCCTACAGACTCCATAGTCGTGATCAAACCCGGGCCTCCGGTGCTGCAAGCGCTGTAAGGCAGCAACTCTACCGCGGCACCACCGTGATAAGTACACAAGCATCTTGAAACACAAATTTACTGACAGTCTAAGAAAGGCCAAGGACGGTGCAGTGACGCAGTCGTAGAGCTGCTGTCAGCGACAGGGGCTAGGGTTGGATCGTGGCCTCAGGTGCTGTCTGCGTGGAGTTTGCACGTTCTCCCAGTGACTGCTGGGGATTCATCCAGGTGCTCCAATTTCCTTCAACATCCCAAAGACGTGTAGATTTGTACGTTAATTGCCCTCTGTAAATTGTCCCTACTGTTTAGGGAGTGGACGTGGAAATGGGATAACATAGAACTAGTGTAAGGGGTGATTGGTGAAGGGCCTGTTTCCTTGTTGTAGCTCTAAATAAAAAGCCAGACATGACAGTGTGCTCTATGACTGGGCTCCATGGGACTGTCAAGAAAACCAGGTGACGTAGACTCAAGAACATTTTTACTTGGCACCGCGGTACAGCCGGTAAATCTGCTGTCTCGTAGCGCCAGAGACCCAGGTTCGATCTTGATCACAAGCTCTGTCAAGCTCTATGCAGA
Organism: Amblyraja radiata; assembly: GCF_010909765.2. Classification (NCBI taxonomy): domain Eukaryota; kingdom Metazoa; phylum Chordata; class Chondrichthyes; order Rajiformes; family Rajidae; genus Amblyraja; species Amblyraja radiata. The sequence continues at coordinate 45,611,053 of NC_045966.1, forward strand.
GTTTACACATTCTTCCTGTGATCTTCTGGCAGTCCTCCAGGTGGTCTTACCTCATCCCACATCCCAAAGACGTTCTAGTTTATAGGTTAATTGGCTTCTGTGTGTAGGGAGCAGATGCGAAAGTGGCAGAAAATAGAACTGGTGTGAACGGGTGATCGATAGTTGCCGTTGAATCGTGCTAAAAAAAAGCCATGCAATAATCTGTCTTATCACAATCACAAAATAAAAGGCAAGTTTCTCTGCTGTATCTTAAAAAAATAGAGTATGCGACTGAGTTGAAATTTACACACTCAGATTTTAGTTGAGTTTAGTTTAGAGATACAGTGTGGAAACAGGCCCTATGGCTTACAGAGTCCATAGCGACCAGGAATCACTAGTTTTATACTACACACTAGGAACAATTTACACAGGCCTATTGACCTACTAACTTGCACGTCTTTGTGGCGTGAGAGGAAACCGGATCCACGGAAGAAAACCCATGCGATCACACGGGGAATGTACAAATTCCGTACAGACAACACCCGTAGTCAGGATCGAACCTGGGTCTCTGGTGCTGTGAGGCAGCAACTCTACCACAGTGTCTGGCAGTGTTTAGAACTCAGGACTGAGCTCAGTCATTAAATATATTTAGGATATTGAGATTTCGGTAAAGTGTTCTTGAGGCATAAGACTGGCTGTGCCCATATTGAATGGCAGAGCAGACTTTAGCTACCCCATGACTTGCAGTGGCTCCCATTTCAAATGTTGTTTTGTTATCAAATTCTTAAAATGCCATTGTGACAATTTTTTATTTTTTAGGACGCTACTTCGCAAAGATACATCATCTTCCCGGCTACAATGCGAGCCAATTACAGGCAAATTCTTTCAATCTATTCTTAATTGCCTCAAATTCCCTGCCCTTTGCCCCCCTTGTGCTTCCTTGATGTATGAAAGAAAATAACGTGTGCAACAGAATTGATGACAGGTCTCGTGCAATGATAAATCCCTTTTCCCCAGCTGTGCTAGGGAAACAATGCACACTATCCTGAAAAAAAAGTTTCCACAATAAAATTTCCGTTGTGCTGCTCTGTTTTGTGATAAATTTAGCCTCTGGCTATAGAAAGCCCAGCAATAATCTGTCATATCATGATCGCAGAATAAATGAAACATTGCTTTTGGCAAATAAATCACACTCAGAATGAAATTAAAACTCGCAGGATTTTTGAACCTTTGCTCATAAAGATTGTCGAAAATGGTTCAACTGGAAACATTTTGCTGTTTTATTTCTCTTGTTGCGGCATAGTTATTCCATTTTAAACCCTTTAGCGACTTCTCAGTGCTGGTTATTATTCAACAATTGACAGGTTTATAAATGTAGCTCAAACATTAATCAATGACGGAGGTTTCAAAGAGGAAGCAGATACAATTAGGGAGAGAGGAGCGAGGTGGATTGGTAGGGGAAGGTTTTCTGAAATCGCTGTCTGCCTGTTGTGAGGCAAAGTGCTCGTACCATTCTTCCACAGGGAGACGGTGCCAATAGCAGTATAGGGACTCACAGCAGACGAATATGTAGGAAGGGAATGCAGATGCTCGTTTAAACCAAAATAGACACAAAAAATTAAGTAACTCAGCGGGACAGGCAGCATCTCTGAAGAGAAGGGATGGGTGACATTTTGTGTCGAGACCCTACTTCAGACTGGTTAGGGATAAGGGAAGCAAGAGATATAAGCGATGATGTCGAGAGATAATGAACAATGAATGAAAGATATGCAAAAGTAATGATAAAGGAAACAGGCCATTGTTAGCTGTTTGTTATGAGAAAACGAGAACCTGGTGCGACTTGGGAGGGGGAGGGATAGAGAGAGTGGGAATGCCGGGGCTACCTGAAGTTAGAGAAATCAAATTCATACCACTGGGCTGTAAGCTGCCCAAGCGAAATATGAGATGCTGGTCCTTCAATTTGCGTTGAGCCTCACTCACTCTGACAGCAGAGGAAGTGAGTTGTGCCCACACAATAGCTTTGACAGCTAGTGTGATCATGCCATCAGCTGATCGGGTGTCAAAGATAGACAAAAGTGCTGGAGAAACTCAGAAGGTGCAGCAGCATCTATGGAGCAAAGTAAATAGGCAACGTTTTGGGCCAAAACCAAATGTTTTGGCCCGAAACGTTGCCTATTTCCTTCGCTCCATAGATGCTGCTGCAAACGCTGAGTTTCTCCAGCACTTTTGTCTACCTTCGATTTTTCAGCATCTGCAGTTCCTTCTTATAGTTGAACCCGGGTCTCTGGCGCTGTAAGGCAGTAGCTCTACCGCTGCGCCACCGTGCCATTCTGGGCTCTGTCAATTGACCCTATGATAAAAGGTAGTGGATGTGAAAGTGGGATAATCCAGAACTAGTGTGAATGAGTGATCGATGGTCGGCGTACACCAAAGGGCCTGTTTCCATGCTGTATCTCTAAACCAAACTAAATGTGTGAAGCGAATGGATAGACGATGTTTCGGATCAGGACCCTTATTCAGACACATGAGGAAATAATACATATTGAGCTCCATTTTAAACACTAAATGTAATCTGTCTCCACATCTATCAATTACGTGAAATCCAAATCATAATAATTAAATGCTTAAAAAAATGTTTCTTCATGTCACTAATGTTAATTTGTCAGTCACTTTTATTCCAACTTCCCTTGGTGCCTGACTCCTCCTCTAATGGGATGAGTTTATTGCTACTTACTCCATCTATGGCCATTATCAATTTAAACCTCTTTATTGTCTCCTCTTCTGTTCCAATAGTAGCAGCATCTCCTCTCCACTGCTCCCAGAATCATGTTAATTAACTGTTCTGCTCACTTGACATTTCTCTTGGAATGAAGCAGCAAGAACTGGACATAAAACATCGCCTGTGGCCAAATTAATATTTCAAAAAAATTATCACCCTGACTAGCTTGCACTTATATCCGAATCCTCTAGTTTTAATACCTAAGATACTACATGTTTTTTTAAACTACTTTCTCAACCTACATCTACTACTTTCAATAAACAAGGCACATACTATATACTTCAGTTATATATACAAAGGCGACATGGTGGTGAAGCAGTAGAGTTGCTGCCTCACAGCGCCAGAGACCCAGGTTCAATCCTGACTACGGGTGTTGTCTGTACAATCCTGACTATGGGTGTTGTGTGTATGTTTTCTCCGTGACCATGTGGGTTTTCCCTAGGTGCTCCGGTTTCCTTCCACACAACAAAAATGTACAGATTTGTAGGTTAATTGTACGTTGTTCCTAGTGTGTAGGATAGAGCTAGCGTACGGGTGTTTGTTGGTCGGCGCATATTCGGTGGGGCCGAAAGACCTGTTTCCACACTGTATCCCTAAACTAAATTAAATTAATAGGTAGAGCAAAGAAAAAAATACAGAATACAGTTCTCAGTATTATGGCATACCAGTTCGAGAGGAAAAGGTCAAAGTTCGAAGTGAGATAGGTTAATCTCTAAACTAAACTAAATTAAACCAAAATCTAGGTTTATAGAGGAGGTTAGTTGAAGGTCCTTGAAGTTGGCATTTACGAACAAGTCTATGAGAAAATTCAAAGAATGTTGCTTTGAACAATATTGAAGCTGCTTTTCTATAGACGGGTTTAATGATGAGCAATTGGCAGTTGATTATTCTTTTGTGATGCCTTAACCAATAGAGTATATTTGTGCTGCGAACACTGTACAACAAGCGAAACTCAATCACCAGGAAAAATAATGCTCTTTAGGCAGTCAAGAATTGTTAATTTAGTGGCAGTCAAATGTAATTCCAATAGTTTATGAAATCATTAAATCTCAAGGTTGTGCTATTGTGTCTGCAGTGCAATTTTCCAGACACTTGCCCATATGGTGTGTTATATGAGTGTTCTGCTCCTATACCCTTTACATGATTCCATGCGCATTCACTAGGTTTTACCATATGCTTTCATGCCTTCTGTTCCACAATTCACATTCCCTGCTTCTGTTAATGCATCTGAGATATCCCACTTTAATTTTTACCTGTTCTGTTAACACTAACCACTGCTAACAGGATGTGTAAGTCAGGTGACAAGAATCACACTTTGGATGAGGTGCAAAGCTAAGGCTAAAGAAGGTTTGCATAGACACAGAGCACTGCCTTGTACAACCTCAGGGTGTCACACAGTGCTTTGCAGCCAACAAAGTAATAAATGCACTGTTGCAATGCAGGGCTGCGCTGCTGCCAAATACACTTGAAGCAAGTTCCCAAAGGCAAACCAGTTCAGTGGCCTTGTATGTTGTTTGCGGTCGAATTGAGGTCATCAAAAAATTATTGTTAATGTCTGAAATTGTACCTCGTCACTCTAGACTTTAGACATACAGTGCGGAAACAGGCCCTTCGGCTCCCCGAGTCCGCGCAGACCAACGATCACTCCGCACACTAACAATATCCTGCACACTTGAGACAATTTACAGAAGCCCATTTAACCTACAAACCTACACATCTTTGAAGTGCGGGAGGAAACCGCAGTATCCGGAGAAATCCCACATGGTCACAGGAAAAACGTACAAACTCCATACAGATAGCACCCATAGTCAGGATCAAACCCGGGTCTCTGCTGTTGTAACTCTGTGCTACTGTGTCATCACATATATCTCTTATCCACCAATTAATAATGCCTTGAAATTAAACATCTTGTTTTTAAATTACTCCATTAACTCCACCCGCCTCATCTTTGAAATCTCCTCAAACTCTATAATTCTCTTGAGGTTTATGAGCTCTTCTGATATTGGATATGTGGTCATTGCCAGGTTTAATTAACTTTGACTGTCAAGGCCCTGAAGTTTAAATGTCCTCCATAAACATCTCCATCTTGCCACATCTCTTTCCTCCTTACGACCTTCCCTTATTACTTAGCTCTTTGACCAAGCTTATGGTCTCCTGCCCTAATTACTAAGCATAATCAAGATGAATCTGGACTATAGTGAGCTGGTCTCAGAAGAGAATCTATAATCATTCTTTACAAACATTCTACTCTTTTAAATCTCTATTTCAACACTGAATCTATCAGTAATAACAAGGGAACGCAGATGCTAGTATACCAAAGAAAGACACAAAATGCAGCTGGTAATTCAGCAGGTCAGGCAGCATTATGGAGAACGTGGATAGGGATGTGTCAGGTCAGAACCTTTCTTCAAACTGCACACGTATCCCGACTCTAAAAATCACTATCCATGTTTTGCAGAGATGCTGCCTAAGCTGAGTTACTCAAGCATTTTGTGTCTAAACCTATGAGGACAATCTGGTATTTTGCAGTGTAGGAAGGAACTGCAGATGCTGGTTTCCATCAATTGTAGACACAAAATGCTGGATTAATTCAGCAGGTCAGGCAGCATCTCTGGAGAAAAGGAATAGATGATGTTGCATGTCAAGACCCTTTTTCACACTGAGAGTCAGGGGAGAGGGATACTAGAGATTTGAGAAGGTACAAAGAACAAATGAATGAAAGGAATAAAAGGGACAAATCAAAGCCAGCAACAATGTTCCACCAAAGATAGACACAAAGTGCTGGAGTAACTCAATGGGTCAGGCAGCATCTCTGGAGAAAAGGAATAGGTGATGTTTCAGGTCGAGTCTCAAACTGTCAGGGGGGTGGGAAGCGAGAGCTATTTTCTCTTTGCTCTATCTGTTGAACCTGTGTATGCTTCATGGCACTCATGTATGGTACAATTTAACTGTACAATGTTTTTCACAGTATCTTGGTGTGACAATAATAAACCAATATCAAGACCAAACTGTGCGCGTGGGGGTTCTCTTCTCAAGCATATTCTGAGTCAATAGATTTTTCCACACTAAAGGAATGAATTGATGAAAAAGAAAAGTCGAGATTTGGTATATAATTGGCCACATTCTTATTCTAGTTCAAGTTCGCATTTATTGTCACTTAACCAATTAAAGTACAGTGACATTTGAGTTACCATACAGCCATACTAAGTGAAAAGAACACAATACATGCATAAAATAAAATTTACCATAAACATCCACCACAGTGGAATCAACATTCCTCACTGAGATGGAAGGCAATAAAGTTAGGTCATCTTCCTCCTTTGTTCACCTGATGTCGGGGCCTTTGACGCCTCCGCAGTTCGCCGCTACAGACGGTCTGATGTACAGGCCCTCTCGTTGGGATGATCGAAACTCCAACGTCGGGACAGATTGGAACACTCTGTGGCATGGAGTTCCCGAGTTGGCCGCTTTTTACTAGAGACCGCAGCTCCATGGTATTAAAAGTCCACAGGCCCGGCGGTCGGAGAACTTCTGACGATCCTCGTCAAAGAATCGCAGCTCCGCAAGGTTAAAGTTCGCGCCGCATCGGTCTCCAGTTGTTAAGCCGCGGGGGGGGGGGGGGGGTAGGTTAGACACTGAGAAAGTCACATCGCCATCGAGGTAAGTGACTGAAAAAAAGTTTCCCCCTATTCCCCCCCTCCCCCCACATAAACTAACCAAGAAACATTGAAACACCCATTTAAAACATGCTTAAAATATTAAAAAGATAGAAGGGATGTGACAGACTGCTGGCTGCTGTTGATGCAGCCATTGCTGATGCCACCCAGTTAAATGACAGATCATCAGTCTGAAGAAGGGTCTCGACTCAAAACATCACCAAATGTTCTCCAGAGATGCTGCCCCACCTCCAGAGTTACTCCAGCATTTTGTGTCCTTCTTGTTATTAACCAGCCTCTGCAGTTTCTTGTTGCTATGGTATGATCTATTCCTGTTTCCATTTCTTATAACCTCATATCTCTGTACATCTGTATATTAATTTTTTTTCAAAAGTTCCTGTGTAAAACCACTGAATGTTTTGCAAAAATGTGTAAAACAATTGTTGGTTAGAGGCTAAATGCAAATCAGATCATCTTCAGTGCTCAACTGATGTGATAACATTTGCTTTCTCCTTCAGAAGGCAAACATGGCCTTAACTTTTTGTCTTATCCAAAAAACAAGGTCTCTAGCAATGTACTTCTCTCTCAATATTGCACAACGTCAGTCCAGTTTGTATGCTTAGGTCTCCAGAAGGGAGTGTTAAACCCACAACATTTGACTCTCTACGGCATGTAGAATGACCCGATGGGCTGTGGCCTGTAGAGGGAGCTGCCGAGCCCAGCCCTTGCTCATCCCCCTGAGACCAGAGACCAAAGAGAAGGGAACCAGCGACGATGGTTGTGTGGAACAAAGGCCGATTGGAAAGTTTAGTTTAATTTACTTTAGAGATACAGCGTGGAAACGGGCCTTTCGGCCCACCGAGTCCGTGCCGACTAGTGATCCCTGCACATTAACACCGTCCTACACACGCTAGGGACAATTTAAATTTAAACTAAGACAATAAACCTACAAACCTGCACCTTTGGATTGTGGGAGGAAACGGGAGATCCCGGAGAAAACCCACGCAGGTCACGGGGAGAACATACAAACTCTGTATCGACAGCACTCGTAGTCAGGATTGAACCCGGTTCTCTGGTGCTGAGGCAGCAACTCTACTGCTGCGCCCTCGTGAACCTGAGTCTTAACTTCCACGTCCTCAATGTCAGCTTCAGGAGGCGCTCCCGGGACATAATGGTGGACGGGCGCGGAGCGGGACGTTGCTTCGCTGGATGATCCAGTTGAAGGTGACGGCTGGAGGCCCTGCAGCAGCCTGGGGCTCGCCTGGATCAGGCGCTGCCCCACAAGCCCTAGCGTGCGGACCGGACTTTAGAAATGGCGCCAAACCTGCCGACTCGAAAAATAATTTCACTGTGTTTTGTACATGGGACAATAAAGTGTCTCTCAAGAAAGTGGAGGACTACAAGTACCTGGGAGCAAGGATGCAGAGCTGCGAAAATGACATCTAGGTCCGGAAAGCGCTCGCATGGAGAGCCCTTAATAACATGTGGAAAATCTGGACGTCTCAGATGTCTCAAACTAAGATTCTTCCATGCAACTGTAGAGACCATATTATTGTACGGGTGTGAGGCATGGAGTCTCACTCGAGCACTGTCCAAGTCTCTCGATGGTACTTACACCCGAATGCTCAGAAAAGTTCAAAATGTCAGATGGAGAGACCACATCACCATCGCCCAGCTCTGTGGGGAGATTCCACCTCTGACCGAGAAGATCAGGTCGAGAAGGATGAGGCTCGCTGGACACAACCACCGCCACCCAGAAATGCCAGCAAACCAGGTTGTGCTGTGGGAACCCACCCATGGAGGAGTTACCCAGGACGGCCAAACAAGACAATGCTGAAGACGTTGATGGAAGGCGCATGTGTAGAGACAAAAGAGGAGCTTGCCAGCTGCATGGAGGACAGAGATGTGTGGTGCGTCCGTCACTGTGCCCGTCGGAAACCAGCACCACTGTGTCGCTAATGTTTTCAAAGATGATGATGAGGATGGTGACAATAAAGCACCTTTTAGCCATTGAACCTCACTGGTCAATGCCCATCTCCGTGGTGCCTTTGTTGGTAAGGATCCCATTGTATTGAGTGAAATAAAAGCAAATAGTGTTGCCAAATTGTACCTCTGCCATTGGAACAAAATAGATTTAATAGGTGTTGGAGAAATAAAGCTGCCTCGGAGTGAGTGGCAATAATAAGGACATTTCACTGCACAGTACTTGAGTTATTGCATTATTCATTTTACAGGCAAAAGGCATGACTTCAAATCCCACCAGCCCAGCATCGGAATTTGACCACTTATTTAAAAAAAAAAGAAATCTTGAAATAAAAACCTTGACAGAGAAGTTGTCCATTGTTGTAAATATTTGGTATGCTGTACAGTGTGACCCAAATGTGATGGCAATTGCAAACCAAATAATTTATTATGAAAAGTTTGGAGTATTGTGTGTAGTTTTGGTCTTCTAATTTGAGGAAGGACATTCTTGCTATTGAGGGAGTGCAGCATAGATTCACCGGGTTAATTCTGGGGATGGCGGGACTGACATAGGCTGAAAGAATGGGTCGACTGGGCTTGTATTCACTGGATGAGAGTGATTTTATAGAAACATATAAACATTTTAAGGGATTAGACAGGTTAGATGCAGGAAAAATGTTCCCCACGTTGGGGGAGTTCAGAACCAGGTGTCACAGTTTAAGACAGTAGGCCATTTAGTAAGTAAGTATGTAAGTATGTTTTATTTATGTAGCACGTTTTAAGTCAACTCGCATTGACACCAAAGTGCTTTACATAAATTAAATAATGTTTCCATACAAACCATAGAAAAAGGTTAAAAAAAATAAAGAAAATGGACACAACACATTATAGAGTTCAACACAAACATCCCCCCACAGCAGAATCAAAAATGTCCACTGTGGGGAAAGGCACCAGAAAGTTAAGTCCTCTTCCTCTGAAACAACCGAGGTCGGGGCCCATTTGTGGCCTTGCAGCCAGTCCGATAATTTTCAGGGCCCTCTTGCCGAGAAGATGGAACTCCAGCGTCGGGTGAAACAATTCCTCAAGCGGCTGGGAAAGTCTGGAGCAGCTGCCTCCTCCCCGGAGACCGGAGACCGGGGCACTCGTAGACCTCAGGCCGCGCCGGTTAGAGCTCCAACCCCGGCGAACTCGATCCCAGGCTCCGCGGCGCTCCAAATCCAGCGCCGTCCGCGGCCGGACGCCCGCAGCCACAGCTCCGCGATGTTGGGAGTCGGCGGCCCCAGCGCTCCGGAGCTTACCGCACGGCGACCCGGTAAGGCATCGCCCGCTCCGTGGCACCGCTCCGTGATGGTGTCCTTGCGCTGTGCCGCCGCCAAAGCTGTAGTCCCGGCCGGTCCCGACAGGAAACACCGTTCCATTCTCGATAGTAGGCCGCGAGGACGGGGCGAAGAAGCAGCTTGGAGGGATGCTGCCTCTCCGACCAGGTAGGTGAATAAGAATTAAAGTTTCCCCCTTCCCCACCCCCACCCACCACATCACAGACCTCCACTAACATTTTGGACAGGACTTAAAATTAAAAAAAGGTGAAGAGACGGACTGCGGGCAGGCTGCCATACACAGACGGCGCCCACTCCTGCACTTCCACCATTTAGGACTGAGATGAGGAAAAACTTTTTCACCCACAGAGTTGTGATTCTGTGGAATGCTCTGCCACAGAAGGCAGTGAAGGCCAATTCACTGGATGTTTTCAAGAGAGTTAGATATAACTCTTAGGGCAAACAGAATCAAGGGATATGGGGAAAGAGCAGGAACGGGGTACTGATTTTGGATGATCAGTCATGATCATATTGAATGGTGGTGCTGGCTCGAAAGACTAAATGGCTTACTCCTGCACCTATTTTCTATGTTTCTATTATTTGATGCATGTGTATGTATGTCTCCCTGCCGTTTAATATGGATGACCACCAACCCTTTGTCAGATCAACAAAGAAGGGACAATTAATGCCATTATTATTATTGATGCAATTACAAGGAACTGCAGATGCTGGTTTACTAAAGAAAGACGCAAAATGCTGGATCTAGGACCATCACAGATACTGCCTGACCGCTGGGTTACTCAAGCATTATATGTCCTTTTGTGTAAACCAGCACCTGAAGTTCTTTGTTTCTGCATCAAACCAGCTGTTTGATGGACAGCTTCACTTCCACTGTTAGTGATGACCTTGTCCCAAATTATACCCAAATTTGTGTTGATAAAAATATAATTCGAGATTTTTAAGACAGGAGAAACTGCAGATGCTGGAATCTTGAGCTAATGCAATTTGCTGAAGGAACTCTGCAGGTCAGGCAGCATCTGTGAAGTGAATGGATAGGCGATGTTGCGGGTCGGGACCCTTCTTCAGACTGATTGTAGCACAGTGGAGAATGCTGGAAAATAGGTGGGAGCAAAACGCAAAGTGCTGGAGGAATTCAGCGGGTCAGGCTCCCTCTCTGTTTCTCATATCACCTGTCCATTCCCTCCATAAATGCTGCCTGACCTGCCGAGTTCCTGGAGACATTTGAATTTGATGCATCTCTAAAAGAAAATCAGGCAGTGTTGCTAGTATTCTGCTGATCAGTCAACAGAGAGAAGCACAGATAATATTTCAGACTCATGGGCTTCATCAGAATTGGAGTCTGGAAAGTTTGCTTCAGATGTCCAGCAGGGGTTTAGAAGGATGAGGGGGACCTCATTGAAACTTCCCAAATAGTGCAATGCCTGGTTAGAGTGAATGTGGAGATGATGATTCCACTAGTGGAAGAGTCTAGGACCAGAGGCCATCAGCTCAGAATAAAAGGGTATACCTTTAGAAAGGACATGAGGAGGAATTTCTTTAGTCAGAGGGTGGTGAATATGTAGAATTCATTACCACATACAGCTGTGGATTCATGGAATCACAGATTCATACAGCATCGAAACAGGCCCTTTGGCCCAACTCATCCGTGCCGATCATCTAAGTCCATCCCATTTGCTCGCCTTTGGCCCATATGGTTCCAAACCTTTTCTACCCACGTGCCTATATAATTATCATTTAAATGCTGTTATAGTTCCTGCTTCAACTACCTCCTTTGGTGAAAAACAGGTGTAACTTGGTGTAGTATAGTCATTATCTGAAGTCACTGAACTCAAGACTAAACATAATTAATCTAGTGGGTGTGGTATCAATGAGTGAGGTGCTCAATGACATAACATTTCCTCAGACGGTCTCTCCCTAGATGCTGCCTAGCCTGTTGAACATTTCCAAAAACTGAGTTTAAAAAAAAATGTATATATTTTTTAAGTAGTAGGTTTACATATCTATGATATGTTAGTTCCGTGTAATTTCAACCATGTTTTTTTTTAAAGTTAGGAACAAAGACTGGAGATGAGGGTTTTTGTTTAGTGAGCCTTCACAGTTTCTGGACCTTCAAAGCATTTAAATAATTTACAAATAACTTTTCTTTTGGTGAAATATTAAATATTGTGAGCTTTTGTGTATTGCAAATCTAATTATTTCTACTCACTTTACCGAGGAATAATGCATCAAACGTTGTGAATATTTGCAAGTATATTGAGCAAAACATAAAGTGCTGTATTAATTCAGTGCACCAGGCACCATCAGTGGAGTGAATGGATAGGCACAGTTTGGGGTCAGGACCCTTCTTCAGACTAATTGTAGAAAGGGGGGAGAAAGCTGGAAAAGAGAGTTGGGGACCACACATCACCCCTAGTTCAGTTCAGTTCAGTTCAGTTCAGTTCAGTTCAGTTCTGTTCAGTTCAGTTCAGTTCTGTTCTGTTCAGTTCAGTTCAGTTCAGTTCAGTTCAATTCATTTCAATTCAATTCTATTAAATTCAATTCAATTCAATTCAATTCAGTTCAATTCAATTCAATTCAATTCAATTCAATTCAATTCAATTCAATGATACCTAGGTACAGTGAAATTCTTTGTTTTATCATACAATCCGATAAATCATACAGCAAACGACCAGTAGACAACATCGTTGGGAGCTCGCAGGTTGGTGACCTGTTTTTCCGGAGCTCACGCAACTACAGCTGCGTCTGCGTGACTGGAGGGCAGCAGCTTCGGCAGCTTCGACCGCCCCGGGCCGCGGAGTTTGAACCGGCCCGTTTGCGGAGCTCGGATTCATCCGCGGGAATTGCACACCATCACCCGGCGGGGTCGCAACATCGGAGGCTTGGATTGCCTCGACGCAGAGAGAGAGCAAGGAGGGAAGAGACAATGACTTTGGGACTTTAAACTGTGTTGAGTGTTTGTTTTGTTATTATTCTATGTTATGACTGCAGGCTAAACCATTTTGTTGCACTGAAAAGTGCAATGACAATAAAATTGAATCCAATCCAATCCAATCCATACAGCAAACCTCACCCAAGCAGTACACAAAGGGTCGCCGGGTGGGTACAAGTGAGGGGAGGGAGGGGGGGGGGGGGGGGTTCAATCGGCAAATGGATGGAGTAAATGCAAAACGCAAAAGAGCTCCTCAACGCAAAAAAAATAAAGGAGATGATCCTGGACTTCAGGAGGAGACCGAAGACCTTCATCCATCAGCCCATCACCATTAACGGCGAGACAGTGGAGGCTGTGCAGAACATCAGGTACCTCGGGGTCAACATCAGCCACGACCTGACCTGGACCGTCAACATCACGGCGACGGCCAAGAAAGGACTTCAAAGGCTTCACTTCCTGAGGTGCTTGAAGAGGGCACGTCTCCCACAACAGCTGCTGGTGAGCTTCTACAGGTCAGCCATCGAGTCAGTTCTCACATACTGCATCACAGTATGGTACTCTGGCTGCACCGCAGAGAACAGGAAAGCTCTCCAACGCGTCATTAAGACTGCTGAGAGGATCACTGGCACCCAGCTCCCCAGTCTGGAGGACATCTACCGGACCCGCTGCATCCGGAGGGTCAAGGGCATCATTAGAGACAGCACACACCCTGGACACTGTCTCTTCACCCTCCTGCCCTCAGGAAGACGATACAGGACACTGAGCGCCCGCACGACAAGACTGAAAAACAGCTTCTACCATAGAGCTGTGACACTACTGAACTCTATCCCCCTCCCACACTGATTCCCCCCCCTCTCTCTCACACACCCGCCCATACTCCTGTATGTTTATGTTTATAGTCAAATTTTTTAATTGTTTTTTTTTTTTTTTTTTTTTTTTTAAATCGTATTTTTATACTCATATTCCTGTGCAGCTGGAGGACTGCTCCAACAAAATTTCGTTGTCTTGAACAATGACAATAAAGATTAAAGATTATTATTATTAAATGACTAGAGATGAAAAGGTGACAAAAAGTGTCAATTAAGGAGGATGAGGAGTGAAATGTTAGGCAAGAGGGATCAATGTAGTTGAAGATGGACACAAAATACTGGAGTAACTCAACGGGTCCCTTCTTCAGTCTGAAGTCCCTAACTGAACGTCGCCTATTCCTATTGTCCAACGATGCTGCCTGACCCGCTGAGTTACCCCAGCATTTTGTGTCTATCTTCAGTATAAACTGGCAGCTGCAGTTCCTACCAAGACGAAGAGCGTAGGTGGACCGAGACAGGATAGCTTAGAGAGAAGGTAGAGTGGGGCAGCATAATAGGAGAAATGAGTGCTCATCAGTGTGGGAATGGGGGGGGGCAAATGATACAAAGGAAGGAGGGAGGGGGGGGGGGGGGGGGGGGTTGAGGTTTGCAAGTACATGAATGAGATATCGTTGCCTCTTCCTGAGTTCTATTTGTTTTTCTCAAATGTGAGTAAATCCACCGAACCACCATCAACCAAAGCTCTAAAACCTGCGCATCTCTACAACAAAAACATAGAAAGGATTTCAGTCTCATTTGCTCTTCCCCTCGCAAGAAGCTACCTTGCTTAATTGTGCAATTTACATAATGCTCATTTGTTTGTGAAACACCTTTCACATCGTAAAAGATCGAAGGGAAAATGCATTAAAATGCAAATGAAAGCATTAAAAATGGAACTGAATTAACCCCTCATAGACATCTGGGACATCTTGGAATGCGGTTATGTCACTCCACACAATTATAGTCATACTCTGTTGATCTGTCCTTTACAGGTACTTTTGATTAAATTAAAGGTGGAATTTTTGTGACCATATTGGAAACAAAATTGTGACAGATGTAAATTGACTATTTAAAATTAAATGTATATGTTTTTCGATGATTTGATGGTGTATTACACAGAAAAACCACGTAATTATGAATTAAAATACATTTTTCAACATTCAGAACCTGCAAGCTAAGTTATGTTTTAACATTTTGCACATTGTTATGAAAATGACGACCAGAGAAAGGCAAACTGGAAGGCAATTAAAAAACAGAACATTTTTGTTTCAATACCCTTAAAACGTACCTTAATAAAATGTGAGTAAATAAATTCTCTTGGCAGGATGCAAAACTGTTCCTCAGACATTGAACCGAAGGACCTGAACACCTGTATGCTGGTACTATTGTACATGCACTTGTACAAGAATATTAGGATTGATATCCCAATAAAGGAATTTATCAAAGGCACCTTAATCCCTTTAACTTAAATTCTTGTCAAGAACTGCCTGGGATTTATCATCCAACCAACATTTTGCATCCTTTATCTACTGAATTAATGATACACCATTTTTATTTTCAAATATCAGAGAGAAATTTAAAAAAAACATTTGTTTATTCAAATAATGTCCAGCAGAGTTTAACAACAATGAAAACAACATTTTAAAATGCTACCATTGGTCAAGAAAGTGAAGAATCAAGTGTGTTATTGTCACATGTCCCAATAACGGAACAATGACATTCTTACTTGCAGTATCACAACAGATATGTAAAAATAGTACTCTTTAAAACCTGTAATAAAACAAAAAAAAATTGTTTTTGTTTTATCACTATTATACTGAAACTCTTCCCTTTGGTCTTAACATTCTATATTTTTCTGTGAGCCATGGTTGTGTTGACTTTCTTTCTTTAATTTGTATCTTCTTCCAAACGCTTGGCCACAACCTTCCCATTTTCACACATGCTACTCACATTTTCTCTGCTGAGCGGATACATATCCTCCCATTGCATTTCAACCTATATTTACCAAGTTACTAACATTTTAAAAACAGCTTCAAAAATATTAAACTTTTCAATGTTCTCATTTAGAAGAAAAAAATTCCGACTGACGTCACAATCCACTCCCAAAGTATGACGGGACACTCCGCGCAGGAGGGGCACTCAAGCGCTCAAAACATAAAAATATCAATCCACTCGCAAGTCTGGTCCTCGGGTCGACGCCCGCCCGCTGCCTGGTGAGGAGGCTGCTGCCGCGGGCTGAGGACGGCGACTGGGCCTGGGCTGGACCAGAACCTGGAACTGGAGTGAGGGCCGAGCTTGTGGCTTGGGATGGGGTCGTGACCGGCGCCAAAAAAGAAGCCTCTGGTGGAACCAAGGACGACTCGGGGTCAGGGTCTTTACCCAAGGACGAGCCGGGGTCTCTACCACCCTCCCTCTCTACCCCTCTCCCTCTCCCTCTATCCTTCCTAGTCCTGTCCCTCTCCCTCTCTATCCCCTTACCCTCCCTCTCTACCCCCTCCTTCTCTACCCCCGCCTTCTCTACCCTTCCCCCTCCCTCTCTACCCCCTCCCCCACCCTCTCTACCTCCTCCCTCTCTACTGCTGCCCCTCCCTCTCTAACCCACTCCCCCTCCTTCTCTACCCCTTTCCCTCTCTAACCCCTCTGTCTCTACACCCCTTCCTCTCTACCCTCCCTCTCTCTCTTCCCCCTCCCTCTCTGCCCCTCCCTCTCAGCCTCCCTCCCTCTCTACCACCACTCCCTCTCTACCACCCCTCCCTCTCTAGGGAGTGGTCAGTATTGGGACCTAAGGGTGAGTGGAAGAGTATTGCGTTCAGGCACCAGCCCTCCCCTGTGATGTGCACGCTCCCCTACCTCTCAAACTCTACTCCCTCCCTCTCCCTCTCTACCCCCTCCCCTCCCTCTACCCTCCCTCTCTACCCCACTCACACTCTCCCTCTCTACCCCCCTCCCTTTCCCTCTCTAGCCGCACCTGCGCAGTTGGGGGCTATGCATGAGTGGATAGGGAGGGGGCTGGGGAAAAGGAGCAAATCAATAATATTAATATAATATCAAGGGGGGGTTAGTGTGTGTGTGGGGGGGGGCGGTGTTTAGTGTGTGTGTGTGATGCCACAGTCGCCCCCCCGCAACCACGTGTTGAGGGGACAGGACCCAATGGGTCCCATTTGGTCTAGTAATCTATAAAACATGCATTGTCTATATATAGAATGCATGTTTTGCCAATAAATATTTAATCTCCGTATCTATCTATCTATATATATATAAATGCATACATATATATAGATATATATATATACTAGACCAAGTGCAGACCCGTTAGGTCTGCTCCCCCAACGCACCAGTTCCCTACCCGTAGCCCCCACGGGAGACGTGGTCCTACAACTCAAGCTGTTCCCGAACATAAGATTCCAGCACTCAGCAGTGCGGCTGTTTTTAAATGGCGTCTTTGAGGCGAGAGGCGGGCGCCAGCAGCCGTTATGGTCGCTGGCCAGCAGGAGGCGACAAAATGAGTGAGTGGGGGGGGGGGGGGGGGAGAAGGATTTTATTAAAAATGTGTACATAAACAGGACGAAATTTAATCAGGACTTGGAATGAAAAGTGAAATCTCTACCGAAATGGAAAAAATCTCGGCGTTTCAACATCTGGTGTTGGTGTAGCAACGAATCAAAGGCTGGCACCCACAAGACAGGCAGAAACACACACACATACACACACACACAGTTTTAAAGATAGATAGATAGATAGATAGATAGATAGATAGATAGATAGATAGATAGATAGATAGATAGATAGATAGATAGATAGATAGATAGATAGATAGATAGATAGATAGATAGATAGATAGATAGATAGATAGATAGACAATACAGGCATTTAATATTTATTTGGCAAAACCTGCATATGCTTCATGCATTGTGCATAATTCAAATAACAAAATACATTGATTTATTTTGTATTTTTACAAACTCATTCTATTCCAAACCACTTTGCAAATAACTAATCACCACTGAGGTGTACTTAATGTTGTCATGTCAGAGGTACAGCTGAAAAAAATGTGTCTTAGTCATAGATTAATTAAGCTATACAGCAATGGAAACAGGGCCTTCAGCCCATCTTGTCCATGTCAACTGCTGCTGGTATACTAGGGTTGTCCCATTTGCCTGCATTTGGCCCATAGACCTCTAAACCCTTCCTATCTGCCCAAACATCTTTTAAAAGTCATAATTTGCAGCTTCTTCTGGCAACTCATTCCAAATACAGACCATCCTAAGAATGAAAAAGTTGCTCCTGAGCTTTTTCTTAAATCTCTGCCCTCTCACCTTAAGCCTATGCGCTTTAGTTTTAGAATCTTCTATCCTGAGAAATAATTTGTGTGTTATTTTTATTCATGCCACATGATCTTTTATACCTCCATAGGGTCAACCTTCAGCCTTTTATACTCCATAGAAAACAACACAGTCTTATCAACCCTTTCCATAAATCTCAAGCCCACAGATACTAACTTGGTGAATCTCATCTGCATACTCTCCACCAAAATGATATCCTTCCTATAACTGGGCAACCAGAACTGCATACAATACTCAAAGTGTGGTCTCATCAACAACTTGTACAACTACATCATAATGTCTGAACATTAGTACACAATACCCTTCACAATGAAGGCAAAGGTACCAAATACCTTCTTCATCCCTCTGTCTGACTCGCCACTTTCATGGAATCATGCACCTGCACTTCCAGATCTCCCTGCTCTGTAATATGCTCCAGAACTCTATCATTTATTGTGTAAGTCCTGCTCTCGTTTGACATACCAAACAGCAACACCTCATATTAGTTACGGTCAGAGTGGCTTACAACGTGGAAACAGGCCCTTCATCCAACTTGCCCACACCATCCAACATGTCCCATCTACCCTAGTCCCACCTGCCTGTGTTTGACCCTCTAAACCTACCCTATCATGTACCTGTCTAAATGTTTCTCAAAAGTTGCGATAGTACCTGCCTCAACTACCTGCTCCGGCTGCTATTCCATGCACTCACCACCATTTGTGTGAAAAAGTTACCCCGCAGGCTCCTATTAAATCTTTCCAACCCTCACCATAAACCTATGTCCACTGGTTCTTGATTCCCCTACTCGGGGCAAGAGACTCTGTGCATCTACCCGATCTGTTCCTCTCATGACTTTGTACACCTCTATAAGATCACCTCTCATCCTCCTGCATCCAAGGAATAGAGTCCTAGCCTGGTTAACCTTTCCCTGATGCTCAAGCCCTCGAGTCCTGGAAACACCCTCGTAAATCTTCTCTGCACCCTTTCCAGTTTGACAACATCTTTCCTATAACATGGTGTTCAAATCTGAACACAATACTCTATATGCAGTATCACCAATGTCTTATACAACTGCAGCATAACCTCCCGACTTCTATCCACAATACTCTGACTTTTAGTTGTTTAGCCATAGAGTCGTAGCGGCATACAGCAGCGACTACGGAGGGTTCATGGCCCCGACCACGGATGAACAAAGGAGGAAGACTGACTGGACTTCTATTGTGTATTGTATGTTTTTTTTCAATTGTATCGCTGCATGGCAAATTAATTTCACTGTGCCTTGGTTGGTGCATGGGACGAATAAATTTGTATTGTTTTGTATTGTATGGAGATACAGTGCGGAAACATATTGAAGTTGTATAAGAGGTTGGTGAGGCCATGTTTAGAGTATTTTGTTTAGATTTGGGCACCATGTTATAGGAAAGATGCTGTCAAGTTGGAAAGGGTGCAGAGAAGATTTACAAGGATGTTGTTGCGGCCTGAGCTATAGGGAGAGAGTGAGCAGGCAAGTACTCACATTCTTTGGTACGCAGGAGGATGAGAGATGATCTTATAGAGGTGTACATAATCATGCAAGGAATACATCAAATGCTGTAAGGCAGCAATTCTATTACTCTATTGCTGTCCCTGGTAAGGAATGTTTTATATGCAAGCAAACCTTGATGGGTTATTATTGTCGCTTACTTTTATTCCAGGAATGTTATTGTAAAGCTGTAATATTAACAGCATTTTGAAAGTATGTTGAAGGCAATTGAAATGGGCCCAGGATTGATAGTGTGGCTAGTAATAATTGAAAGCTGTAAGTGTGATGATGAAGTGTGAATGTGACTATCTATGAATGAAAGAGTACATGTCTTTCCAGTGCCATGTTTCCTTCCCTAATCTATTGGTGTTTCCCGGGATGATCTTCCCACCCCACCAATTATTCCCATGAAACACATGAACTGAGGTAAGATCAGACCAACAGTGTTCAAACACATGGAAGATTACCAGAAATCAAGGACGGCACAATGATGCAGCAGGTAGAGCTGCTGCCTCACAGATTCGGAGACCCAGGTTTGCTCCTGACTTCAGCTGTCTGTGTGGAGTTTGCGCATTCTCCCTGTCACCGTGTGGGTTTCCTCCGGGTGCTCCAGTTTCCCCCACATCCCAAAGCCGTGCAGGTTAATAAGCCTCTGGAAATTGTCCCTAGTGTGTAGGGAGTGGGTGAGAAAGCGGGAGAACGTAGAACTAGTGTGAACGGGTAATCGATGGTCAGCGTGGGCAGTGGACCGCAGGGCCTGTTTCCATGCCGTGTCTCTTAATCAAAAAAATAACTGCAGATGCAGTAAATCTCTAATAAATCAGAATATCATGGAAAACTAAGGCAGAGTCTCTGACCAAAAATGTTGTATTTTTCTCTTTTCATTGACGTCAATTAACCTGCTGAGTTTTCCCAGCACTTTCTGCTTCTTTACCAAAGATTTCTGAAAGTAAGTTTCCTTTGCTTAAGAATCAGCGTGCTACTGAACACATCTGTCATCTTAACAAGCTAGGAATTAGGCACAATCCTATCATACTGTGGCTTGAGTGGTAGGAAGAAGATGTGTGAAGTTGCAAGAGATAGTTTAAACTCAAACTGAAGCAACATCATATACTTTGTTTCCAACGCTATACATTACATGGTCATAAAGTCACAGAGCATGGAGATGCAGCAGTAGAGTTGTTGCATTACAGCACCTGAGGCCCTCCTTTGTTCCTGACTATGGGTGCTGACTGTATGGAGTTTGTACGTTCTCCTCGTGACCTGCATGGGTTTTCTCCGGGAGCTCCGGTTTCCTCCCACACTCCAAAATCATGTAGGTTTGTAGGCTAATTTGCTTGGTAAAATTGTAAATTGTCCCTAATGTGTGTAGGATATTGGTGGTATGCGAGGATCGCTGGTCGGCGTAGACCTGGTGGGCCGAAGGGCCCATTACTGCGCTATATGTCTAAACTAAACTAAGCATGGATAAAGGCCCTTCAGCCCACCAAGTTAATGCTGACTCACAAGGATCAACATACTAAAACTACATTCCAATTCAATGTTTTCACTCTGTAGATGCAGATACAAGAACAGGATCCTCACTCTTAATACTCTTTTGAATGGACTTCATCTGCTAAGAATGGATTCCTAATCCTCCAATCTAGCTCGTGGCGGCCCTTGCATTTATTTCATCTGCATTTTCTCTGTCGCTGTAACATTAGAGACCATACTCTATTTATTTTGTTTTTAACATTACCTGATGTGCTCATGTATGGCATGATTTACACACAAAACAAGATTTTCACTGTATCTAACTATATCAAAATAACAGACCAACTCTCATACTAAACTCCCTAGATTCTACTTATCGCCAACATATTTGCGACAATTTACAGTGCACTGTAAATTGCCCCTTGAGCAGAGGGAGTGTGTAGATCTACAATGTGAACAGCTGATGAATGTTCAACATGCACTCGATGGATCTGTTTCCATGCTGTATCTATAAAACAAACAAAAAATGTTCCCCACCAAGAAATGGGGAAAGATTTAATAGGATACTGAGGGGTAGGTTTTTTACACAAAGGATGGTAGGTGTATGGAACGAGCTGCCAGAGGAGGTATTTGAGGCAAGTACTATTGCAACGTTTAAGAAACATTTGACAGGTACATAGATCGGACATGTTTAGAGTGATGTGAAAAAAATGTAGACATTTGAGCCTAGTGTAGATGGGGAATGTTGGTAGGCATGGGCAAGTTGGGCCGAAGGGACTGTTTCCATACTGTATGTCTCGATGACTCTGTGAGAGCAATCATACTCAAAGTCAAATGATCGCCGATGATGATTTTCAAATTACTTTTGCTGTCACCTCTAAACTTTTCATAAATTTGGCCTGAGATTGTCCTATAGCCTCTGCTGATTAAAGTAAAGGATGATCTCATTGATATGGATAAAATTCTCAGTTTATTTGACAGACTGGATGTGAAGAGGTTGCTTTTCCTGATTGAGGACTCAAAAAAAGGAAATAGCTTGGCGATTGTGCAATCTGCAAAGGATACTTCAACAGAAGGTGAAGAAGGATTTGCTTGGCAGCTAGCTGCATTCTCACTGCAAGGATAATTACTTCCTGCTTGACAGGAATAAGAACCAAGTCTTCGGCAAATATACATGAATAATCGGGGGAATATTAACAACTTGCAAAATTCAGAAGCCATCACCAATCAAACTTAGGTGACCCCACATATTTACCATTTACTTTTTTTTTAAAAGACACACAGACAGATTTCAAACTTTTGGATAAAACACAACAATCATGCTTTCTTCAAATCCAGAATCCAATTTCCAAATGTATACATTTAATATTTTAAGAACCAATTACGGGCAGAAGAATCAAAACTGTATAAATCAATCAATAATCCTTTGAAGAAAATATAACTTTTATCAGGTTTTTTTTCCAGATATAATCCTGTAATTTCCCCAATTTTATTCAATCATTTATGGACTAATGCCTTTTATGTTTCTCTGCTCTGTTGCATCTGATCAAAGGAATACTGACTGTCAAAGGATCTTTTGAAGGAAATTACATTCATTGGATTCTTCAGGTGCATCTCCTATTTTGATTCTCGGCAGGCTTAGAAACTATAAGTATTTGCAGTCATAATGGAGTTGAGAGGGTGCGCTTTATATCAGATTTCTCCAGACAAGGCAGTAATCCTTTCATCAATGGATAAAACTGGGTCAAGGAATTGAATATAGACACAAAGTGCTGTAGTAAATCAACAGGTTAGGCAGCATCTCCGGAGAAAAACGATAGGTGTTCTTTTGGGTTGGTTTCATACTGAAAGAAAAGGGTGGTGGTGGGGGGGAGGGGGGAGGTGAAGAGCTTGAGGCGAGAAAAGACCAGGACTAATCAGGATTAACCTCGTGAGCCTATGCTGCACTGCCTCAATAGCAAGGATGTCCTCCCTCGGAGCTTGTGAGAGGTCTGTTCATTACATGACAACAAGCCTACTCACTTTCTTCTACTTGACATGATCCCCTCCCAGTCTTGGTTGATGCCTAACCTTTAATGGAACTTCTCAACATTTTCAGTACAATCCCTCTGCAGCTTCATTAGAGAGTCGCATGTTACTGTCCACTGCTTCAAAAGGTTCAAAGGGTTCAAAGAGTATTTTATTGTCACGTGGACCAATTAACGTACAGTGAAACTCGATTTACCATACCATACTAAAAAAAAGCAACAAGACACATAAAAGTTGACATAAACATCCTCCACAGTGGATTCTCAACATTCCCCACTTTGATGGAAGGCAATAAAGTCTAATCTTCTTCACTCTTTATTCTCCCACGGACGGGGCAGTTGAACCATTTGCAGTCGGATGATCGAAGCTCCCGCAGCCGGAGATTGAAGCCCCCACATCAGGGCGGTCGAAGCTCCCGCGATCGGGTCGGTCGAAACTCCTGCTGTTGGAGCTCAAGAAATCGATCCTCAGCAAAAGGCCGCCAGCTCCTTGATGTTAGTCCGCAGTGCAGACGGAGATACGATATGGAAAAAAATTGAAACACCGTTGAGGTAAGAGTTTTTCAAAAGTTTCACACAACCCCCACCCTCCCCTCATCCCCCAAATAAAACAAAGCTAAAGAACACTAAAACATACATTTAACACATACTAAAAACCAGCAAAGATGAAAAGGACGAGACAGACTGTTGGCGAGGCAGCCACTGCTGTGCCAACCAGTGGTACTAGTACTTGCCAGACTTAATAACCTCAGAGGTCTAATAATTACCCCGACACTCAAGTTCAATAAACGTGTCTTGAACCAGAGACACATGTTTAAGGTAAGAAGTAAAAGGTTTAATGGGGAAATAAAAATTAATCGTTTCTCCCATAGGATACTGAGAGTTTGGAATACGCTGACTGAGAAGGAAGTGGAGGCAGAGACTCTCAAGATTTAATCAATATCCAAAGCATCAAAAACCCCCTAGAACACTTTTGGAATCTGTAGTTCCCCTTGGGTTACTTTAGGATTTTGTGGCCATTATCCAGCCTCTAATGGCCAAGGCAACAACGCTATGGAGCAAGCATTGGTAAAAAGGATTAGTATAGATAGATAGATAGATATAATTTATTGCCACACAACCAGGGTCGGTGGAAATTTGGGTTGTCAGCAGCAGTACAATAATAAAGAACACACAATAAAACTGTAACACAAACATCCACCACAGCATTCATCACTGTGGTGGAAGGCACAAAAATTTGGCCAGTCCTCCTCCATTTCCCCCCCGTGTACAGGACCAGAGTCCAGAGTCAGTCCAGGATCGGCTCTTCCTCACCGGAGACCGCGGCTTTAAGATGGTGTAGGCCGCAAGCCGGCGGTCGAGATTTAAAGTCCCCGCCGCAGCCAGAAGCACCGTAAACTGCAGGGCCGGCGATCGAAGCTCCCCTCCAGGGGTGATGGTAAGTCCATGCCGGGCCCGCGGTAGAAGTTGGCCGCGGGCCGGCAGTGATGGCTTCTTCTTCCCCCAGGTCCCCCGCGAGGGATCCCGGGCTGTAGACGCTGCACCAGCTGGAGCTCTGCAGACCGCGGCTTCAGGCTGCGACTTCAGGCTGCCGGCAGCCCCGGGCCAGCGAAACGGAGCGCTCCCCTCCAGCGAGCCCCAACGAGGGCTAACCCGCTGAAGCCCCGGGCGCGTCTCCGGGAAAGGCCGCGTCGATCCTTGATGTTAGGCCACGGGGGAGGCGACCTGGAAAAAGTCGCCTCTCCATGAAGGAGGCGACCAAAGCGGTTTCCCCCTTACCCCCCCACACCACCCCCCACACAAAACACACGAAGGAACATTAAATGCAGACTTTAAAACATACGAAAAAAATAAAAAAAGGTTGAAAAAACTGACGCGCTGCTGACATGGCTGCTGCACAGGGCAGCGCCCCCTAAATATAGAAGGGTGCTAGATGCTCAACATGGACAGTGTGGGCTGAAGGGGCTATTTCTGTGCAATATATGACACTATGAACAGACACCTTCTGGTTCATGTCACATATGGCATTGGGGATATGAATATCTCATTGTGTTTGGAAGCATTTCTACAATAAAAGTTAATAATTAGTTACAGCTTTTATAACAGACAAAAACTGGCTACAACTTTACCAGCTCTTAAATAGTCTTGCGGCATTCATTTCTGGTTATACTTCACATTTATTGTCTTCAATGGGATGGCACAAGCAGAGGAGGTCACAAACTTCCTTTAGGTATGTAAAAAGGAAAAGATTAGTGAAGACAAATGTAGATCCCTTACAATCAGAGACAGGTGAATTTATAATGGGAAACAAAGAAATGGCAGAACTGTTAAACGAGTACTTTGGTTCTGTGTTGACTAAGAAAGACACAAATAATCTCGCAGAAATACTAGGGGACCGAGGATCAAGTGGGAGCAAGGATCTGAAGGGAATCTACATTAGTCAGAAAATTGTGTTAGATAAACTGTTGGGACTGAGGCAGATAAATCCCCAGTGCCTGACGGTCGGCATCTCAGAGTATTCAAGGATGGAGAAGATGCTTGGGTTGATTGTTAAATATTTTATAGCAGTGCATTTGGAAAGCAGTGACAGGATCGGTCAAAGTCAGCATGGATTTATGAAGGGGAAATCATGCTTGACTGATCTTCTGGAATTTTTTGAGGATGTAGCAAGTAGAATGGATAAGGGAGAGCCAGTAGATGTGGTGTATCTGGACTTTCAAAAAGCCTTTGACAAGGTCCCACACAAGAGATCAGTGTGCAAAATTCGAACACATGGTATTGGGAGTAGGGTATTGACGTGGATAGAGAACTGGTTGGCAGGCAGGAAGCAAAGACTAGGAATTAATGGGTCCTTTTCAGAATGGCAGGCAGTGACCAGTGGGGTGCAGCAAGGCTCGGTGCTGGGACCCCAGTTATTTACATTATATATTAACGATTTAGATGAGGGAATTAAATGTGATATCTCCAAGTTTGTGGATGACACAAAGCTGGGTGGCAGTGTGAGCTGCGATGAGGATGCTATGAGGCTGCAGGGTGACTTGGATAGGTTGGCTGAGTCGGCAGATGCATGGCAGATGCAGTATAATGTGGATAAATGTGCGGTTATCCACTTTGGTGGCAAGAACAGGAAGGCAAATTATTATCTGAATAGTGTCAGATTAGGAAAATGGGAGATGCAACAAGACCTGGGTGTGCTTCTACATCAGTCACTGAAAACAAGCATGCAGGTACAGCAGGCAGTGAAGAAAGCTAATGGCTTCCTTGCGAGAGGATTTGTGTTTAGGAGCAAGGAGGTCCTACTGCTGTTGCACAGGGCCCTGGTGAGACCGCACCTGGAGTATTGTGTGCAATTTTGGTCTCCTAATTTGAGGAAGGACATTCCTGCTATTGAGGGAGTGCAGCATAGGTTCTCCAGGTTAATTCCCAGGATGGCGGGACTAATATATGATGAAAGAATGGGTCGATTGGGCTTGTATTCACTGGAATTTGGAAGGATGAGCGTGGATCTTCAAGGTTTCATGGTCAGCTTATTGTCACATGTACCAATTAAGGTACAGTGAAATTATAGAAACATAAAATTCTTCAAGGATTGTACAGGCTAGATGCAGGAAAAATGTTCCTGATGTTAGAATAAGGGGTAGGCCATTTAGGACTGCGATGAGAAAAAACGTCTTCACGCAGAGAGTTGTGAACCTGAGGAATTCTCTGCCACAAAAGGCAGTGGAGGACAATTCACTAGATGTTTTCAAGGGAGAGTTAGATTTAGCTCTTAGGGCTAAAGGAATCAAGAGATATGGGGGGAAAGCAGGAACAGGGTACTGATTTTAGATGATCAGCCATGATCATATTGAATGGCGGTGCTGACTCAAAGGGCCAAATGGCCTACACCTGCACCTACTTTTCTATATTTCCATGTTACTATGTAAACAATTACTGGCACTATCACTTCATTAGGCCCAGATAGAGTGGACATGGAAATGATGTTTCCAGTAATGGGAGTGTCTAGAACTGGAGGGGACAGCCTCAGGATAAAAGGATGTACGTTCAGAATGGAGCGGAGGAGGAATTTATTTTGCCAAAGGGTAGTGGATCCGTGGAATTCATTGCCACAGACAGCTGTGGAGACCGTCATTGGTTATTGAAGCAGAGGTTCTTGATTAGTAACGGTGTCAAAGTTTGTAGGCAGAAGGCAGGAGAATGGTGTTGAGAGGGAAAAATAGATCAGCCATTATTGAATGGCAGCGTAGACTTGATGGGCTGATTGGCATAATTCTGCTCCTACATCTTATTTTATTATGTTCTTATGGTCTTGTTAGGGACCAAGGATTGGTTTTATGTCTCAATGTGCTTGAAATGAAGCCGATGATATCTCGACTCATACGCTGCTTTGAGGGACTTAGGGTGGCACAATCGCACACCAGTAGAGTTTCCACCTTACCAAGCCATAGACCTGGGTTCAATCCTGACCACGGGTGCTGTCTTTATGGAGTTTATACATTCACCGTGGGTTTTCTACGGGTGCTCCGGTTTCCTCCCACTCTTTAAAGATGTACAGGTTTGATGGATTCTGCAAATTGTAAATTGCCCCTAGTGAATAGGACAGTGCTAGTGTACATAGTGATCGCTGCTCAGAGTGGACTCAATGAGTTGAAGGGCCTGTTTCTACATTGTATCTCAAGTCTAAATTTTTTTAAAACTTTTCTTGAAGTAGGAGGCATGAAACTGTCGGGTGGTGTGAGATTCATGCTCAGGAAGCTCTAGCTATGTGAGGATTTTGACAGATTTTCAATGTGGGAATCAAAATTCCCCGTGACCCTCCAGAGGCCAGAATTCATACCCAACCAAAGGAATATGTAGGAATTTAGTAATTGAAGATCACAGGCCCAACAGAGGGAACAAATGGTTGGGAAGGAATAGTTACCGGTAATGATAGATCATCAGAAAAGTCCAAAAAAGCAATCTGTTGTTCCCCTTGGAGTACATTGGGATATTCCATCCCATTGCCCAGTCTCCCCTGACCAGTAGGAGATATCTTGTCTGGTTCTGATGCCAACATCATGCTGGGCTCAGCCAAGGCTGGTGTTAATATTGCACCTGCTTCCAGCAGGAATCCTGTCAGTGAGGAAACCACACTGTTTGTATTACAGCAGCTGGGAGCATGCAGTCCTGGAGACTGAATCACAATTCTGACTGGAGAGAAGAACTTATTAAGCACAACCGTAAATTGAAATGATTGAACACCTTCAGAAATCTCAATACAAAACAGAAAAGCAAACCTTCGTCCCTTTTCTTTGCGAAGATACAGGCCCAAGCACAACACTATTCTCAGTAACTGGATCAAGGGTGAGATCCCTCTACGTTTATGGACCTATTACAAGCATGAGGTGCAATAGTAATTTTAAAAATAAATAAATAAATATATGGTATCAGGACCTGGCAATGGGAGGTAAAACAACAAAAACAGACTTGGTTGGTAGTCCCCTTTCTGCGGAGTTTAATGTTATAATAGAGCGATTGTCCCTACTTTCTTTTTCTTTCTTTTCTAGGGTCTACTTTCTTACTTTACTTCCTTCTCTAACTTCTTTTCTAAGGGGCTTTCTTTTCCCAACACTCTCTTGCACTTCACGACTCTTGCGCACTTTCTTTACTTTCCTTACTTCTATCTTTTTCTTAAAGCTCAAAAAAATGAAGCGGTACAAAAAATGTATTAAGATATATGTGTTGTGTATTATTGTAATTTACCGTACTTCTAATAAAATAAAATAAATAAATAAATAAATTTAAAAAAAAGAGTGAGATCCTTCTATTCCTTACACAGTGGTGCACTGAATATTCCTCATCTACCATAATTAAGATGAATTAACACAATTGGTTATATTTGGTGGACAACATATTTGCTTGAGTCAGTGTTTAGTAGATCCAAATCTCACTCCAGTGACTTGGGGATAAAAATCTCTAGTGACATTTTCTGTTAGTTCCTTGGAATTGAGGTTGACATGCTTCAAGTCATGAAGCAGCAGCAAGGTGGCACGGCGGTATAGTTGCTGCCTTACAACGCCAGAGACTCGGGTTCGATCTTAACTACAGCTGCTGTCTGTGCGGAGTTTGTATTTTCTCCCTGTGATCACGTCGGTTTTCTCCGAGTGCTCTGGTTTCCTCCCACATTCCAAAGGCGTGCGGCTCTGCATGTCAATTGGCCTCTGTAAGTTGCCCCTAGCGTGTAGGATAGAACTAGTGTACGGGAGATCATTGGTCGGCGCAGACTTGGTGGGCCAAAGTGCCTGTTTTCACGCCATATCTCTAAACTAAACTAAGTCTATATCTGAGGTGGCCGATGAGCCAATGTGGGTTGGTGTGGACGTAGTGGGCTGAAGGATCTGTTTCTTTGCTGTACGATACGATGTATGATATAACTTTATTTATACGAGGAGGGAGATTGATCTGCCATGTCATAAAAAGCACAAAATACATGAAACATGAAATTAAAGTGACGAGAAGAAAGGCTTGGGAGATGTGTAAAGATTGAGGAGGGGGGTGGGGGGAGGGATCAGTCTCAATCTCAGTCTACCCCCTCAACAGTCTACCCCCTCAGCCACAAGGAAGAAGGATCTCCTGCAGCGTTCTGTCCTACATCTTGGTGGAACCAGTCTGTTGCTTTAACTTGTATAGCACTACGACCCTAAATTAACATAACACCCACTAAAAACCTTCATCTAACTATGTTTTACATGCTTCAAAAGAATCTACAATGCAAAGTTTATGTATGAATGCCAAAAGCTTATCTAAATCTGTCTCTCCAAAATCGCCGATGTTCACATTTGATATTCTAATCTACAAACAGCCAATTTTAAAGAGTTTGGGTCAGCCTGTTCCAGAGAGATGAAAGGCAAACAATGTTCTCTGTGCTGTACGCCTCCACGGATCTAATACAGGACAAATATGGCAGTACCGAGCACATTAGGCCTTTTCAGTTAGTGCAAGATGTGCCCACCAAATCCGACACAAATAACTGAATACGTACTTTTGTTCATTAGTTTTTATTTTGTGTACCAGTAATACAATCTGCAATCTTCAACAACAATGTGTAAAGCAATATACAATGAGACCGTGCAACACACTGGGCCCATGTTGATTTCCAGGAGGATAGTGTGATTAGTCCAATACTCTCCCTTTTTTTTGTAAGCTTGCAACTTACTTTTATGGCCATCTATTTCTCCTTGACTCTTTCCTCCATTCCTACGTGAGGGGGTACAATTGACTACCACCAAATAATCTACCAGCACTACCTTGAGTGTGGGAGGAGACACAAACAATCATGGATTGAATGTGCAAACTCTACACAGTTAGTACCTGAGATCAGGATCAAGCTTGGGCTTTTTGGAGTTACAAGGCACCTTTGTTCCCGAAGGTAAGCTCTTTGATCTTTTTCTACTTTGCATTCTTTTATTTTCCCTTTATCCTTTTCTCACTGACACTCGTTCTTCCTTTTGTTCTTCCTTTGGAAAAGGTTGTATCTATCATTCCACCAAAATCAACCAACATCATGAGCAAAATTAAATTAAGGATGAATTGATCCCCAGTAAAAATTGGTCGTTGGTAAGCAACTGAGTGGCACAGATGGTAGTGCAGCTGCCCCACTGCGCCGGAGACCCAGGTTTGATTCTGATCTTCACACTGTCGGTGTGAAGCTTACATGTTCTCCCTGGGTTTGCTCCAGGTGCTCTAGTTTCCTCCCACACCCGAAAGTTCCAGTTTCAGTATTACTTTATTGTCACATGTACTGGGGTACAGTGAAAAGCTTTTGTTGCGTGCTAACCAGTCAGCGGAGAGACAATATCTGATTACAATCGAGCCATTCACAGTGTACATGATAAGGGAATAATGTTAGTACAAGTTAAAGCCAGTAAAGTCCAATCATAGATAGTCTGAGGGTCACCAATGAGATAGATAACAGCTCAGGACTGCTCAGGACAGCTCAGGACAAAGATGTGTAAGTTTGTAGGTTAATTGGCCTTTTAAAATTGTTCCCAGTGTGTAGGGTGTGGATGAGAAAGTGAACATAGAACTAGTGTGAATGGGTGAGTGATGATCAGTGTGGACATGGTGGGGTGAAGGGGTTGCTTTCCTGTTCTATCTTTCAATCAATTAATCAATCAATTACCAGGGAAGCAGTAAAAGAAACGTTCTATTTTTAGGTACAATTCTGTAGCAGTAATAAAGCAGCTGCTAGTTTTTGGTGATGTTATCCAACTCTGGGTGGAAGTCACTCTGAACATCTTGACGTTGGGCTGACTCTGGGAAATGTTCCATTAATTCTACACTACAATGAAGTAAAATGCTGCCAGACATGTCATATCATATGCGCTTCAAACAGTCACAAACACACCAAATGTCTTTCTATTTGCTTCTGCCTATATTTTAAGAACAGGCAAGTTACTTGGTCACTAACACCATGAATGTATTTGACAGGCCTGTTAGAAAAAATACTTTATAAAAGAACCAGGGGCAAGTAATTGCATGAACAATACCCTGTGCAGAAGTAGAGATTTACACATTTGAAATAGTCATTTACTAAATCTTATATTTTCATGTTTAAATATTTTTCTTACAATAAATCTATTTAGTGCATTGAGTCTGCATGAACCCTCAGAGTATTCTCTTCAGTCTGACACCTATTTATATCTCTGTAGCCCAGGGT
Source organism: Amblyraja radiata (assembly GCF_010909765.2). Lineage (NCBI taxonomy): Eukaryota > Metazoa > Chordata > Chondrichthyes > Rajiformes > Rajidae > Amblyraja > Amblyraja radiata. The sequence goes on from NC_045966.1 coordinate 45,642,585, forward strand.
GGCAGCGGTAGAGTTGCTGCCTTACAGCGCCCGACACTCGAGGTCGATCCTGACTGCGGTTCTGCTTGTATGAAGTTTTTACGTTCTCCCCGTGCCGTTTGTTGGTTTTCTCTGAGTGCTCCAGTTTCCACCCACACGACAAAGACATACAGGTTTGTAGGTTGATTGGCTTTGTTAAAATTGTAAATTGTCCCTAGTGTGTGTAGGACAGTGAGTGCTGTGTGCAAAGAGCCTGTTTCCGTGCTGTATCTTAAAACAAAACCACTTTTCCCTCAAATGCTCATCAATTTTATTCTGTTATCATTTATTATATATTTAATTGTTGTGTTATTTGCATTTAATGTGCCAGTAATGCTGCAACAAGTAAGAATGTCATTGTTCTGGTCTTGATGCATATGGTAATTTAACTTTCTTGATTTTTAGTTTTTTATTCAGTTTCGATATGCGGCATGGAAACAGACCCTTTTGGCCCACCGAGGCCGTGCTGACCAGCGATCGCCCAAATACGAGCACTATCCTACTCACTCGGGACAATTTACAATCTTTTTACCAAAGCCAATTAAACAATAAACCTGTACGTCTTTGGAGTGTGGGAGGAAACCGGTACACCCGGGGATAACCCACGTGGTCACAGGGAGAATATACAAACTATGTACAGACTGCACCCGTAATCAGGATTAAACCCAGGTCTCTGGTACTGTAAGGCAGCAACTCTACCGCTGTGCCACCGTGCCGCCCTGTTTCCTGAATCCCACCCTGATTCTTCTACCATCCACCCACATTACAAGCAACTAATTAGCCATTAAGCCCCCTGTTTCAAACTAGTCTTGGGTTTCAGTGTTTGGGGAAACATTGGGCAGCACAGTGGTAGAGTTGCTGCCTCACAGCGCCAGAGACCTGGGTTCAATCCTGACGTTTTGCCTGTACAGAGTTTGTATGTTCTCCCTGTGACCATGTGGGTTTTCTCCAGGTGTTCTGACTTCTTCCACCATGCCAAATACATTCAGATTTGGATGTTAATTCGTGGTAGCAAACTGTCCCTAGTATGTAGTGTCCTAGTGTCCTAATTCGAGGAAGGATATTCTTGCTATTGACGCAGTGCAGTGTAGGTTTACAAGGTTAATTCCCGGGATGGCGGGACAGTCATATGCTGAGAGAATGGAGTGGCTGGGCTTGTATATTCTGGAGTTTAGAAGGATGAGAGGATACCTCATTGAAACATATAAGATTGTTAAGGGTTTGGACAAGCTAGAGGCAGGAAACATGTTCCAGATGTTGGGGGAGTCCAGAACCAGGGGCCACAGTTTAAGAATGAGGGGTAAGCCATTTAGAACGTAGACGAGGAAACACTTTTTCTCACAGAGAGTTGTGAGTCTATGGAATTCTCTGCCTCAGAGGGAGGTGGAGGCCGGTTCTCTGGATACTTTCAAGAGAGAGCTAGATAGGGCTCTTAAAGATAGCGGAGTCAGGGAATATGGGGAGAAGGCAGGAACCGGGTACAGATTGGGGATGATCAGCCAAGATCACATTGAATGGCGGTGCTGGCTCGAAGGGCCAAATCTGTTCACACTAGTTCTATGTTATTCCACTTTCGTGTCCACTCCTTACACACTAGGGGGAATTTACAGAGGACAAATAACCTACAAACAGGCATGACTTTGGGTTGTGGGAGGAAAGCAGAGCATCCGGAGGAAACCCATGCAGAGAAACAGAGAACATGTAAATTCCACACAGACAGCATTTGAGGTCAAGATCAAACCTGGGTCTCTGGCACTGAGAGACAGCAGTCTGACTGTGCCACCCTTAAGTGGTTATGCAGCAGCATATAGATAATACTCTCTGTCCAGTGGTATGAACTACCTAAATGGCAAGAGATTTGGTAGCAGATTGGTTTAGTTCATAGATTATTATTAGCAGATCTGCCTACCCTCTTGATGAAGACACATGCATTCAATCCCACTGTGACAACTGAGAAATCTAAATTCCAGGAATTAATTGAGTCTGCAATAAAACTCCGATTTAATTAATAGTGATTCTGAAATTATCATTAAAACATCTCAATTAAGAAAATAAACCATTCTTACCCAGTTGACCTTGGCTCTCAGCTGCCCAATGAAATGGTTGGCCAACTTCTGTGGAAAGAGATAGACACAAAGTGCTGGAGTAACTCAGCGTGTCTGGCAGCATCTCTGAATAAGGTAGAGTTGCTGCCTTACAGTAGCAATGTTACAAAATTTTGAGATTTTAAAAATCAAGTCTGTAATTTATCCCATCAGATAAAGCATAAAAATAAGTTTAATTTGACACCTAATTCACTTTCATATCTCAAGTATTTAAAACGTTATGGCCATTTTCATACTGGGAAATGAGCATCTTGTTCCCTATTGATTTTCTATGGACATAACAAAAAAGCTGTGATCTAAACATCTATCCATTTCTTAATAAATGATTAACATTTTTAAATAGCCTAAATGTCCAAATAATATTCACAAATAATTCACAATAAAACATGATTTTAAAATCTCATTTACATTAATTTATAGGCCAAATGGAAGGAATTTAGTGTTCAATTGCTGTAAATAAATGCCCATTTAAATCAGCTTTCCAGTGGGTCCCTGTGGAACGCGCTGGTTTAGAACGTTCACATTGCGGTAGATTTGTGCCCCAAATGCCGAGAAAAATACTGCGCGATATAATGGGCCCAAATTGAGCTACTCGCAATATTAAACTTTGTATAAAGGGATCTTTAGAAGCCCTTTTTAATGTAAAAATATACAACCTAACTTCTGCTATTTGCTTTATGAGACCCTGCGGTTGCTGACGGTCGCGGGTTTAGAGATTGATTTTTAAACTACAATAACTATTATTCAAGGCCTTTAAACCTAATAATAGCTTTTGCGACGGGGTCTTCCAGCGATTTTTCGTTAATAATTAACTAGGCTGAACATTTTCGATTGGAACAGCTTAGAGAAAATCGCGTTTTAAACCCGCCCCCTCTAAACGGCGCCAAAATCGCGCACACCCTCAGCAGCAGATCTTCAACGACGCTTCAGGTAGGCTTTGCAACATACCTACTTACAGCACCAGAGATCGGGGTTAATTACTGACTATAGGTGCATCCTAACTCTGTATGGTGTTTGTACGTTCTCCCTGTGACCGCATGGGTTTTCTCCGTGTGTTCTGGTTTCCTCCCACACTCCAAAGAGATAGTGGCTTGTAGGTTTATTAGCTTCTGTAAATTGTAAAAAATTGCCCTATTGTGTAGGATAGTGCTAGATTACAGGGTGATCGCTGGTCAGCGCAGGCTCGGTGGGATGGAGGGCCTGTTTCCACACTGTTTCTCAAAATTCTGATCCTAAAGAAAGGTCTCGATCCAAAACATCACCTGTTCATTTTTTCCTGAAATACTGCCTGACCTGCTGAGTTACTCCAGCACTTGATAACTATCTTTGGTATGAACCAACATCTGCAGTTCTTTGTTTTTACATTCTGTGGAAAGAGAACTTTCAGGTCGGAAAAGACATCTAAACTAGGTACTAAAAACATAAGAATCTGCAGATGTAATCTTGTGAAACAAAACAACAGTCTGGGAGCGCTCAACAGGTCAGGTACCTTCTATGGAGGGAAATGCACAGAAGAGTCTGAAGAGGGTTCCCAACCGAAACGTCGCCTGTTTATTTCTCACCACAAGTGCTGCCTGACTTATTGACTTCCTCGTGTTTGGTCGCAGTTTGTTAGTGAATGAAAGGTTTTTGAACAAAAAATTACGGGTTTCCTTTCCACGCTCTTTGCTCACCAGCTGAATTTCCTTCTCTCCCTTTTGCTTCATTCGACCTCATTTGTTTCTTTTTCCCTTCTGGTCTTTGACCAAAACCTCCGAGCACTATTCTGACAAAGGGTTATGGGGCCAAATATTGACACAAGAGAGTGCAGATGCTGGAATCTTGAGTAGAAACACAAAGCATTGGAGGAGCTCAATGAGTCTCTGGAGGGAATGGACAAGTAACGTTTCGGGTCGGGACACTTCTTCAGACGAGAAATGTTGACTGTTTCTCTTCCCATAGATTCTAACTGATTTTAGACTTTACTTTAGACTTTAGAGATACAGTGGTAAAACAGGCCCTTCAGCCCACCGAGTCTGTGCCGACCAGCGATCACCCAATACACTCACACACTTGTATCCTACACACTACCAAAGCCAATTAAGCTACAAACCTGTCTTTGGAGTGTGGGAGGAAACCGGAACACCTGGTGAAAACCCACACGGTCGCAGGGAGAAGGTAGAAACTCAGTACTCAGTACAGACATGATTGAACCCAGGTCGCTGATGCTGTAAGGCAGCAACTCTACCAATGCGCCACTGTGTCGGCCTAACCCTTATATTCAGAATTTCCTCTTTCTGTGCCTGAAAGATGCTCCTTTCATTAATGGTTACAGAATCCATTAAAGGACGATTATTTTTCTTATATGTGGCTTTTTTAAATGTTTTAATATCGTTCTGTCTGCACTTCCACTTATATTTTCCTAACTAGATTACGGAGTTTATAGTAAAACTCAACTTGCATTGTATTGAGTTGAAGTACATTAATATGCCTAAACTGATTGTCACATCACCTGTCATTAGCTTCCACTGATTGCAGAATCCTAGAATGAGCTAGCTTCAAAGTATAATATTAAATTTAATGAAGGATGAAGTCTTTGCATGGTAGTAATGTTGGAGGATGTGTTTTGGATAATAATACTGCTCATGCATCTCGATCCCTCTCTAAATCTTTTGTAAATGTTTTCTTAAAGTCTCCATGGCGTTGGTTCTCCTGCAAAGCTTAATGAAGAGAGGTGTGACATTTATTTTAATATCTTTATTAAATTGATGTAATTAATTATCATAATGTCAAGCTTAATATTTTATTTTCCTGCATACTACACACAGAAATTGATATTCAGTGGAAAAATGCCACTAATTTACAATTAAGCACACACATGTCCCCAATATCAGAGTAATTAGAAGTATAAAGATCAATGCTTTTAATGTTTTGTTTTCTGACAATAACACAGCAAAAGCTAATGAAGATAAATAAATTGTTCTGAAGAAGGGTCCCAATTCAAAGTACTATCTGTACATTCTCCAGTTTGTACCCGTCCTGTTCAGTTCCTCCAACGTTTTATTTGCTTCGGTAGTGAAGTAGCAGTTGTACATATTACCTATTCCCATGCTGACATTTCTGTCCCAGGCCTCCTCCATTGCCAGAGTGAAGCCACAGGCAAACTGAAGGATCAGCTCCTCATATTACAACCCAACAATTATGACCAATGAATTTTCCAACTTTAGGTAACCTCTACTAAACCCGCTCCCCCCCCATTCACTTTCTCCACCATAAACCCAACCCTCCGTTCCTTTCACCCTTCCTCCTTCCCTCCCCTGAGCCCTGGCTGACCTTGCACCTAGCCCTCCCCTCCCTCCCTCTCCACATACATTCATCAATAATTCGCACATCGTCAATCCTCTAGCTTCGCAATTCGCATCTCTCAAATCCTTTTATCGCAAACCCTCTATGTGTTCCTCACTGGCTTTTGTCCAAACATCTGCTGTTGTCCAAACCCCCTTCACCTGTGTTCATCTATGACCCACAATAGGTTGTCCTGCCTCTCCACTCTTTTAGCTTTCTTTCTCCCCACCCCTGCAAGCCAGCCTGAAGAAGGGTCCTGACCTGAAACGTCACCTGGTCATGTTCTACGGAGATGCTGCCTGAACGTTGAATTACTCCAGCATTTTTGTGTCTTTCCCTAGAAATCCTATGTACCACAAGGTTTGTGTGCTATGCAACAGGATTTGGGGTGGCACAGTGGTGCAATGGCAGAGTTGCTGCCTTACCATGCCACTGACCCAGGTTCGGTCCTGACTACAGGTGCTGTCTGTATGGAGTTTGTACATTTTCACAGTGCTCCGATTTAGTTTTTAGTTTAGTTTAGTTTAGAGATACGGCGGGGAAACAGGCCCTTCGGCCCAACATGTCCGCGCCAATCACTTTCCAAAGACGTTCACGTTTGTAGGTTATTTGGCTTCTGTGAATCGTCCCTGGTATGTAGTTTGGAACTAGTGTACGGGTGATTGCTGATGGGTGCAGACTCGGTGGACAAAGGGCCCTGTTTCAACCAGGCTGTTTCACTAACTAAACTAAACTAAACTTTATAAGAAAATGACTGAAGATGTTTGAAAAATTGTTTATGGTATGTCTTCCAAAGTATGCATGTACAGAAGTCCTCATAAATGAGTTCGGAGTCCAAAGGGATACAACACCACACCTGAAAGGGTCTGAAGAAGGCTCTTGACCCAAAATGTCACCCATTCTTTCTATCCAGAGATGCTGCCTGTCCCGCTGAGTTACTCCAGTATTTTGAGTCTATCTTCGCCACATTTGAGAAATTCATCAGTGTACTGTATGTACAGGCAGTATAAGCCACGTGAAAAAATAGGCCCTCACAGCAAATGGAAGGTTTGCCTCTGTGATATCTGATGAGCCTTTAACAGCTTTTTACTAATTTATTAATTGATTGAAAGATACAACACGAAACAGGCCCTTTGGCCCACAGCGACCATCGGTCACGGCTTCACACCAGTTCTATATTTTCTCACTTTCTCATCCACACATTAGGGGCAATTTACAGAGGTCACCTGCATGTCTTTGGGAAGTGGGAGGAAATCAGAGCACCCAGAGGAAGCCCCAGTGGTCACAGGGAGAACATGCAAACTCCACACAGATAGCGCCCGGGGTCAGGATTGAACTCGGGTCTCTGGCGCAGTGAAGCAGCAACTCTACCAACTACGCCACTGTGCCATGCACCTGCCAGCCATTTCTTCTTCCAAATACCAATTAAAGTTGCCACAAATTACTGTCTCAAAAATCTTCCCTCTATGAGAGTTAGTGCCCTTCAACTGATGGATATACATCTCTCTCCATTATTCAAAGGCGGATAATTTCAAATGTTCTTATTTAGGTGGCTTCTTGAAATGTTCTGTTTGTTTAAAAAAAACTGATATAATATTATCCGTGCAGTTTTCTTGGCCTGCAGAAATGAAAGCGTTAAGGTTTTATTAGTCTACAGCAGTGACCTAGTGCACCTGTGCTTAGCAATCAGATACTGTACGTGCTGCTTTGACTTGTCTTTGTGTGAATCATCTCAGCTTGATAGAGAAATAATGAATATGTGTGACTTTCTGCTGGGAGAGTGATCAGCTCCGTATTGCATTCAATTAACAGGTTGGTCTGGGCTGAGAATTGAGGCGACTGAATATATCTCTGTACGTGTGAAGAGTTGATTTAAAGTTGTAAGTCTAAGAGAACATTTTGAGTGATTTGTTGTGTACGTGTGTGTGTGAGCGTGTCTGTTTGTGTGTGTGCACACATTTGTATGTGTTTGTGCATGTGTGCATGTGCATTTGTGTGTGCATATTTGCACGAACCTGTGTATTGTGTATGTGTTTGTATTTACTTACACATCTGTATAAATGTGCTTGTGCGTGTGTGTGTATGTGTGTGTGCGAGTGTGTGTGTGTGTGTGTGTGTGTGTGTGTGTGTGTGTGTGTGCGTGTGTGCGTGTGTGTGTGTGTGTGCTTGTGAGTGTGTGTGTATATACTGTATATGTCAGCATGCGTTGTGTGTATATGTGTTTGCATATGTGTGTGTGTATGACTCTCCGAGTCTGTATCACCAGATCCACTTTATCGTCAATAGTGAAAATTAAGTTATGCCTTCATTAAAAGGCTGTTTGTGTGTTAGTTACCTAAAATTCGAGAATTCAGTTCTTGCCGCTGGGTTGTAAGCTGCCCAAGCGGAATATGAGGTGCTTTTCTTCCAGTTTGTTTGTGGCCTCACCCTGCTAATGGACGAGATTTAACATGCTGCCTGGGTTAGGGAGTATTTGCTACAAAGAGAGGTTGGACATATTTGGATTGATTTCTCTGAGGGGAGACCTGATGGATGTATATAAAGATTAGTTTAGTTTAGTTTAGAGACACAGCACGGAAACAGGCCCTTTGACCAAGTATGCCCGCACATTAACACTATCCTACACACACTAGGGGCAATTTACACATACACCAAGCCAATAAACCTACAAATCTGTACGTCTTTGGAGTGTAGGAGGAAACCAATCTCGGAGAAAACCCACGCGGTCACAAGGAGAAAGCACCCGTAGTCGGAATTGAACCCAGGTCTCTGGCGCTGCAAGTGCTGTAAGGCAGTAGCTCTACCGCTGTGCCACCATGCCGCCTGTTATGAGAGTTATGAGAGGCATAGATAGGGTAGACAGTCAGAACCTTTTTCCCAGTGTGGAAATGTCAAATACAGAGCTTCAAGGTAAGTGGGGCAAAGTTTGGCGGATATGTGCAGGGTAATTATTTTGCACTGAGGTTGGTGGGTGCCAGGGGTGGTGGTGGGGGAAGATACACTAGTGGCATTTAAAAGTCTTTAAAAGGCAGGAAATGGAGGGATATCGAACATACACAAACAGATGGGATTAATTTACATTGGCATCGTGTCTGGCATAGACATTGTGGGCTGAAGGGCCTGTTCCTGTGCTGTGCAGTTCTATGTTCTAACAGTAGGACATGGCATACCGTGGCAGGGATGTGTGAACAAGCCAAAGGGAAAACAATCCAGACAGCTTTTACAATAGTTTATGTACCGTTTATCATGCATTTTATTTGAACAGAGAGTAGTGTTTTCTTAATGTAAAGATGAAATTGATCCACATTTCATCTCCGAGCACGAGGCAAAACATATTTGTCCATGAAATAACCAAATTTATCAGAAGAGCGAAAGAGTTATCAAATCAATTTTATAAATAAAATCATATATTGAAGTGGAAATTCACTTCACGAAGAAAAGCCATATGCAATTCTGTAGCCATAATACTTACTATACCATCACACAAATGGCTTAATGGGTTCATAATATATAATAATCACTGCCTGAAGCTATTAGACTATCTCTCATATCAATATATATTTTGCAAGAGCAGAAATTTGGAAATCCCTTTTTGAAATGGCCATCGATTCTGGGTGAATTATTAATTGATTTTTTTTTGTTTCAAATCAAATAAAAAAAACTGATATGAGAAAAAGGGAGAGTAATCTATGATCAGTCATAATCTTATTAAATGTTACAACTGGCTTGAGGGGCTACACACCCTCCTACTGTAGCAATGTTCCTATCTTAATTTGTGGGATGCAGAAACAAAAAAAGACACAAAGTGCTGGAGTAACTCAGCTGGTCAGGTAGCATCCCTGGAGAACATAAATAGGTGCCATTTTGAGTCAGGACCATTCTTCACGCTGACAATTCACAACTCTTCTGCCCTTTTGTCTCACAGTGTATGATGAGCGTTTGACAGCTCTGGGTCTGTACTCGGTGGATTTTAGAAGGATGTGGGGAGGATCTAATTGAAAGTTACCAAACAGTGAATTTCCAAGGATAGAGTGGATGTTGAGAGGATGTTTCCACTAGTGGTAGAGTCTAGGACCAGAGGGCAGAAACTCAGAATAAAAAAGTCATACCTTTAAAAAGGAGATGGGAGGAATTTCATTAGCCAGAGGGTGGTGAATTTGTGGAATTGCCACAGACAGCTGTGGAGGCCAAGTCATTGGTTATTTTTAAAGCAGAGATTGAGAGGAAAGATAGATCAGCCATGATTGAAATGCTTTTTTTTTTAGATACAGCACTGAAACAGGCAATTCAGCCCACCGAGTCCATGCCAACCAGCGATCACTCTGTACACTAGCACTATCCTACTCACTCGGAGCAATTTACAATTTTGCCGAATCCAATTCACCTGCAAACCTGTGCATCTTTGGAGTGTGGGAGGAAACTGGAGCACCCAGAGAAAACACATGCAGTCACAGGGAGAATGTGCCAACAGCGTACAGACAGCACCCATAGTCAGGATTGGACCAGGGTCTCTGCTGCTATGGCAGAAACTCTATTGCTTCGCCACTGTGCTGCCCGAGTAAGGGGCAAAGATTTTCTAGGAACCTGAGGTGCAACTTTTTTAAAGAAAGGGTGGTAAGTATCATAATCATAATCATACATTATTAGCCATATATGTTTTGCAACATACGAGGAATTTGACTTGCCATACAGTCATTCCAATAAAAAACAACAGAACACACAAAATACATTTTAACATAAACATCCATCACAGTGACTCCTCCACATTCCTCACTGTGTTGGAAGGCGACCCGGGTTCGATCTTGACAATGGGTGCTGTCTATATGCAGTTTGTTATTTCTCACAGTGACAGCATGGATTTTCTCCGGGTGCTCCAGTGTTCTCATGTAAATTGCTCGTTTCTAAGCTTCCCCCCAGTTTCAGTTTCTAGTTTCAGTAAAAACACTGAATCAAGCACTTGAAACAACTAATCTTTATTTTAACAAAAGCGCATTACAGTTCAACTACTGTACCTATCCCACCGCAGGTTCGATCCTTGTATCTGCCTGCTCAGACTCTCTAGGCCTCGCTCAGACAGAGACACTCCAGAAAGTCAAGCAGTCCCAAGCGCTCTCCCAGAAGATCGATCCTGGACCTCGTTGTAGCGGACTTTTATATGTCCCGGGACCTCGAGGGGCTGAACCACATGGGGGTGGTCTCTAAAAATTCCTATTACAGATATCAATTAACCCCATACATAACAGACATTTCCCTAACCCAATAATACCCCAAGCTCAATATATTGTACTCAAACCGGACTTCGCAAGGAAGCCAACTTAGAAACATTTACCCTGATCTGCCAGAAACCCAGACAAGGCTCAATACTTCATCCAATCAACACTCGGCAAAGTTGAACTCTGCAACATTATTTACAAGTATTTACCAGTTATGTCTGGTTTGCAGCCATCCAATCCATTCTATGCATTTTGTACCTAATTGACAGGGTCTGCAGATGCTCTTATTCTTTTCTCGCAAATTGTATCTAGGCTCTAGACACACTGGCACCACTCCGCAGCTTGTCCCAGCTCTGCAGAGAGCAATTCCAAATTGACCAAATCTCCCAGCAGCCCTGAAGCTTTTATCCCATTTTAAGGTCCATGCCTCTCCAATCTGGCCAGGACCAACATTCCTTCCTTTTTATCATATATGATAACCCATCATTTATGATAACCAAATAGTTCAATAATCAGCTAACCAGATATACATAAGTGTGTCCTTTACATTTCCCATCTATCAACAACACAAGATGATGATGTTTCTTCCTAGAATCTTGTCAGGCGTCCCGAGTTTTCATGGGCATAACTTCACAAGTTCCGTCTGATGAGTCTTCACCTCCCGCGTTTTCGTGGATGTGAATTCCACAGTCAAACCTAAAACCTAAAATTCCTGAAAAACTTGGGACAAAGCAAGTTACATCATGCACTCATGCTTTCCTATACATTCACTATAGTTCTGAAATACTGTTCCTATTTGAACCTATTATATGACCCAATTACTAGATCCCTATTCCTATTCTGTTCCCTAATGTACTCTTCATAATTCTAAGATTGACACTAATCAGCCTTCTTCATACTCACACGATGTTATAATAATATGTGTATCTGATTCATATAATCATATAAATTTCAGCTCGGTTAAGTCCAGATTTCCCTACAGGCTTGACTCTAATTTAAAGCAAACCATGATAAATGATCTATTTTAACCAAAGTCAGTCTCAGCCTTAAATTTACTATTTCAAATTTCAGTGTCCATCTCATCCATCTCATTCCACAGAATTGTAGCCAATAAGACAATTCCCTTCCAATTCCTGTGGAATTCCCAGCTGTTCAAATTTAAACAATCAATTTCCATATGCTATCAATTTCATCATAAATCCAATCAAGAATGCCGAATCCAGGGACAATTTATTTCCACCTTGACAATAGATGCCGATTTACCATCAAGGGTTACACAATTCAAATCCATCGGCAAATATGTATCGGCTCTACTATTCTCAATACCTATTCAAGTTTTTCCCTCTAATTTACTAAGTCTCTCCTCCAGTACCTATTCTTATTCATGTATGTCTCCTCACTATGTTAACTTGTTGCTGTGTTGATTCTCTACTATGTTGACTATTTACCCTATTGGCTCTTTACTATGTTGGCTTCGTTCTCTGTCTAGGGGTTCTTGCTTTTATTCTATTGGCTTCGTTCGTTATCTAGGGGTTCTCGCTGGTACTAGTTCTTAACTACTGAATAATTCCTTAGTCCAGTCTCTTAAAGGGAAGTCCTGCTGCTCACAGTTCCTCTTTTAACCATTTCCAATTCCAACTCCAATTTCAATTTCAATTCCCATTTTAATTTTCAATTTTAAGTCCAATTTTAATTTCAATTTTAATTCCAATTTTAATTCCAACTCTTATATTCCCTAAGTAATTCCATGTTACCAGATCTTCCCAAGTTCCATCCTTCTTGATGTCCTTCGAACAATCCTTCCCATCTTTATCTGCCTTTCTGGGGATGAGATAATAACAATGTCAATTAATAATCAATCTCCAATTATTCCAAAGCCGGAATCCACAAGTCTATTCCAAATCTCAAATTGAAAGTCCCTCCAATTCATTACCATACTATTTCGAGACCGAATCCAAAATTTATAAATTTATTTCTAAAACTATAATTTAGACGCAAATTAGATATTTTACTCCAAACCACAGAAGAATGTTTTTGAAGTCCTTTAAAGTGGGGCGTGTCCCAAAAGTCGTTATATGTCGTCGGTGTTGTTTCTTTCAAAGATGATTAAAGTGTCCTTTATTCACCTTCCTTTTGTTTCTCCAATAGCTAGGTGATATTAAAGCTGGGCACTAGGGTAGGTTTACTACTTCTTCTTTTCTGATGGTAGTTTCAATTACAAGGGAGTAGGGATACTGAGGAGCAGCTTGCTCTGTCTGCTGGCCTTCCCAAATATCTTAAAGGGGCAGGACAGTATCAGGTCCTCCTGCAGGTCACCTGTTTCTGGGGCGCTACATTACCTTTTGCTGTCTTCTTCCCTTTCTTAAGGGGTCTGTGCATTCTTTTACTTCACTTCCCAGATAGTGTCTCGTAGATATACTATCCTGCAGGCACAAACTCAGTAACACATTAATATAATATCTTCTTTCCCCTCTCCCGTTCCTCCTGCACAGTAAGTTTGTTTCTTCTCTCCTGAGTGCAATTTCCATTCCTTAGTTGCCATCCCTTCTCATGCCAGCTATTATGTCTTGCTTCTTCCTTTCAGTGAGGGTTTCTTGAGAATTGGATTCTATGTGTCTCCTCCTACTTGGAAGGGGTGGTGTTCTTTCTGATTTATAGTGCTGCTTCTCAAGCCATGTGAGGACACTTTTAATTTTAATAGATGGTATTATTGTTAACTGGCAGGTTACAGCTACCGAAATGGGTTGGATTGCCAAAATGTCCCTGCCCCCTGATCTCCCTGTCAGTGTCCTTGTCCTCTACCTTCGGGGTCCCAAGAGTCTCGGTACCCTCTTGGAATCCATCGGTTTCTGTAACCCCGTGGCCTCCTTCTCTGCCCCCTTTATTCTTGATAATATTCTCTCATAGGACACGACCGACTCCTGTGTCCCAATCACCCACAACTGTAACACTGATTGGGCCGGATTGCTCTATAACCTTTCCAGCCAAACCGAGGAAAGGTCGGTTCTCTGAATGGGAGGTCTATCCAGGCCTTGAGGTCTTCTTCCTCCTTATCCTCTTCTGTTCTTATTTCTTTTATTTGAACCCCTAATTTCCAGGCTGCCGTTGAACCAGGCTGCCTTGAGGTCTGACTGTCTGTGATCTGGGGAAGAACTATAACTAATGCAGGCATCTCCCTACAAACACACTGTCTATGGTGAGTCTGTTCTAAATCCCGTTCATCGGTGAATTGCTCTGACATAATGATATTATTCATGTCCGGATCAATCCATCCATATTCTCCCCCTATCTCACCCTATGAAAGGCTGTTCATTTTATCCTGGTACTTCAAGAAGGATTCTTTCATCGTCCTGCTACTGGAGTATTAATTAATTTTGGCACCCATGTCGATGGAGTCTTCCTTAGAGCTCCTTGATTTCCTCTACTGTCCTCCACTCATGGGGCAATCATAGGAGATAGAGGATCTCTCCCGATGTCTATACTTCAGATTTAAATTTAGGGGGAGGAGCCGAAGATAATGCTGACTCCACCTATGTGCCCTGCTCGCAAGCTGCGCATGGTTTCTCCGATTTGGGAACATGAGAGTTCTGTGAGGAATACTGTGGCTCTAACTCCACTCCGAAGAATTCTGCACACCCTGGCATATAATAAATATCTCTCCCTTCAAGATATGCAGACCCAGTTTCACTCTTACCGAATTTAACAGATTTAGTATTCATCGGCACCTCCCCTTTAAGAGCCGTCTCAGTAGTCTCCCTTTGAAAAGATGACACCCTCTCCTGCTGTTGGCATTCTAGTTCTCCCTGTCCCTGCTCTGGAATGTCCCGAGAAGGATCCGTTCTATCGTGTTCACCTATTCCCAATTTACAAGCCACCATTCTTAGGGTGGACAGCAAAACAATTTATTTATTTATTTTTCTTTTAATGAAGAACATTCTCCACATCCCAATTAACTAATTTCCTTCTTCACTATTCCCATATTTTTTAACGATCGTCTCTAATGAGTTTATTCCTATTACGGACTTTAGTCCACCCAACGGCCAAAGTTCGTCTTTCAAAATTACATTTAATTCCCCAGATAATCTTCTTAGTCTATCCTCTTCATGTGGAAGCTCCCCGCAAACTATCCTTATCGGGCTTTCTAATCTGTTTGATCGGTCCTTCTCAGAAACATTCCCCATTCTATGAACAATAGTCACAACACAAATTGCAAAATAAAGGTTCCAGACTTTAACACCTCTTCCAATCACTCCTTGCTCTCAGATTCCAAAGTCAATGGAATCCCTCCCACTCAATGATCAACCATCTTTCCGATTCACACTAACTCTAGCAATCGCTCCCTTTCAACTGTTTCCCAGTCACCCCTATTCAATCACTCCTATTCAATTAATCATACCACTCGTTCATATTCAGTCTCTCTCCCAACTTTCTTATCAGTTAAATCACAATCATTGCATTCAATTCCAAACTTTCAAACAAAGGGTTTCAATCCAAGTCTAACTCTCAATCGCAATCTCTCACGCATCAATCTCTCTCTCACTCAATCCACTTTAATTTTGCACTGACAGACAAATCCGAACCAAGCTAACAAACCTATAATTAAGAACAAAAATATTCCCCCGTTGATCAATAACCCAAGACACACCCCAATATAAACTATAAGCAACCAGTAAACCCCATTCTAATTAATCTTCCTCGTGGCGCAATCAATCAGCGGGATGACTCCTCCCCCCCCCCCCCCCGATGCAGCGATCGAAGGAGTACAACCCCTGATCGAACCACCCTGATTCAGATTCTTACAACACCATGCTCTAAAATAATTACAAATATTTAACTCAAACACACTCTTACTTCATATTTTTAAATCCGTAAACACTCGCACAAGCAGCTACACAAATGACTAAATCTTTACTTTTAATTCTTAATATACTCTAAGTTTATTTACATACATAAAATATTTACAAAATCCGGATCCTATGACAATACGAAAAACTAGATTTTTACAATTTACAAAATGATTTATAGCACTAGCGCACAGTTCACGAACACTCGATCTCGACGCCACATCATGCTGTTATCATGCAGTGAACCTCTCCTTCTGATACCGAAGATTTTCCCCTTCCTAGTTTATTCTTTACTGAGGGGTACTACTCCTTAAATGACTACTTTTCCTACCGAATGTTACTATCCCTCTGCTAAGACTGGAATTCTATAGGGGGACCTCTATCCCTCCTCTCTAAGTTAGACAGAATTAAGGGTGCCCAGCGCAATTCGGATTACTTTTCATCAAGTAAATCAGGTTCCCGTCTCTCTGGTACTCTTCACTATCAGGTACTAGTCAACAATCGACCAGAGGGTTACTATTCACTGTTGATCAGCCGGTATTTGGAATCGATCACAGACATGCACCAACTCCGAAGTTCAATATATACAGGAATTCGAATTCCACCATACTGGCAGAACTTCAATATGAAATTCAGTATTTTAAAATTATGGCTTTGCAAATATAGACTCGAACTCGAACTCCTAATTTTAGTATGTATCTCTTCTACTACGCGGGCTCTCGGATCAAACTAAAATTGCCGAGTTGAATTCTTGAACGGACTGGAGCATTCCGGCCAATCTATACTCGGTCCATCCAAGCCCAGTACCTTTACGAGGTTCTTTGTCCGTCACTTTCAAGATTCAAGATTCGAGAGTTTATTGTCATGTGTTCCAGATAGGACAATGAAATTGAATTGAATTGAATTTCCTTTATTGTCATTCAGACCTTTCAGTCTGAACGAAATTTCGTGCCTGCAGTCATACATACAATAATACAATAATAAACAACAGTCAACACAAATTAACATCCACCACAGTGAGTCCACCAAGCACCTCCTCACTGTGATGGAGGCAAAAATCTTAGGGCTGCAGTCTCTTCCCTCCTCTTCTCCCTCTGCGCTGAGGCGATACCCCACCGGGCGTTGGCAAAATCAGTCCCGCGGCTCACCGAGCTCCGCAAACGGGCCGGCTCAAACACCGGGGTGGTCGACGCTGCCGCCCTCCAGTCCAGCGGACACAGCTGTTGACGACGTCGTCCACTGGCCCGCGGCCGAACCCCGGACTCAGGCCGCCGCCGCCAGAATGCCGTCTCAGCCACCGGAGCACCGTTCCAGCCCATAGCCGGGTCACCCTCACGTGAGCGTCTCAGCCCCGCGCCAGGCCGCCCCCATGGGAGCGCCGTTGCCCTCGAGCTGGGCCACCCCGACGGGAGCGCCGTTACCCTCGAGCTGGGCCAACCAGACGGGAGCACCATTACCCTCAAGCTGGGCGGCCCCGACGGGAGCGTCACAGCCCCGCACCAGGCTGACCTCATGGGAGCGTCACAGCCCCTCACGGGAGCGCCGTTCCAGCCCGAGCTGGGCCGCCCTCACGGGAGCGAGCCCAGGGCGAGTCCTGACAGGCTCTGCCTCCGGAGCCTCGAGGTCGCCGGCTCCGCCATTAGGGCCCCAGCGCAGACGGAGGCAGAGAATGGGGATATGACAAAAAAGTTGCATTCCCCCGAAGGAAGAGACAGCAAGCACTGTTTCAACCCACCCCCCCTCCCACACACATAAACACAACCTAAAAACCAAAAACTTAGCTACACAAAACGAAAAAAACAACACAAAAAAGTAAAAACAAACGGACTTGTCAGCACAACAGAAGATAGAAGGCATGAATACAGAACAGATCATGTGTGTCCATATACCATTGTATAAATATATACACACATGAATAAATAAAACCGATAAAGTGCAAATAAACAGATAATGGGCTATTAATGTTCAGAGTTTTGTTTGAGTTGAGTTCAATAGCCTGATGGCTGTGGGGAAGAAGCTCAGGGTGAGACTCAGATACCTTCACACAGCCATTCCTCTCTGCTGGGCACCAAGGATTCAGCGCCTAGCCACTTCGCGCTGTGAGTTATCGATGCCGATTTTCAGAGCGCACCTTTTCAATTCGCGCTCCCGGCAAAGCTCCGATCGAAGGTCACACCTGTATTTTAATAACCCACCAATTGGGATACCAAGTCTAAACCTGGGCCACTCCTCACACAATGAAGCGGGTTTGGCTCTCGTTAAAGCAGCTGCAATCTGCCAACTACCAAAGTTTTGGGCCTCTAACCCAGGAAAGGGAATTTAACCCAACCCCAGCAGGGCCTCTGACCCCAGCCTGGTTTTATGGGCCGCTAACCCAAAGGCATGCTAACCACTCCCCCGTGCTTGCTAGAATTTGTTCTAATGATCTCAATTAGACCCTTTCCCAAGCCCGCGAATGATCAATCCGCTCCGACTAAAGAAGTGCCGAAAATCAATGCAAAACCCGCGCCATGGGCCCGATTTCTGCACTTGCAATCCAAACAGCTCAACACCCTTGATTGCAAACTTGTGTGTGGGGGTACACAAAAATGCTGGAGAAACTCACTGGGTGCAGCAGCATCTATGGAGCGAAGGAAATAGGCAATGTTTCGGGCTGGAACCCTTCTTCAGAATGAGTTTGGGGGTCGTTTGAGATCCCAGACGAGCTCCCAATGTAACTTGCTTGTTTCTAAGCTTCCCCCCAGTCTAGTTTCAGTAAATACACTGAATCAAGCACTTGAAACAACTAATCTTTATTTTAACAAAAGCGTACTAGTATGGGATACTGTACCTATCCCACCACAGGTTCAATCCTCGTAGCTGCCTGCTCAAGCCCACTAGGCCTCGCTCAGACAGAGACACTCCAGAAAGTAACACAGTCCCAAGCGCTCTCCCAGAAGTTCGACGCTGGACCTCGTGGTAGCGGACTTTTATATGTCCCGGGACTTCGAGTGGCCGAACCACATGGGGGTGGTCTCTTAATAATCCTAATACAGATATTGATTAACCCCATACATAACAGACATTTTCCTAACCCAATAAAACAACAGCTCAATACATTGTATGCAAACCGGACTTCGCAAGGAAGCCAACTTAGAAACATTTACCCTGATCTGCCAGAAATTGAGACAAGGCTCAATATCTCATCCAATCAACACTCAGCAAAGTTGAACTCTGCAACATTATTTACAATTATTTACAAGGTATGTCTGGTTTGCAGCCATCCAATCCTACTATGCATTTTGCACCTAATTGACAGGGTCTTCAGATGATCTTATTCTTTTCTTGCAAATTGTATCTAGGCTCTAGACACACTGGCACCACTCCACTGCTTGTCCCAGCTCTGCAGAGAGCAATTCCAAATTTACCAAATCTCCCAGCAGCCCTGAAGCTTTTACCCCATTTTAAACATTGGTCTGAACATTGACTTCTTCAATTTCCAGTAGACCTTTCTGTCTCCTCCCCTTTTCAGCTCTCCTTCAGCCTTCCTGATCCTCCTCTTCCTTTCTTCTTCCCGCCTCCCCCCCCCCCCCCACCCTGCATCTGAAGAAGGGTTTCGGCCTGAAACGTTGCCTATTTCCTTCGCTACATAGATGCTGCCGCACCTGCTGAGTTTCTCCAGCAATTTTGTCTACCCCATTTTAAAGTTCTAGCCTCTCCAATCTGGCCAGGATTAACACTCCCACACCAAAGATGTACACGTTTGCAGGTTAATTGGTTTTGGTAAAGATTGTGGATTGTTCCTAGTGTGTAGGACAGTGCTGGTGAGCAGGGATCTCTGGTTGGCGGGCAGACGATGGACCAATAATCCTGTTTTCGCGATGTATCTCCAAAACTAAACTACTACTAAAAACTTCAGGGCAGGTTGAAAGTTGGTGGCAGAGCTAATACACTTGACAAGTCCAGGATTCAGCACCAATACAGTCATTGATAGAGTGGAGAATGATTTGGGAAAGGGTGCCAGGGTAGGTTTGGAATAATGATTGTTCAACAAAGTTCACGTTATTCCCTTTATATTCATGTTATTCCCTTTCTCATGTATCTGTACACTGTGGATGGATCAATTGTAATCATATTGTCTCTCCGCATACTAGCACACAACAAAGGATTTTCACTGCACCTCGGTACACATGACAATAAACTAAACTCAAAGTCAAATCAACAATAATGAGCGTAGTATTTGGGACCGATGTGAATGCCCATGGCTACACTTTTGATTTGTGGAAAGTGGGAGGAATCAAAAGAGACGTTGCTGGTCTGAATTCATTTGAACAATATATATTTTTCCCAAGGATTGGGCAAGTGACCAGAATTTGAATTATTATTAGAAAGAAATTGTCTTGATTGACTTGAGCAAACCTGATTTAACTCAGGGGTATTATGCTGCAGAGAAATAACTACAACAGATGATAAATATAGATTTAGAAGATCAAATCAAATCACGGCAACAAGCAAGGGCAGAACAATATAAGTAAAAAATAAATACCTTGGTGAATTTCTTTACTACATCCTGCATTATATACCAAGGGAATCTTTATTGCATTTCAAAAAGCTTGCCATATTTTTATTAGAGAGTCATAGTCATACAGTGTGGAAACAGGCCATTCGACCCAATTTAGCCACTCCGATCAACGTCCCATCTACACTAATCCCACTTAGTTTCGTTTTATTTAGTTTAGAGATACAGTGCGAAAACATGCCCATTCGGCCCACTGAGTCTGCACTGACCAGCGATTCCCACACATGAACACCACCCTACACACATTAGGGACAACTTTACATTTACACCAAGCCAATTCACCTACAAACCTGCACGTATTTGGAGTGTGAGTGGAAACTGAAGATCTTGGAGAAAACACACGCAGGTCATGGGGAGAACATTCAAACTCCGTAAAGACAAGCACCCTTGGTGAAGATTGAACCCGGGTCTCTAGCGCTGTAAGACAGTAGCTTTACTACTGCATTTCATTTGAGGTTGTGGACATTACAGGACAAGGCTAGCTGTTGCTACCTGTGCTTAATTACTCTGTCAGCAAGTGGGCATGAGCCATCTGGTACCAAGAGTCTCGACCCAAAACGTCACACATTCCTTCTCTACAGAGATGCTGCCAGTCCCACTGAGTTACTCCAGCATTTTTCTGGTACCAACCTTCTGGTACCAATCTTGTCTGTCCTCCCACATTATTGTTGGGCAATGAGTTCCAGGATATAGACAAAGTACTGAAAGTAAGACTCAGAGATATAGACCATGAACTCACCCAGGAGACGCAATGGGCAGCCAAAGGTAGATGCGGCCTGCAAAGGGAAGCACTGAGCTGGACCACGAAGGACCAGAGAGCTGCGAAGGAGGGAGCTGCTGGCGATGACAAACGCAAGGAGCGGACCAGATGGAGAAGAATCTGGGTATTGCCTCCAGCACCTTCAAGGTTGGCTGTAGACGTCGGTGCGCGGGCCGAGCCAGTCATGGGTGACGCAGGAGGCCTTGTAGCAGCCTGGGGCTTATTGGATTGGGATCTGCTCTGGTATATCGAGCTCGTGAACTGGACTTTGGACCTTTTATAAATTGTGCCAAAATATGGCAACGTGCATGTGTGAGCTATGCAAAAATGTTTGTACTGCGCCGTGCATATGTGACAATGAAGCACCATTGAAGCATTGAACGATACAGCAAAGAAACTGGCACGGGCTCTGCTCTCGGCCTCGAACCACCGGTGATGACGGGTCCTGGGCCGCTGTGAGCAAGGAGGGGCCGAGAGCGAGGTGGATGTTGATAACAATAGGGATACCCTGTGGGGGGCTGTCGAGATCGAAGGGGACTTGGTGGTGAGATGGGGGGGGGGGGGGGGGGGGGGGGGGGCGACTGACAACTACCACATGCGACGGCAGGCAGTAGATCGGCATGCCCAGTGAACATTTGTAACTTTGTCAGCGCCAGAACATGGTGACATTTGTGTACTGCCTCCAGATTTTACCGGGTTGTATGCAAAGCAAAGCATTTCCCCGTACCAAGCTACATGTGACAATAAAGTATCACTGAATCATTGAATTCAGCCCATCGAGTCTGTACCAACCATCAATCATACATTTACTCTAATCCTAAATTAATCCCATTGTTGTTCTTCCTATATTCTAATCTACATACACTCTTGTGGCAATTTATTGTGGCTGATTAAGCTACCGACCTACTTGGGGGACACACACACGCACGCACGCACGCACACACGCGCACACGCGCACACGCACACACGCACACACACACACACACACACACACACACCCCCCCCCCCCTTATGCAGGCAGGGAACAGGGGAAGCAGGGGGAGCGCTGTCTGAGTGAAATTCACACGGTGCCAATGTGCCACGGTGCCAAAGCCAATGTGATACAGACACACACCGCGATGAACAGGAAGGTTGGCGTTGTAATTAAGACGGCTAAAGTACAGTGTACGGTAAGTCCTTTAAAAGATGGAGCGAGAGAGGAGGGAATGGGGGAAGAAGGGGGGAGAAGGAGTGGAGACAACTTTTAAGAAACCAGAGATACGTCGCTGTGAAGCTCGGCGGACATTTAACATTACCGGTCGGTTATCCTTGGTTCTGAAAACTACTGCTTACATTTTTTATTCCCAATGAGCCAATGAAATTCACCAGCCAGCACCGGTTACAACCTACGAGAACCTTTGACCTTCTGGCAACCCACTAGGACCTCCTGGTGACCCACCTACGGCACGAGAAATCTCGCTCCTCTTCATGGCGGCTTCATACTAGTCGCCGCTAATTTTTCAATTCGTTCCCAGAATGCAGGAACTCCTTACGACCATGAAGGCAACTCCCTGGCAACCACCCACGCACATGTGGCAACCATGTGGCGACTGCATAGTCTCCTGCAGTCGCCTAAAAAGTCACCTAAGTGGGACAGGCCCATAAAGCTTCCAGAGGCAAACCACACATCCAACACTCCCTTTCATTGACTCTACACCTCAGCAAGGCCAGTCTCACCCCGGTCAGTCCCTCTTCTCCCATCTTCCATCAGGCAAGGGGTACAGAAGTATGAAAATGCACACCTCCAGATTCAGGGACATTTTCTTCCCAGCGGTTATTGGGCAACTGAACCATACTCTCAGCAGCTAGTATGGTCCTAACCTCCTATCAAGCTCATTGGAGACTTTTAAACTATCTTTACTTGGTCGTTATTAGACTTTATCGTGTTTAGTTTAGTTTAGTTTAGTTTAGTTTAGTTTCCGCTCCAAGTCATTTAACCCCGCGATTTCGGCGGTAGAAGTTGCCATTGCGGGAGCTCCGAAAAGCGGTCTCCCACCAGGGACCTGTGAGCTCCCGATGTTATCATCCACAGGGCCTGCAGCCAGAGCCTCCGTAGGTCCTAAGTCGGGTCGCAGCCGCGCGCCACCACAGCTACTCCTGCTCCGAAGTCGGCCAGCTCCGCGCCCCGCATATACACAGCTAAAACTACCCACCCCACCCCACATATACACAGCTAAAAAATTAACAAGCTAGAATCAAAACATACATTTAACGCGACACAAATTAAAAAAAGACAGACGGACTGCAGTCGAGCCGCTGCCGTTAGGCACCACCACACCACAGAAATTGATGCTCAGACAAAATCAGATGTAGATGTTGAATGGAGATCACAGAAAGCAGCACAACAAGCTTAAAACAATTGTGTCTACAACCAGTATTATCACAGTGCACACTGTCAGCCTACTGTCAATATAAACCTCAACACTTAATACTAGTTTGCACGACTTTTAGCTGGCATGCTGAATGTACTATTTCACAGCTTTTCTCCTGAATGGTCCATATGTTCATAAGCTATAGGAGCAGAATTAGATCATTCAGGCCATCGAGTTTGTTCCACCATTCAAGCTATTATTCTCTCTCAGCTCAATTCTCCTGCCTTCTCCCCATAATCTTTGATGCCCTGACTAATCAAGAACCTATCAATGTCCGCTTTATAAAATACCTAATGATGTGGATTCCACAGCCGCCTGTGGCAATGATTTCTGCCGGCTCACCACTCTCTGGCTGTAGAAATTCTCATCTCCATTCTTAAGATATGACCTTTTATTCTGAGACTGTCTTCTCTATCCAGGCTTTTCATTATTCCATCGATTTGAATGATATCCCCCTCTCATCTTTCCAAACTCTATCGAGTACAGGCCCAGAGTTATCAAACACTCCTCATACTTTAACCTAATTGTAGATTGGCTATTTCATATTAGCCAATTATAGTGTTTGTTAGTGGTGACCACCTACTATGTACTTCATATTATCAAGAGCCTGCTTACGCAAGTTAGAAATGAATAGCAGCTCAGAGATGTGATGACTTCAGATCCTTGCTGTATGTAGATTTAATAAATATGTGTTGTATCTTGACGTGTGTTTGACTTGACTCATTACACTAATCATTCCGGGATTATTCTTGTAGCCCTCCTCTAGAACTTCTCCTACTCCAGCACATTCTTCCTCAGATACGTGATAATGGGAATAATGTTTAGTGCAAGGTAAAGTCGAGTAAAGTCTGATTAAAGATAGTCCAAGGGTTTCCAAAGAAGTAGAGAATAGCTCAGGACTGCACTGTAGTTGTAGATAGAATGGTTCAGTTGCCTGACAGCAGCTGGGAAGAAATTGTCCCTAAATCTGGAGGTGTGCGTTTTTACACTTCTATGCTTCTTGCCTAATGGGAGGGGAGAAGATGGAGTGCCTGGGGTGGGACTCATTCTTGATTATGCTGGTTGCCTTGCCAAGGCAGTATGAGGTGTAAATGGAGACAATGGAAAGGAGGTTGGTTTGTGTGATGGTCTGGGCTACATCCACAATTCTCTGCAATTTCTAGCAGTCAAATAGAGCATTTCTCTCAATGTCAGCAAGACAAAGGAGATAGTAATTGACTTCAGAAAGCAAAGTGGTACACGTACTCTGGCTGGCACAGAATGGTAAGTCCTTTAGAGAGCGCGATGGGGGGGGAGGGGTGTGAGGGGGGGTTAGGGGGTGTGTGAAGGGTGGGGGGAAGGGAGGAGAAGGGGGCGGGGAGAAGGAGTGGAGAAGGAGTGGAGCCACTTTTAAGAAGCTAGTCAACGTTTAATAAAGTTCAGCGGCATACTAACCTTTTTTTCTCAACGAGCTTTACCTTCGACTACCTTCGATTAACTTCAATTGACCGACTACCTACAAATAGCATTATGACCTACTACAGCCTACCACAAATAAACCCACGATTAAAAAAAATATTGATTTTTCCATGGAGACCTTTTTTTACTGGCGGGCATTTTACAGCATTTTGAAAAATACGCCGCGACCGAGCTTGAGGCCTCAGCTAGGTCGCAGCGTATTTTTCAACATACGTGAGTAAAAAAAAGGTCACCATGGAAAAAAATCGATACTTTTTTTACTCAGCTAAACTCACTCTCCACTATTCGGTGCCCAATTTTTCCGAAGCTAGTCGAAGCTAGTCTTCAACATAGTCGAAGAGTGTCGAAGAAGGTCTTCTACATAATCAAAGGAGGTCTTCAACATGACATTTTTTCAAACTCTCCTAAACTCTTCTAAACTCGCGAATTAGGTGTGTGTGTGTGTGTTGACGGTCAATCCAGCTCACGGTTTCATCGCTGACAGTTGTTCCAGCTCAAGGTTTTTCAGGCGAGTGCCCTCGAGTTTGACGGTCGAAGACAGTCGCTGAAAAGTCGCGTTAGTGGGACAGGCCCTTAAGAACTGGTGTCTCACAGCGTCATTGACCTAGGCTCATTACTGACTACAGATGCTGTCTATGTGGAGTTTGCATGCTTCCCCTCTGAATACAAGGATTTTTTCTGGTGTACTGCTTTCTTTCCACGTCCTAAAGGCATAGGCTGATTTACCTGTTGTAAATTGTCTAGTTTAGTTTATTTTAGTTTAGTTTAATTTAGTATAGTTTGAGTTAGATTTAGCTCTTGGGCCTAAAGGAATCAAGGGACATGGGGAAAAAGCAGAAATGTGGTTCTGATTTTGGATGATCAGCCATGATCATATGAAATGGCAGTGCTGGCTCAAATGGCCGAAAGGCCGACTCCTGCACCTATTTTCTATGTTTCTATGTTTAGTTTAGTTTTGCTTTGTTTTGTTTATTATTGTCTCGTGTACCAAGGTAGAGAGAAATGCTTTTTGTTGTTCACTATCCAGTCAATTAAAAGACTATAAATGATTACAATCAAACTGCCCACACTGTACAGATACAGGATAAAAGGGTATAACATTTAGTGCAAGATAAAGTCTGATAAAGTATGATTAAAGATAGTTCAAAGGTTTTCAATAAGAAAGATGGGAGGGGTGGGCCACAATCTGGCTGGTGAGAGCTGGTCTAGCTTTGAATCAAAAAGAGATACACAAGTCATATTGAATTTATTGCTGCGCGCACAAGAACGGTGAGGTACAGGTACAATGAGAATCTTGCTTGCAGTAGCAGCACAAGCACATAGATTCAGACACACACACACAAATGTAAATTATATGCAAATCACATAAATTCTTCAAGGTAGTAAAAATAAAAAGACTGCAAATACAATACAGTGGCACTAAAATTCACAAAGAGAAAAACAAGTCCTTAGTAGTGCGAGAGGTGGTTTGTATTGTTCTGTTGCCAAGGTAGGATGAGGGCTTTGCAGGTCAGTTCTAGAGCGTAGGATAGTAGTTGTTCCTAAACCTGATGGTGTGGTCCCAGTTTCAATCCTGACCTCGGGTGCTGTCTGTGTGGACTTTGTACGTTCCACTTGTGACCACGCAGGTTTCCACTGGATGCTCTGGTTTCCTCACACATCACAAAGACATGCGGGTTAGTAAGTTATTCGGCCTCTGTAAAATCGCCGCTAGTGTGCAGAGAGTAGATGAGAAAGTAGGATGATCGATAGTCGGTGTGGAGTAGGTGGGCCAAGGTGCCTGTTTCCATGCTGTATACCCGAGATAAACTGAACTAAATCTGCATGAGATTTTGCTCGCAGGAGGGCAGCAGGAATCACAGAGGGTTGCAGAGGTCTGAATGAGGGTCCAAACCCTAAATGTCACCTATCCATGTTTTCCAGCGATGCTGCCAGACCCACTGATTTACTCCAGCACTTCGTGTCCAAATGAGTTTGATTTTAGCATTTTACTGATTCTATTGCTAATAATCTCGGCATGTTTTTGTTTCCTCCTGACCCTTTTTTTTTTACCTACTCCTTTTAAAAAGCTAACCATCCATACTAATTTTCAGCTCAGAGGAAGACGTGATACCTGAAACATCGACTTTCATTCTCTCTGAATAGTAAACTGACAATATAATTAGCTGTGAGATTGAATCGTTCAAGGCAAATGTAACCTCATGCCAAGAAATAGTTTCTCATTCTTCGGCTGTGCAAGGCAAGGTTATTAATGGAGTAGACGCCATCTGATTTAATTGCGATCAGAGAGATTTTGCAGTGGAACAACACCTTGAAGTATTGAAATCACTTAGGATGCTCGCTGTGATTGAGGAAAAGGAAGGTGCTTAATCAGCCACCTCATTTCTTGGTTAACAAAGCAATGAAAAATCACTCTGTGTCACACATGCTTGAGTGAAATATTGGCTGGTCGTCAGACTAAACAAATGAAGGATTTGAGCACACAAGAAAAGCATTAATTAATCACTCCTGTGGGTCTGATCCACCAACAATCTGCAAACACATTCCAGGAACGAAATTAAATTGGAATTGTTTACCCACTTGGTTGTCACATTTTGAGGAGGTAATCAGGTGGAAAGATGCTGCTCTGAAACAGTCGAGAGGTATTACTTGAGCATTTTAAATAAATTCCACTTAAAAAAATTACCGGTCAAAGTTTTACCTTCACTGACTTAAAAAACCTGCAGCTATGATTCTTTGAAAGGAATGCCCGTTAATCACAGTGTTGTTCTCTGTTCAAATTTACACACACACACACACACACACACACACACACACACACACACAAACATAATGACACATGCATACATACACACATACACACACGCAAACACACACACACAGAAATACACACACACATACACACACACATAAAGACACGTACACACACATATTGACAAATACACGCATACACACACACACACATAATGACAAATACACGCATACACACACATACACACATAATGACACATACACACACAAACACATACACAAACATATAAAGACATACACACACATACACACACACATAATGACACATACACACATACACACAAACAAATACACACACATATAAAGACACATACACACACAAACACCCACATAATGACACAATCACACACACACATAATGACACACACATAATGACACATATACACACACATACACACACACACACACACATAATGACAAATACACACACAAACACATACATACACATATATAAAGACACATACACTCATAATGACACAATCACACACACAAACACACACACACATAATTAGGCTGTGGGCCAAGGAGCATTATTCCCTTGTTTCGTGACCCGTCACAGAACTACATGAAATTTTCACATATTGTGTAAAAAAATTATATAAATCACCCCTGAAAGTCGTCATGAACAAGACTTGCACATTTTTATTAAATTAGAGAAAAATCGGAAAAATGTCGGGTATTTTTAGTCCAATCAAAGCACGTAATATATAATATAACATTGAGTTGTCTGCCAGTTGGCCAATCACGCGCTTTGTTTCAGGCTAGCACACATCATAGCTGAGAGGGCTTCACTGATGCCTGTTTTACTGGAGATTCTGATGAAGGTTCTTTGTCGTGGAAACTTGCAGCAGGGTAATTGAATTTAGTGAGAAAAGCATTAAGAAGTCTGAAGAATGTGCAGCTAAGTGAATAGAAGTGGAAGCAAGCCTTGAAAGCAAAGTCGCTGCTGAGGTGCTGCTACACAAAGTTGTGAAACTTTGTGAATCAACTCAAACTGAAAGGTAAGATCTAATGTCTGAATTTTATGAAAATTAATCTGTATGGACTTTAATTAATTTAATTGCACCCTTTATAATGTGAAAAAATGAGATTTGGAGGTTGTACATTCACTCATTCACTCATTCATTCACTCACTCATTCATTCCTTCATTCATTCATTCATTCATTCCTTCATTCAATCATTCACTCACTCACTCACTCATTCCTTCCATCATTCATTCCTTCATTCATTCACTCATTCATTCCTTCCTTCATTCACTCACACATTCCTTCCTTCATTCATTCATTAATTCATTCATTCATTCATTCATTCACTCACTCACTCATTCACTCACTCATTCATTCACTCACTCATTCACTCACTCATTCACTCACTCATTCACTCACTCATTCATTCATTCACTCATTCACTCACTCACTCATTCACTCACTCATTCACTCACTCATTCATTCACTCATTCATTCACTCACTCACTCATTCATTCACATTCATCCATTCATGAAGTTGAGGGCCTAATCTATATGTATCAATAACAAGGTAAATTAAACATTTTCACTAATGCCAGCTTGTTGTAGAGTAATAAGTCTTAATCATCTAATCTCGGAGCTGCCTGTGATAACTTACCGGGAAAAGGTGCTCCGATCACGGGGCCGACTTCAATTAAAAAGTGGCCAATTCGCAAACGCGGAGCCGCGGACTTCTCCGCGGGCGGGGGGGGTACATAGTGTACATAGTGTACATAGTGCCGTCTGTAGCGGCCGTTTCCAGGAAAACTGAGGAATATATCTATCTGGAATATATATATAGGTATAATAATATATTATATTATATAAAAATGAGATTTGGAGGCTGTACATTCACTCATTCATTCACTCGCTCATTCATTCCTTCATTCATTCATTTATTAATATATTATTATACCTGTATTACTATCTGGAATATATATAGGTATAATAATATATAATATAATATTATTATACCTAAATATAATATTATTATACCTATATTACTATCTGGAATATATACAGATAGGCTGCCCATCGTGTAATATGGGCATTGGCCACTAGATGGCGGTTACTTTCCCAATCTCATTTTCTAATTAGTTTAATTAATTAATGTGCAACTTTCGGCAATGACGAGTTATGACTTCCTTCTCAATTATATTTCATCTAAATCTGTGGAAACTTTCATGTAGTTTGGTGACTTGGGTCACGAAAACTGATTTTGAGACACATTTTTGATGCTCGGCCCACAGCCTAAAAGACACAGACACAGACACAGACACAGACACAGACACAGACACAGACACAGACACAGACACAGACACAGACACAGACACAGACACAGACACGAGAAAGTTAAATCTGAAGTGTCAGTGATGCAGTTGAACAAAGAGGACTATGAAGGCATGAGAGGGGAGCTGGCCAAAGTAGACTGGAAAGGGATCCAAGCAGGAATGACGGTGGAACAGCAATGGCAGGAATTTTTGTGCATAATCCGGAAGACACAGGATCATTTCATTCCAAAAAGGAAGAAAGATTCTAAGGGGAGTAGGAGGCAACCGTGGCTGACAAGAGAAGTTAGGGATAGAATAAAACTAAAAGAAAAGATGTATGCCACAGCAAAGAGTAGCCGGAAGCCAGAGGATTGGGAAACTTTCATAGGACAACAGAAGGAAACAATACCGGCAATACGGGTTGAAAAGATGAAGTACGAGGGGAAGCTGGCCAGGAATATAAAGAAGGACAGTAAAAGCTTCTTTAGATATGTTAAGGGAAAAAGAGTAGCAGTCAAATGTGAGTCCCTTGAAGGCAGACACGGTGGAAATTATTTTGGGCAACAAGGAAATGGCAGAAGAGTTGAATAGGTACTTCGGATCTGTCTTCACTAAGGAAGCCACAAACAATCTCCCAGATGTACTGGAGGACAGAGGATCTAAGGGGGTAGAGGAACAGAAATAAATTTTCATTAGGCGAGAAATGAAAGCGGCTCACCTGCCTGGTCCGAAGAAGGAACGGTGCTCCCGTCGGAGTGGCCAAGCTCGGGGAAGTGCGGCGCTCCCAGCCCGAGGGAGGAGCGGCGTCCATGTTTGGACGGCCCAGCCCAAGGGAGGAGCGGCGCCCATGTCGGGGCTGTCCGGCCCGAGGGAGGAGCGGCGCCCATGTCGGGGCTGCCCGGCCCAGCCCGAGGGAGGAGCAGCGCCCATGTCGGGGCGGCCTGGCGCGAGGCTGAGACAGTAACGGCACTCACGTGAGGGCGATCCGGCTCGGGGCTGGAACGGTGTTCCGGTGGCTGGGATGGCATTCTGGCGGCGGTGACCTGAGTCCGGGGTTCGGCCGCGGCCAGCGGCTGTGTCAGCAGGACTGGTGGACGGCAGCTTCGACCACCCCGGTGCCGCGGTGTTTGAGCCGCGGGACTGTTTGCTACATCGCCCGGTGGGGTATCGCCTCAGCGCAGAGAGAGAAGAGGAGGGAAGAGACTGCAGCCCTAAGACTTTTGCCTCCATCACAGTGAGAAGGTGCTATGTGGACTCACTGTGGTGGATGTTAATATGTGTTTATTGTTGTTTTTTTATTGTATTGTATGTATGTATGACTGCAGGCACGAAATTTCGTTCAGACTTCGGTCTGAATGACAATAAAGGAAACCCTGTAACCCTGTAACACTGTAAAATAGTATTGGGTAGGCTAATGGGATTGAAGGATGATAAATTCCCTGGGTCTGATGGTCTGCATCCCAGGGTCCTCAGGGAGGTGGCTCTGGAAATAGTGGACGCATTGGTGATCATTTTCCAATGTTCAATAGATTCAGGATCAGTTCCTGTGGATTGGAGGATAGCTAATGTTATCCCACTTTTCAAGAAAGGAGCGAGAGAGAAAACGGGGAATTACAGACCAGGTAGTCTGACTTCGGTGGTGGGAAAGATGCTGGAGTCAATTATTAAAGAGGTAATAATGGGGGATTTGGATAGCAGTAAAAGGATTAGTTCAAGTCAACATGGATTTATGAAAGTGAAATCATGCTTGACTAATCTTCTGGAATTTTTTGAGGATGTGACAAATAAAATGGATGAAGGGGTGCCAGTGGATGTAGTGTAGACTTTCAGAAATCCTTTGATAAGATCCCGCACGGGAGACTGGTGACTAAAATTAGAGCACATGGTATTGGGGGTAGTGTGTTGACATGGATAGAAAATTGGTTGGCAGACCGGAAGTAAAGAGTAGGAGTGAACGGGTCCTTTTCAGAATGGCAGGCAGTGGCGAGTGGAGTGCCGCAAGACTCGGTGTTGGGACCGCAACTGTTTACCATATATATTAATGATTTGGAAGAGGGAATTAGGAGCAACACTAGCAAGTTTGCGGATGATACAAAGCTGGATGGCAGTGTGAACTGTGAAGAGATTGTTAGGAGGTTGTAGGGTGACCTGGACAGGTTGAGTGAGTGGGCAGATGCGTGGCAGATGCAGTATAATATAGATAAATGTGGGGTTATCCACTTTGGCGGCAAAAACAAGGGGGCAGATTATTATCTCAATGGGGTTAGGTTAGGTAAGGGGGAGGTACAGTGAGACCTGGGTGTCCTTGTACACCGGTCACTGAAAGTTGGCGTGCAGGTACAGCAGGCAGTGAAGAAAGTTAATGGAATGTTGGCCTTCATAACAAGAGGATTTCAGTATAGGAGTAAAGAGGTTCTTCTGCAGTTGTATAGGGCTCTGGTGAAACCACATCTGGAGTATTGTGTACAGTTTTGGTCTCCTAATTTGAGGAAGTACATCCTTGTGATTGAGGCTGTGCAGCGTAGGTTCACGATATTGATCCCTGGGATGGCGGGACTGTCATATGAGGAAAGATTGAAAAGACTAGGCTTGTAATCACTGGAGTTTAGAAGGATGAGGGGGTATCTTTTAGAAATATATAAAATTATAAAAGGACTGGACAAGCTAGGTGCAGGAAAAATGTTCCCAATGTTGGGCGAGTCCAGAACCAAGGGCCACAGTCTTAGAATAAAGGGGAGGTCATTTAAGACTGAGGTGAGAAAAACTTTTTCACCCAGAGAGTTGTGAATTTGTGGAATTTCCTGCCACAGAGGGCAGTGGAGGCCAATTCACTGGATGGATTTAAGAAAGAGTTAGATCGATCTCTATGGGCTAGTGGAGTCAAGGGATATGGGGAGAAGGCAGGCACAGGTCATTGAAAGGGGACGATCAGCCATGATCACAATGAATGGTGGTGCTGGCTCGAAGGGCCGAATGGCCTCCTCCTGCACCTATTTTCTATGTTTCTAATCTCCATCTTTGGTTCGGCACAGAGGCGCTGCTTTATAGTTACTGCCTTACAGCGTCAGAGATCTGGGTTCAATGCTGACTATGGGTATTGTCTGCATGGAGTTTGTACATTCTCCATGTGACCGCGTGGGCTTTCCCCAGGTGCTCCGGTTTCCTCCCGCTCTCCAAAGACATTCAAGTTTGTAGGTTATTTGGCAAAAAATGTAAATTGTCCCTAGTGTGTAGGATAGCACTAGTGC
Organism: Amblyraja radiata; assembly: GCF_010909765.2. NCBI lineage: Eukaryota > Metazoa > Chordata > Chondrichthyes > Rajiformes > Rajidae > Amblyraja > Amblyraja radiata. The sequence goes on from NC_045966.1 coordinate 45,675,611, forward strand.
CAGGGGATTGCTGGTCAGCATGGACTAGGTGGGCCGAAGGGCCTGTTTCCTTGCTGTGTCTCTAAACTAAAGTAAACATGTTTCCAATCAAAAGGAAACCAACTCCAGTCTAATTAAGAGAATCCACCAATGAATTATTCATATGCAGGCTTTCTAAAAAATTGCAGTGTATTTGCATTGCTTTTTACATTGAAAATAGCTACAGCGAATTAAGGCTCCTCAGCGCTTATTAACCTGTTGACTGGGAAAGCTAGGTCGATTTCTCAGAAATAGCTGCTTTAACTGTCTCCATTTATAAACTGTACATTTGTCTCCAATTGCTGCTTCCAATCTCAGGGACTTTGCTTCCATTGATACAATATAAACTACAGAGGATATCGGGAATTCAAATAAAAGCACAAAGCGTAGGGTTGAAATAAGGAAACTTAATATTTTCAGTCTAATATAAAAATAGAACTCTCCAAAACCCTCAATGTGACAAGAATTTCAACAGGAAATACTAACTTTTTTTTTTCGCTTTCCACAGCTGCTGCCTACCTTGCTAAGTGTTTCCAGCATTTTCTTGTTTTTGTTTTTTTAATTTCTAATATCTGTAGTTTTGTGATTCACGATGTTTAATGGTGTGATTCACTTACACTATCCGACACACCATTTGGGACAATTTACAATTTTACCATAGCCAATTAACCTAAAAACCTGTATGTTTTTGAAGTGTTGGAGGAAACTGGAGAACCCGGAGAAAACCCACACAGGTCATGGAGAGAAGGCATAAACTCCGTACAGACAGCACCCATAGTCAGGATCGAACCCGGGTCTGCGGCACGGTATGGCAGCAATCACTGTGCCACCATGCGTTCCTAAAGAAAACCGCATTGAAAACCACCAGTTGACAACAGTGCATTGTATTCTGGAATTCTGTGTCTTCCACTCCATGCCTGGGCTCCCTATTGAGTCTCAGAACATTTGTGCTTTTGAGATTCAGATTCACTTCATATCTCATCCGTCACCAGCCAATTCCAACCCCATTCAAACCCCATTCTAATGAATGAGGTCACTGCATTAAGAAGGGAACCTTTGGCATTGTTGTATTTGCTTTTATTTTGCAGTGCACCTACATTTTCAAAGGTTCAAAGGTTCAAAGGTTATTTATTAGTCACATACACCTAGGTGTAGTGAAATGCTTCTTGCCAGTGCAGCACATAAAGAAAGAATACAGACATAACATTAATAAGAGATTAAACATAAAGAACATCCCCCCACAATGGCTCCCACCATGAGGGAAGGCACAAAGTCCAGTCCCCAACCCCAGTTCACCCATAGTCGGGCCCATTGAGGCCTCCACAGTTGCCTCTACGGAGGCCCGATGTTCCTGGCCGTACTCGCCGGGTGATGTTGCTCCGGCGTCGGGAGAATCCTCGCAGCGGCATGGGACACCTGGAACGGCCGCTTCCGTACTGGAGGCCGCGGCTTCCGAAGCCAACAAGGCCGCGCCGGTTGGAGCTCCACAGCTGGCGATCTCGTCGCGAGATCCCAGGCTCCCGGTGTACAGTTCAGCGCCGCCGCTCGCAGCCGGCCGCTCCTCAAACCCGCAACTCCGCGATGTTTTCCTCAGCGGTCTTCAGCTCACCGGAGCTCCAGCGCGGCGACCCAGGCAAGGCATCGCCCGCTCCACGATAGCGCTCCAGCGCTGTGCCGCTGCCGAAGCCGAGGTTCTGGGCAGTGCCCGACAGGAAACGCCGCTCCAGGCCCACTGGTAGGCCGCGAGGACGGGTCGAAGCTGCAGCCCGGAGAAAAGCTGCCTCTCCGACCAGGTAGGGACCCTGAAAGGTAGTTTCCCCCTTCCCCCCCCCGCCCCCCACATAAAAAAGTCTAGAACTCCAGAAACAAAAACACTTTAACTAACTAAAAATTAAAAAAAGATGAAAAGACAGACAGCTGCAGGCTGGGCAGCCGCGCACAGTTCACATAAAATTAATTTTAAATTAATTAGCCATAATTTTACATGCTTCAAAGTGAATTCAAATTTCAGAATGGTCTAATTCTCATATTCACCATGACGAGATCAGTGAAATTCTTACCAACTGTCGCTTTAAATCACACAAAGACATAAAAAATTGATTGTTTATTAAATGTTTTTAAATGATTTATTAATTTCATTTTTTTACAGATGTCATTTTTGAAAATGTCCTTTGATTAAGGATGTTCTTGGCAATTCAATAGGTTCAATAAAAAATAATCCATATGGATGAAGGGTAAAGAATAAAGATCATGGAATTTGCAAATGTCATTGCCTTGTCCCACACTAAAAGTGAAGGGAGATGGGGGAATAAGGTTTATTGACACTCAATGAGGTACAGAAGTTAAGGAACATTGCTTTGCCTTTCTGCACCTCTTCTTGACACATAAATATCTCAAAGTGGACATCAAATTAAAGAGGAAGACCTGTGTAGAACTAACATACTAAGTGCTGGAGAAACTCAGTGGGTCAGGCCACATCTGTAGAGTGGATGGACAGACAACCTTTCAGAATCGGACATTTCTCCAGATCGATGAGGGTCCTGACTCAAAATTTAATTTATCAATTCCATCACAGATATTGCCTGACCCACTGTACCTCCAGCATGTTGTGCTTTGCTCAGGATTTGAGATCTGCAGTTATTTGTGTCTCAACATAAGTAACCATCTTCAAAGTTTATGTTGGTTTCAAAGAAGATCCTGAGGGAGAAGGTCTTCTTCTTTGGTTTGCTGTCCACTTTGAAAGAGAGGAGGCAAAAATAAGGGTAAACCATTATTCCTTAACTTCTGTATTTCATTGTGTGGTCAATAAAACGTATCCCCTATCTTCCTTCACTCTCCAGTGTTTTGACACGGCAATGATAATTTGACATTTCCATGATGTCTAATTAAAAAGTCAAAAAAGGTTTGAGCTGAAAGAAGCGTGACCACCCTTCAGGTGGTTAATCTGTGGAATTAATTGCCACAAATGGTTGTGGAGGCCACATCAATGGATATTTTTAAGGTGCAGATTGACAGATTCTTGATTAGTACAGGCATCAGCGCTTATAGGGAGGAGACAGGAGAATGGGGTTGAGAGGGAAAGACAGATCAACCATGATTGAATGTTTTAGCCACTAGACATGATGTTCCAAATAGCCTAATTCCTCACTTGTAGCTTATGAATTTATGAACTTCGTAAGGTGGAAAGAGTTTACTGAACTGATGAAGGGATACACTCAAGTCCAGAAGAGGTCAAACACAGAGATAAACTTTATGAACTGGGAGCATTGCAAAACATGGAACAAGCATGGGTCAACAAGAGTAGAGATGCGGGATCGAAATGATAACCCTAGCGGGCTGAACAATGACCATACTAATGTTCATCTTTCAGATGAAATGTTAAATTGAGCAATCATCTTCCTGTTTAGGTGGAGTTAAAGGATTTCAAGAAATCTTTCCCAAGGTATTCTTCCAATGAAGAGCAGAGTAGTTATTTGCAGCATCAGGCACAATATTTAGCCTTCCCACTTGAGGACACCAAACATACCACATTGGTAGAATAAGCCATGACTTGTGAGGCCACATGGTTTCCCTTGAGTCAGGATCATGTCAGTTCAGGGCTCATCCCAGGGACTTATAGATACCAAGGTTGGCATTTCAGTGCTGTACTGAATGCAGTAGTCTCAGACGTGTTATCTGACATGACAAATATTAATCAAAATCCAGCCTGCCCTTTCAATTACATGTAAAAAGCCAGACAACAATATTATGAAAATGAACTGGTGAAATTATTCCTGGCATCTTAGATTAATAACTAAACCTCACAAGCATTCAGGTAGATATTGAGATGATTGTTGTTTGCAGGAGTTGCTGCAAATTGGTGTTTCATCCTTTTCAACACATCTGAAAATCACCCGTTTGATCATAGCATACTCTAAATCACCTACATCATTGCAAATTCATTTTTTAAGGCTAATTCAGTTACCTGAATGCAGAATGGGTGGCACATTGACACAGCTGGTAGAGCTGCTGCCTCACAGTGCCAGAGACTACAATTAGAATCTAGCCTTGGGTTCTATCTGCGTGGAGTTTGCATGTTCTCCTTGCAACCACGTGGGTTTCATCCGGGTGTTCCGGGTTCTTACTACATCACAAAGATTTGCACGATTGTAGGTTAATTGGCCTCTGTAAATCGTCCCTAGTGTGTAGGGACTGGATGCAAAAGTGGGATAATGTAAAACCTATGTGAATGGGTGATCGATGGTTGGCATGGACTTGGTGGGCTGTAGGGCCTGTTTCCAAGCTGTATCTCTCAAACAAAAATGCAGTCAAGATGGGGTTATTTTTTTTTTAAGAATGCATCCAGTTTGGTCTTCGGTAGATCATTTTGAAGTATTGTTGTTTGATTTTTTTTCTGTTTGTGCAAATGAAACAATAAACCAATGAAAAAGATATGGAAACACTAAACACAACCTTGTAAGTTTAACATAAATACAGAAGGGAAACATGCAGGGAAATGCAAAGATAGTGTTTGGTGCAAATTCCTTGTGGATATCTGTCGATTGTTAAGGCTTTGTCCACAACCTGAGAATAAAACTAGACTCAGAACAGCAACACATAAGCTGGATAAGGAAAGAAATAGATAAATTTCAAGTATGGGAAAGGAGAAGCCACAAAGGATGGCTTATGGTGAATAAACAGAGGCTTATACCCATATAAAATTGAAAGGGCCTTGTAATTAAACCAATACTAACAACATGAAGGAAAGCCATCGAGATGTGGGGAGATGAAGCCAAAATATAAAGGTGAACAATATTTTTCCATGCTATATCATTGTATAAAAAGGAAAATTATTATTTTTTAAATCCAGCACCAAAGTAAATTACAAGCACTTTTATAAGGATGATAAGCTTAGAGCATTAGTCAATGCAGTGATGGAAGGGAGAATCTAGCTATGAAGGTACACCTGAGATTATAATTTCAAATTTTGCAAATAATGGGAGGTGGAATGTTTGTATTTCTTAAGTTTCAGTCTGACACCAGAAGCAGAAACAAAAATGGTGAATTCTAAGCAAATATTAGTAAAAACCAGAAGGTATAAGTTTCTTATGCCCCCTATAATACACGAACTAGCATATGAGATAAAGGACATTTTATAAGATAATACAATGAGGGGAGGACTGATTAGGTTTAAAAGTCAAGTTGTTGATAATGAAGCATGCTAAAGAAAATGTTCAGAGATTAATCTTCAATGTAACATTGTCAGATCTGCTTTATTTGAGCTTAGAGGCTTGGATATATAGATTTTCTAGACTAAGTGGGCTGCATCACACAGGAGGGCTGGCCCCCCAACGCAATATTCCACCTCTCCACCAATTCCGATATTGGTGGCCAGTGGGGGGGGGGGGGGGAGGGGTGGCTTTCTGGAGCACTAGTATGAGTGTTGTGGGCTGAAGGGACTGGTTTCCAGAGGGCTTGTATGGACATTGTGGGCTACATGGATTCTTGGGCTGGCGGCTCAGTCACTCAAGCCTTTGTGCTGGCAGCTCACTCACTCACGGCTGGTGGGCTGGCAGTTGACTCATGGCTATTCCATGAAATTCCATTTCAAGCAGGGTGCAAGGCCACCAAATTCAAGTGCAGTTTCTTACCACTTCAAGCAGGATGCAAGGCCACTAAAGACAGCGATTCATGACCTCTCCCTCCTCCATCTTGCAGAGACTGAGCCACACCCACACTTCTGGGTTTTATAGTGCCTCCACCCTCCCACCAGAAGGGGCGTGGCCTTGATTGCATGATTGACAGGAGAGCAAATCTCAACATTTTTTAAACACTAATAAGTCTTTTATTTTTCATCGATGGGAAAAAATTCTTGGCACCTGATGAGCAGAGGGGGGAATTTGAGTAAGCTGGCCAAAAATCACAGCCATATGTGGTAGCATTTTTTTTAAATCAATATAAAGCACAATGAGGAAGTGATCAAGATTAGACTTTTAATTATATAGAAGGCAAGGCAACTTTAATTAGGCAAGGCAACTTTAATTAGGCAACACAGCTTTAGCATTTCCAAACCATAGGCAACACAGCTTTAGCATTTCCAAACCAAAGTCAACACAGCTTTAGCATTTCCAAACTATATTTTCAAACCACATTAACGGCTCTGACAGGTCAGTAAAACCACTCACAGTTTAGTAGACGTGTGTTCAGTGTGATTCACAGCTCAGACTGAGAGACGTGACCCTCTCTCTATCCCCCATCTTGCATAGGCTTACTGAGGCACTCAACACTTCTGGGTTTTATAGTCCCTCCGGAAGGGGCGTGGCCTTCAGGAGAGAGAATTTCAACATTTCTGAACACTAATAACTATTTTATTTTTAATCGATGGGAAAAATCCTCTTGTTCTGCGTGGCGGAGAGGGACCCTGAGTAAGATGGCCAAAAATCACAGCCGTAAGTAGCAGCATTTTTTTTCTAAAATCAATATACAGAACAACAGAAAGTGGTCAAGATCAGATTTTTAATAATATAGATATATCTGTGTGTGTACAAAACAACAAGCAATAGGATTTAGTTTAGTTTAATTTAGTTTAAAGATGCAGCAATTAAACAGATCCTTCGGCCCATTGACTCCACGTGGACCATCAATCACATGTTTACAATATCTAGTTTAGTTTATTGTCACATGTACCGAGGCACGGTGAAAAGTTAGTCAGCGGAAAGACAATACATGATTATGTACGATCCAAGCATAGTATACAGATACATGATAAACGGACTAACATTAAGTACAAGATAAATTCCAATAAAATCCAAATAAAGATAGTATGAGGGTCTCCAGTGATTGTTGCTCATGAATGTTCTCTGGTTGTTAATGAGATAGTTCTTTCTCATCTTTCTCATCTAGTCTCTACATACTAGGGGTCATTTTCAATTCTCTCTCTCTCACTCTCACTCTCTCTCTCTCCCCCTCTCTCTCCCTCTCTCTCTCTCTCTCCCTCTCTCTCCCTCTCTCCCCCTCTCTCTCTCTATCTCTCTCTCCCTCTCTCCCCATCTCTCTCCCCTGTCTCCTCTCTCTCCCCTGTCTCCTCTCTCTCTCTCTCTCTCTCTCTCTCTCTCTCCCCTATCTCTCTCTCTCTCTCTCTCTCTTTCCCTCTCTCCCTCTCTCCCTCTCCTCTCTCACCCTCTCTCTCCCCCTCTCTCCCTCTCCCCCTCTCCCCCTCTCCCCCTCTCCCCCTCTCCCCCCCTCCCCCCCCCTCCCCCTCCCTCCCCCTCCCTCCCCCTCCCTCCCCCTCCCTCCCTCCCTCCCTCTCTCCCCCCCTATCTCTCTCTCCTCCCAGTCTTTCTCTCCCTTCCTCCCCCACCCTCACCCACCCTCTCCTCCTCCCCTCCACCCCCCTCTCCCTCTGTCTCTTGCCTTTCTGTCTCTGCTCTCCCTTTCTGTCTCTCCCCATTCTCTCTCTGCCCTCACTCTCTACCCCCCTCTCTCTAGACGCACCTGCGAGTTGGGCGCTATGCGTCACTCGATAGAGCGGTTTTGGGGTAAAAGGAGAAAATGAATAATATTAATATAATATCAAGGGGATAGTTAGCATGTGTGCGGGGGGTAGTTAGTGTGTGTGTGGGAGTGGTTAGTATCTGTGACGTCACATGCCGCCCCCCCCCTCCTCCGCAACTGCGCGCTGGGGGGACAGACCCAACGGGTTTGCATTTGGTCTAGTTGTTACTAAATTTCTGTCAGTCTGCTTTTCGCCCTATGTTTATTAGGAAACCTAATCCTTCCTCAACCTGTCCATTGCCTGTACTGTCTTTGCCAAGCCAGTTTATCATTGGGTTTCCTGTTGTGTTAACTTTATGAGGGATTTTTTTTAATTGTCTAATCTATTATTAACAAATTGCTGTTGCTTTTCCATCTGCTTACTCAGTGTGATTTTGGCTTGGTCTTGCGTATACATTTTTTAGAAATTAACAAATTTGCCTCAAACAAAATTATTTTTATTAGATGTGCTGAGTCTTTTACCCAGGGTAGGGGACTCAGGAACCAGATGACATAGGTTTAATGTGAGAGGGGAAATATTTACTAGGAACCCGAGGGGAAACCTTTTAACAAAGAGGGTAGTGGGCACATGGAACGGGCTGTCAGAGGAGTTAGTTGAGGCAGGTACTAGAACGACATTTAAAAGAACATTTGGACAGGTACATGGATAGAAAGGTTAAGAGAGATATGTGCCAAATGCAGGCAGATGGGACTAGTTTGAGATGGGAAATCTTGCTCGGCATGGCCAGGTTGGTTGGAAAGCCCTGTTTCCATGCAGTATGACTATGACTATGAATTACTTCTACACATCCTTGCCATTAGGTCCAGTAGACAGAGAAGATTCACGTTTGCCCAAGTTCCATTTGTCTCTCGTAAATTAAGTCAAACTGAAGGAAGATGTTCATTATATCAGTGCCTTTTACATCCAATAATATTCTAAGATAAATAGAACTGAAGTAAAATATCAGTCTTGATCTTAATCAAAGGCAGGTCAAATTTGATGGGCCAAATGGTCTAATCCTGTCATATTTCTTATGCCTTTCTGTTCTTTCAGTTCAGACAAAGGTGATAGTGATCGACTTCAGGAAGTGCAACGGTGCACATACCCTGGTATGCATTGGCGCTGCCAAAGTAGAGATGATTGAAAGCCAAGTTTCTAGGAGTAAATATCATAAGCAACTTGCCCTGGACCAACCACATCAAAGCAATGGCCAAGAAAGCACAAGAACAAGCATTTTATCAGGATGCATCACAGCATATTTTGGGATCAGCTCCATCCAAGACCGCAACAAAAATTGCAGAGAATTGTGGACACAGCCCAGACTATCACACAAACCAACCTCCCTTCCATTGACTCCATTTACACTTCACATGGTCTTGGCAAGGCCATCAGCATTATCGAGCGTGTCTCTCCCTGGTCACTCACTCTTCTCCCCCCTCCCATCAGGCAAGAGGTAAAGAAGGGTGAAAATGCACACCTCCAGATTCAGGGATATTCTCAGCTGTTATCAGGCAACTGAACCATCCTCTCGATGACTTGAGAGCAGTTCTGAGCTGCTATCTACCTCACTGGAGACCCTCGGACTGTCATTAATCAGAATTACTGAACTTTATTTCGCACTATATGTTATTCCCTTTACCATTCATCTGTACACTGTGGATTGCTTGATTGTAACCATTTGCAGTCTTTCCGCTGACTCGTTAGCAATCAACAAAAGTCTATCATTTCACCTTGTTACACCTTACAACTAAAGCAAACTAAATTTGAGCCTGTGCCAACTCTTTGAAAGAGTTACCCAATAACCTGTTGCATTTGCACAAGGTTCGAGTTTATGGTTATTGTTGTCACGTGTACCAAGAACAATAAACGGTTTAGTTCTGCATGCTACCCACACAGATCAGCTATGCCATTCATAAATATAATCAAGCCAAAGTTAAACAAAATAGATAGAACAAAGGGGAAGATAGAATGTGCAGAACATAGCTCTCAGCATTGTAGCGCATAGTAGTGCATTCGTTACATAGACAGTCCAATGTCCTTAATGGGGCAGAATCTTCTGTACCTTCTACCTGACAGGAGCAGGAGGAGAAGGAATGACCGGGGTGGTACATGTTGTAATAACAAGGAATTTCAGATGGTGATTTATTTCCAAAGATAGACAAAAATACTGGAGTGACTCAATGGGTCAGGCAGCATCTCGAGAGAACATGGATAGGTGACATTTCGGGTCGGGACCCTTCGTCAGAGTTTGCTTATACTGGCTGTTTTTCCAAGGCAGTGTGGTGTAATGGAGTCAATGGTGGGAAGTCTTGTTTGTGTGATGGACTGGGCAATATCCACAACTCTGCAAATTCTTGCAGTCTTGGGCAGAACTGTTCCCAAACTGAACTGTGGGGAGTAATTTAAAATTTTGGACTTGCTAATAATTGGTCAGCAAGTGTGACAATAGAAAGCAGATACATCTCTAAATTAGTTATAGCATTATAGAAAATTCAGCAATCTATTCTTTGTTGGACAAAAGCGTCAACATAATTAAATAGTGTGTTAATGATAATTATTTCTGGAGACTATTTTGAGATTCAGAGACTTCTGGTTCATCAATTGTCAATTCATTTCTGTAAAGAATTTATTTATGGTTCAGATACCAAGTCAAACTAAATGAAGTCAGACAATTGGAGTATTTCTGTAATCAATGCCTTTCATTAAAGAAGAATGTTTTCGCTGCATCAAATCACTTTCAGATTTGTGGCAGTGGTTTTTTACCTTCAGTTGTGATTTCTCTGTCACTAAATCACTGCATCAATGAAGGTACTGATTCGATGAGACTATCAACGTTAAGAACACCATGTAATGAATGTATTGTATTTCCTGCATATATATTTCTGTAAAGGACATATATTGTAAATGTATATATGTATAGATGTATATATTTATTGTAAATAAAAAAACATATTTTTAATTTAAAAGAGAAATGAACAGGTGGGCCACTGGGGCATGAGCTGCTGTCAAGGAAGAGAACTGGCCTTTTCTCAGATCTCTTTTTCATGGGATTGTTGACAGATTCACTGGTGGAACAGTTGTGAGCATTACGCGGCTCCAGCTTGTAGCAAGCAGCAGAAGTGAGAAAAGCCCCTGTGTCAACCGTCACAAATTAAATTTGTGATGAGCTCTCAACCTCAGATAAAGGCATTTTACTAAAGGATAAGGAATGCTGGAGACACGAGGAACTGTAGATGGTGACATTTCGCATAAAACACAACGTGCTTGAGTAATTCTGTGGGTTATGTGGAAAGAAAGGACGAGACGCTTCAAGTCAGGACCCTTCATTAAAATGGGTTGTTTAGATTTCTTCAGATAAGGAATTCTAGGTGGTTGTTATTTTGCTATAATTCCTCATTTAATGCTTCTGCACTCTACACTGGCTTGCTGTGTGATAGTGGACATGGGGAGGCTCTATAGAGTTTAAAACAGTTTGATTCGGTCTTCTTGCTTGTCCATCATCTATGTTTCAAATGTTCGGCCAGGCTCTTGCACAGTCGTCATTCTCGATTTCTACCGCTGGATCTTCCAGGCAGCATTGTTCACCAAGAAGTGGGCATCTTAGTAGGTGTTCATCATAGAAACATAGATATGGCACAGTACTTTGTGGACATAGCATCATAGAGACATGGAAACATGGAAAATAGGTGCAGGAGTAGGCCATTCGGCCCTTTGTGCAAGCATCTAAAATCAGGACCCCGTTCCTGGTTTTTCCCCATATTCCTTGTTTCCTTTAGCCCAAGAGCAAAATCTAAAGGGCCTGTCCCACTTACGTGTCCTTGACACGCAAATTACGCGACCTTATGGTCACATTAAGGCGCACGGGCATCGTGTGGTCGCGCGGGGCCGGTCCCACTGAGAAGCGCAGAGGGGTATGTAGTTGTGCGCGACATCGCGCGGGGCTCCAAAATTTTTGGAGCGAATGAAATCTTTGTGCGTCAACGGCCTGTCGTGTAACTGACAGCCAAAGTGGGGCAGGCCCAAGACCCTGGCGCGGCACAACGTCTCACCTCCAACAAGAGCAGAAGCAGGCAAACGATCGCCGAGCGGGGCCAAGAAAATTGAAGATGGACACAAAATACAGGAGTAACTCAGTGGAGAGAAGGAATGGATGATGTTTCGTGTCGAGACTCTTCTTCAGTCTGAAAGAAGGGTCTTGACCCGAAACGTCACCCATTGACGTCACGCACTCCAGACGGCTGCAGCAGCCTCTACCCACAGCCTGTCTGTTATTTCAAACTTTTATTTATTTTTTATTTTTAGTTAGTCTAAAGTTTTGTGTTGGGGGAAACTTTAACTTTTCTATGTGGGGGAGGGGGGCAGGGTAAGGGGGAAACCATTTCCCAGTCTCTTCCTGGCGGGGACGCGTATATTTCTCCGAGTCGCGTCCTCGCCCCCCAACTCGCGGCCTACCAGCTGGATCGGAGCGGCCTTTCCTGCCGGGGACCGGGAACCGGACCAGGGCTGCTACAGCGGCGGCGCAGCGCTGGAGTCACCGCGGAGCGGGCGATGCCTACCTGGGTCGCCGTTTGGAGCTCCGGAGCGTTGGGCCGCTGCTCCAACATCGTGGAGCTGGTGCGGAGAGCTTCCAACGCGGGCGGCGTTGAACAACATCGTGGAGTCCTGGGGCGCCTTGCAGAGGGTCTGCAGCAGCAGTCTCCACCCGGCGCGGCCTGCGGACTTTAGAATCCGCCGACTCTGGTAGGAAGGGGCCGACTCTGGTGTCCATGCCGCTGAGGACATCCCGCAGCCCCGACGTCGGACTTGTATCACCCCGGCGAGCGGTCCTGGACATCGGGCTGCCCGTAGCTGCAACTGCGGAGGGCTTGGGGAGGCCCTGACCACGAGGAACAGTGGAGGAAGAGACTGAGTTTGGTGCCTTCCCACACAGTGGGGAACTTTGATTCTGCTGTGTGGGGATGTTTTATGTTAAATTCTATAGTGTGTGTTCTTTATACCCTTTCTGGCTTAATCTCAGTACTAAATGGCCTACCCATAATTCTTTAACTGGGACCCCTGGTTCTGGACTTCCCCAATATCGGAAACATTTTTCCTGCATCTAACCTGTCCAATCCTTTGAAAATGTTATATCTTAGATTCCTTCTCATCCTTCTAAATTCCAGTGAATGCAAGCCCAATCGACCCATTCTTTCTTTTGATGTCAGTCCCGCCATCCCGGGAATTAACCTGGTGAACCAATGCTGCACTCCCACAATAGCAATAATGTCCTTCCCCAAATTAGGAGACCAAAACAGCATACAATATTCCAGGTGCAGTCTCACAAGGGGCAGTAGGATACCCTTGCTCCTAAACTTAAATCCTCTCACAATGAAGGTCACCATACCATTAGCTTTCTTCACTGCCTGCTGTACCTGCATTCTTACTTTCAGTGACTGATGCACAAGGACACCCAGGTCTCGTTGCACCTCCCCCTTTCCTAATATGACACCATTCAGATTATAGCCAACCTTCCTGTTCTTGCCACCAACGTGGATAGCCTCGTATTTGTCCATATTATACTGCATCTGCAATGCAACTGTTCATGCACCCAACCTATCCAAATCACCCTGCAGCCTCATAACATCCTCCTCGCAGCTCATATTGCCAACCAGCTTTGTGTCATCTGCAACCTTGGAGATCATTTTATCATTCTTTTTTTTGTTTGACTTGGTCATATATAAAGTCACAGTCATGGACTATTCAGCCCAATTTACACATGCCGACCAAGATGCCCATCTACATTAGTCCCACCTGCCCGCATAAGGTCCATATCCTTCTAAAACTTTCCTACCTATGTACCTGTCCATATTCCTTTTAAATGTTGTTATAGTATCTGCTTGAACTACCTCCACTGGCATCTCATTCTATGTTCACACCACCCTCTATGTGAAAAAGTTGCCCTTCAGATTCCCTTTAAATCTCTCCCCTCTCAACTTAAATCTATCCCCTAGTTGTTGATTCCCTATGATGGGTAGAATACTCTGTGCATTTAGATTAGATTAGATTAGATTATTTTATTGTCATTAAGACCTTTCGGTCTGAACAAAATTTCGCATTTACTCTACCTATTCCCCTCATTAATCTTATACACCACTATAGGATAACTGCTCATCCTCCTGCAATGCAAGGAATAAACTCCAAGCCTCTCCAACTACTGCCTATACATTCCTATAGACAACAACCAATTGAGGACCATGGGTAAGGAGTAGGACTAAGCTATTAAGATACCTTGATCATGAGTGCACTGAATGTTGGAACATGATCTGACTAAATGGCTCTATTTTGCACCAATTTTCTGATGTTCTCAATTTGTTGTTGTTTGTTGTTTGAGTATGTATGTATATATATATATATATATATGTTTGTGTGTGTGTATATATACACGCTGAACATGTTTTTGCTCTATCGTTTATCATATTGTTTACAGTTTACTATGTTTACATATTCTGTTGTGCTGCAGCAAGTAAGAATTTTATTGTTCTATCTGGGACATATGTCAATAAACCATTCTTAACTTTAGACCATCTTAATTGAGATATACAAGAAAAAAAAAGTTGAATAAATTATTGGTTTGAATTTTCTATAGGAAGTTCAAGTTCGCATTTATTGTCACTTTAGTGAAATTTGAGTTAAGTATGGAGGAGTCTAAGTGTTAAACTGGAATAACATCAGATGATGTGATGAAAAAACCTTCAATTAACAAATGTCAGCTGGTAGAGTTGCAGCCACACAGCATCAGAGACCTAAGTTCAATCCTGACCTCAGGTGCAGTCTGTGTTATGCTTTTAAGTTCTCCCTGTGTCCTCCAGCTGTTCCGGCTTACTTCCACACTCCAAAAAAGAAGTGTGGGTTCATAGCTTAATTGCCTCTGTAAATCGCCCCTAATGTGTGAATGTGAAAGTGGAATAACATAGAACTCGAGTGGGTGATTGATGATCTGCCTGGACTCAGTGGGCAAATGGTCCTATTTCCATGCTATATTTCTAAACCAAACTGTTGATTATCAGTTGAGATCCTAATCTTGGTTTTGGCCATTTACTTAGAAACATAGAAAATGGATGCAGGAAGAGGCCATTCGGCCTTTCGAGCCAGTGCTGATGGCTGATCATCCACAATCAGTAACCCGTGCCTGTCTTCTCCCCATACCCCTTGATTCCGCTAGCCCCAAGAGTTCTATCTAACTCTCTTTTAAATTCATCCAATGAGTTGGCCTCCACTGCCTTCTGTGGCACAGAATTCCACAAATTCACAAACTTAATCTGTTTATGAATCTTTGCAACACTCTGTTACCCTGCAGAGTTCATAGAACCTCCTAACTTAAACATATCTGCAACCATGCGCACGTACTTCCCTTGGGTATATCTTTGAGCTGAATGATTGAGTAAAACGGATCATATTGAGTCAGCAGTGTATTTCACATCTCTTCCTATTGCTATTTCAATTGGAAATAGCTGCTCAAATACTCAATCATTCTTTATTTAATGGCAGATCCTTCACATGTAATGCAAAATAACACTGAAGAAAATGACGACTGAATTATGGGACATAAACCACTGATGAAATAGAACACTTATTTCAAAAATAGATTTCAAATGGTAACATTTTAGACTTTGAAATGCATAATATTACTATATCTATTTCAGGCCTGCTCGAAAAAATAAGCTGTAAAAGGATCACAATCATTCAGTGTATCTTTCTAATCCATCATTTTGTTAAGATGAGTAATTTTATATATTGCCATCTTATGCAGTTTGACAAGATCCTCTGGTAATTTATTTTTCAATGCTTTGGAAGCTATTTGAGTTGAGTTGAAGATTCACGCTCCTCTTTCTGGATTGATTGCACATTGAATGTAAAGAATGAAGTCCCAGCCCCATTCCTTTTGTTGCTTTATTTGTCCCAGTTTCCCGATCTCTCTATGAATTGCTTGAAAAATAGCTGAACCTACATAATGTTTATTGTGTCGGCTTGGATAAATAATGCTACTTTTTACAATCAAAACAGATTTACACTCAGTTTTTTTCCCCCCTTACCTAATTTCATCCTTGGTCTCCCTGACATATTCTCTCCTCGTTTATATTATGGGAGCATTATTATGATATCTACAAAATCGTGTTGAAACTCAGTTACCTCACCAGTAGATCCATCAAATCAATGTTTATTCTACCTCTGATTGTCCATTCTTGCCACTCTCAGCATTGAATCATAGTTATGAAATTTGACCACTGCCCTGGATGGTCCATCAAAGACCACAGGTTGTCTCCTTGAGGATGTGGGCTAGAAAGTCAAATTCTCCAATGAATGGCATAGTGTATAATAGTGGCATAGCAAGTCAAGTCAAGTCAAGTCAAGTCAAGTTTATTTGTCACATACACATACGAGATGTGCAGTGAAATGAAAGTGGCAATGCTCGCGGACTTTTGTGCAAAAAGACAAACAATCAAACAACCAAACAAACTATAAACACAATCATAACACACATATTCTTTTACATAATAAATAATGGAAGGAAAAACGTTCAGTAGAGTTAGTCCCTGATGAGATAGGCGTTTACAGTCCGAATGGCCTCTGGGAAGAAACTCCTTCTCAACCTCTCCGTTCTCACCGCATGACCGTAACAGCTGGAACAGTCCATTGCAGGGGTGGAAGGGGTCTCTCATGATATTGTTGGCTCTGGAGTTGCACCTCCTGATGTATAGTTCCTGCAGGGGGGCAAGTGAAGTTCCCATATTGCGTTCGGCCGAACGCACTACTGTAGCTGTGGGGTTGGTGTCTTACGGCGCCAGAGACCCAAGTTCGATCCTGACTACAGGCGCTGTCTGTACGGAGTTTGTACATTTTCCCTGTGACCATGTGTTGCAGAGATTTGATGAGTTCTATCAATGTCCACCTGCAAGTCATTTACCTTTACTCGAAGATAGACACAAAAAGCTGGCGTAACTCAGTGGGACAGGCAGCATCTCTGGAGAGAAGGAATGAGTGACGTTTCGGGTCGAGTCCCTTCTTCAGACTGGTTAGGGCTAAGGGAAATGAGGGATATAGACGGTGATGTGGAGAGATAAAGAACAATGAATGATATATGCAAAAAAGTAACGATGATAAAGGAAACAGGCCATTGTAAGCTGTTTGTAGTGTGAAAATGAGAAGCCAGTGTGAATAGGGTGGGGGAGGAATAGAGAGAGAGGGAATACCGGGGCTACCTGAAGTGAGAGAAATCAATATTCATTAAGCTGCCCTTATTAAGAAATATGAGATGCTGTTCCTCCAATTTGCGTTTAGCCTCACTGACAATGGAGGAAACCGAGGACAGAAAGGTCTGTGGCGGAATGGGAAAGTGTCAAGGGATATCAGGTTTTTTCACTTTTACTCAAAGCTCATTTCTCAGTTTCCTCTCTCCTTCGGGATTCAACTCTCTCTCTCACCCAACTCTTTTTCCCCCCCCCCGCTGAACATTTCATCTTTCAGGAATTCAAATCGTAGAGACGGTATTGCCTGGTTATAGAGTTTCGATGGGCTCAGGTACATCATAGTGCAATGCTGTACTATAGTAAAGTGAAGGCATGTGCTGTCTATCGCAAGAATTAACTGCAGTCACAAAGATCTGCAGTGTGGTGGTACTGTCATGAGGAGGGGGGGGGGGAGAAGAACAGGGAAGTGGCATGGGATACTTTGTAACTTTGTAGCACCCTTCATGTGGCGACTATTGCATACCTTGGGTAAATGCAAGCAAAAAATGTCACTGTGACTTGTCACATGTAACTATAAAGTATCCAAATCAATTCACTTCAATAAAGGGCTGCTATGGACACAAAGCTTTGGCCCACTAAGTCCGCACTGACCTGCAATCACCCTCGCACACTAGCACTGTCTGACACACCAGGGACAGTTTACAATTTTGACCAAAGCGAATTAACCTACAAACCTGCAAGTCTTTGGAAAGGGGGAGGAAACCAGAGCACCCAGAGAAAACCAATAAGGTTAAGGGGAGAACATACAAACCCCTTACAGACAGCACCCATAGTCAGGATAGAACCTGGTCTCTAGCGCGATAAGGCTACCAGTTGCGTCTCTGCTGTGGCGCCACTGTGGGACCAATCATTATTCCCAGCCAATATGGTGATCCTGTATCATGAGTTAATAGTACGTCCAACAGATAAAGTGTAGGACCAGACTTTGTCCCCTCTCACAGAAATACCAAGTACTGTATGTTAGGTTTTTCCTACTTCTAGGAAGTTCCAAAATCTTATTACAGAAGGAAAAAATCTCTTGTATTTAAAAAGAGATGTTCATTTCTTATCTTCAATTTCAAATTGGGATTGACATCTATTGAAGTACTTTTAAAGTATAGCTCCTGCTAAGATGTTGGAACAAGGGAAACCAGTTTGTTTTGGTCATGTTTATCTTGGTATTAATATTGGACATGGCAGCTGAGATAACTCTTTGCTGAGTTCAAAGTAGTTCACAGAAATGTTTATATCAACTTGAGAGGAATCATGAGAGGAATAGATTGGTAGATGCAGAGAGTCTCTTGCCCAGAGTAGGGGAATCGAGAACCAGAAGATATAGGTTTAAGGTGAGGGGAGAAAGATTTTATAGGAACCTGAGGGATAACCTTTTCACATGAAGGGTGTAGGAAATGAGCTGCCGGAAGAGGTAGTTGAAGCAGATAATATCACAACATATAAGAAACATTTAGACAGGTACAAGGATAGGTTGGATTAAGAGGGATATAGGCCAAATGCAGGTAGGTGGGATTAGTATAGATGGGACATGTTGGTCGGTGTGGACCACTAAGGCCATAGGCCCTGTTTCCGCACTATGACTCTCTATGACTCTATGACTAACTTGACAGATTGGACCAGCCATTTGTCTACTTAAAGATTAAGTGACATATTTGGGACTTCGACAATTGTTCCAGCTAACATGGCAGAACCTAGTGCATTTGCAGTCTAAATGTGTAAGGGAAACGGCAGATGCTGGCTTAAACCAAAGATAGACACAAAAAGCTGGAGTAACCCAGTGGGACAGGCAACACCTCTGGAGAGAAGGAATGGGTGACGTTTTGGGTCGAGACCCTTCTTCGGACTGGTTCAGACTGTTTGCAGTCTAGTTTGGTTTAGTTTAGAGATGCAGTGTGAAAACAGGCCCTTAGACCCACCGAGTCCGTGCCGACCAGAAAACACCCGTACACTAGCACTATCCTAGGGACATAATTGATGCATGAATGTGGCTCCCTGTATTTCATCACACTAGGTACAATTTACAGCACCTGGGGAAAACTCACGCAGGTCACAGGGAGAATGTCCAAACTGTACTGACAGCACCCGTATTCAGGATCAAACTCAGGTCTCTGGCACTATAGTGCAACAACTCTACCATCGTGCCATTGTGCCGCCCAAAACCTTTACATCCAGTGGCATACAGGTATCTGAATCAACTTAAAAATAAGCACCGAATTGAAATAAATGTATGGAATTGTTTGGCTGCTTTGCCTAGTCAGGTGAAAGAAGAGATTAAAGTATTTATGCTTAATCTACAAAATGCAGAACAAATCCAATGGAGCCAGTTATTAGAATGAGCGCTGATGAAAACAAAATTGAAAATTAAAAACTACTTTCAACTATTTTCTTTTAGATAGGCACATGGAAGTGCAGGGAATAGAGAAATGTATTATTTACAGGCAGATGTGATTAGTTTAATTTGGCATCATGTTTGTCACAAACAATGTGGGTTGAAGGGCCCATTCCTATGCTGTACCATTTTATGTTCTATCTTCTAACTCTTCACAGGAGCAACAAAAAATTATTTCCAATATTTTGTGATTATTTTTAAGATTTCCAGCCTTCATTATTTTTTGGATTTGTTTATAAAAGGTATGATTATTGACAAAATCCAGCACTTGCCCTTTAGGCAACTTAAGACAAGACCATCAATCAATCATGAGATAAGGGAAAATAAGAGGAGAAAGAATCCAAATGGATCACAAAAGCTGTAAGTATTTATTGAGGAAGAATGTGAGGTGTCATATCGGGCCCTATATCGGGATGATTCAGTTAATATATGAAGACAGTTTGATGGCTCTCGGCCTGTAGTCACTGGAGTTTATGGGGATGAGGAGTGATCTCATTGAAAGCTGCCGAATATTGAAAGGCCTGAATAGAGTGGATGTAGGAAGGATGTTTCCACTAATGGGAGAGTCTAGGACCAGAGGGCACAGCCTCAGAATAAAAGGGCATACCTACAGAATGGAGATGATGAGGAATTTCTTTAACCCGAGGCTGATGAATCTGTGGTGTTCAGGCAGAAATGGGGTACTGATTGGGGATGATCAGCCATGATCACATTGAATGGCAGTGCTGACTCAAAGGGCCAAATGGCCTACTCCTGCACCTATTGTCTATTGTCTATTGTCTATATACATTGGTGGAGGCCAAGTCTTTGGGTATTTATAAAGTGGAGATTGACTAGCTGATTCTTGCTTATTAAGGGCATCACAGGTTATGGGGAGTAGGCAGAAGAATGGGGTTGGGAGGAAAAATAGATCCGCCATGATTGCATGGTGGAGTAGACTTGATAGGCAGAGTGGAGTAATCCTTCTCCAATGTCTTATTATCTTATGATCTTATAATGATGTCAAATTTCAGATGCTATGATGGAAATATTAGGTTGAAGGACAGATTTCCAATTAATTAGAAGATAGAAAAAAATACTGTATAAAAAGGTAACAAGGAATCTGCCAGGTGGCTTCCGAGCTTCTCCCCCTGGGTCCTTCTTTGTAGCACTGAGCTAGGCCTGCCACTCCACATGGCTGTAGGCATCTCGCCGGGTCTGTCTTTGTCCGGCTCCACTGCAGATCCCGGGATTGTTCTGCTATGCCAGGAACGTTCAACATTTTCATGAGGATCGATGCATGAATGGGGCTCCCTGCATTTCATCACTTATCCCAATGCGAGGATATATCAAATTAAGTTGAAAAAGATGATGTATTGCCATGCTATGAGTTGGTGAATGAACCAGAATAGCAACTTCTTGCTCCAAACATTTTATAGGGAGTAGAATCACAGAACTACAGATGCAGGCAAAGGCTCTAAAGGACACCAGGTGCTGAAGTAACTCAGCAGGTCAGGCAGCACCTCTGGAGAACATGGATAGACGGTGTTTCGGATCAAGGCCCTTCCTCAGACACATACACATCATTGGCATTGTGCGAACAATGTTCGAGTGACCTACTTAAGGAAGAATTGAGTCGGCTGCATGTTGTTCCTAGTTCCAGCTCCATTGTGTATTCGAACAAAAGCATTATAAAAGAAAATATTGGTTATTGACCTTCAAGTTTCAAAGCAGACCCTTTATGATCATGTGGAGCTCTGTAATTATTGTTGATTTTATCCCACAGAATAAAAAAAAGATTGATTTTCACAAAAGCTTTCACAAAATGTTCATGTGATTTCCATCAGAGATTTCAAGCTATTTAGAATCTCGTTGACAATATTACTACACAAAATCCATCAAAGGGAATTTTGATTCAGGTTGGTCAATTGTGCCAAATGTTTCTTTTATTTTAATGACGTGTGGAAAGCAATTTGTGGTCATAAATTATTAATACCAAATACTATGAAAAGTTCTTCTTGGAACCAAGTCCACTAAGCTAAAACAACATTGATTGTTTTTCATAGCTATTCCTGAGGTTATGAGAGGGCAACTTGATGCTGAGCAATTAAGCGCAAATAAGACAAATACCAAGAAAGGAGGGCACCACCCATGATCTCACGATGCCACAAAGAATGTTACACCAAACAAAATACCATTGATGAGTAGTGAAGACCTGGTGATCGTTTCGCTGAACACCTTCGCACAATCCGTCTTGGCCTACGTGATCTCCCGGTTCCCATTCCCATACTGACCTTTCTCATCTGAGCCTCCTCCAGTGTCAGAGTGAGGCCAAATGAAAATTGGAGGAACAGCAGCTCATAAGGTCATAAGGTCATGTGGTAGGAGTAGAATTAGGCCATTTGGCTCATCAAGTCTACTCCGCCAATGTGGCTAATCTTTCTCTCCCTCCTAACCCCATTCTCCTGCCTTCTCCCCATAACATCTGACACCTGTAGTAATCACAAATCTATCTATCTCTGCCTTAAAATTCCCTCTACCTTAATTCCCTCTTCCTTATCATATTTCGCTTGGACAGCTTACAACCCAGCGATATGGTATTGATTTCTCTAACTTCAAGTAACCTTGCATCCCCTCTCTTTCCATCTCTCTCCCACCTGAGTCATTGTATTAGCTTCACTGTCATCCTGCTGAATTTCACTGTTTGTATTACTCATGATCACTTTATACACAGCCAACAATGGCAACACGGCGCTGGGAAAAAGTCCTCTTCAATATATCTGCATCGGCATCGGCATCGGCACAAATAGATGTTGCATCCACTTGAGAGATCAAGTCAACAGACAAGATTTACAGAAGTGTGAAAACACACACCTCCAGATTCAGGGGCCGTTTCTCCTACCAACAACTAGATAGAGTGAACATGACCTGCGATCTACCTCATTGGAGACCCTTGGACTATCTTTAATCGGGCTTGACTGGATTTAATCTTGCAATTAACGTTACTCCCTTTGCCTTGTAGGTATGTTACAAAATTTTCCTTCAGCGGCGCTGCAATTCTGCCACTGGCCGTGTGCGCGATTTTGCCGTTTTTGAGGGGGGGGGGGGGTTAAAACGGGGTTTTTTCCGACCTGGTCCTGAATTATATTTGTTGGAGTGCAAGATGTTGCTAAAGAATCGTTCCTACGGCCGTTCTGTGTGTTTTTAAAAAAAATTCACCTGACAAGTTAATCGCTGGAATGATTTAAAATCAGCTTCTGAAGCCGTCAATGCCGACAACAGGCCGGATTTTATAGAGGACCAGGTAAAAGAAAGTAGTTTATTTTTATGTATAAAAGTGTTTCTTAAGATGTATTTAATTCACATTTTACGTTGCGAAACGGTGATTTAGTCCCCGAACGAACCGGCAGTGAATTTGCTGCCGATATGGGGGACTAAATTCACCGCATCCTGAACGTTCCAAATGGTCCCGTTCCAGAAAATCCCACTCGCAAGCTGATTGAAATGGCCATTAATTTACAGGTATTAAACATTAAATTCCTTCCATTTGGCCTATAAACCCATGACAATGAGATTTAAAAATTATGTTATATTCTGAATTCTTGTGTTAAGTAAATGAAAAAGCAATAGGGAACAAGATGCCAATTTCCGAGTATGAAAATTGCCATAACTTTTTTAATACTGAAGATATGAAAGTGAATTAGGCGTCAAATGAAACTTCTTTTTATGCTTTATCTGATGGGATAAATTAAAGACTTGATTTTTTAAATCTCAAAATGTTGTAACATTGCTATGTAATGTATAGGTACATTGTGGATGGCTTGATTGTAATCATGTATTGTCTTTCTGCTGACTGCACACAACAAAAGCTTTTCATTGTACCTCGGTACATGCGACAATAAACTAATCTAAACTAAGTATTTTACTTAATGTACCATCTGAAAGGTAGCACTCCTTCTGCAAGGTACTGGAGTGCTAGCAGCACATTTGGGTTCAAGTGTTTGACTTGAGAGTTGACCACATTATACTTTAGGTTGAATGATGATAGATTCTACACATTGTAACAAGTTAAGGACTGGATGTAAGTAAGCATTATTTAAGATACCTTCTAGACCATAAAGCACCAATTTCATAAGTTGCCAACGTGCAAGTATGAAGTAAGCACAACACAAATTGCTGGAGGCACTGAGTGGGTCAGGCAGTGTCTATCGCGGGCATGGACAGGCCACCTTATGAATGAATGGCCTCATACTCTGAAACCTTCCTTACTTTATCTAATCCTCCCATTAATTTAATCACATACTTATTACACAGCATAACATAACTTCAACCACAGTAATGTATCATAAGAATATAAAACCTGGAAGCAAGGATAGGCCACACACCCCTTTCTGTCTCTTCCTCCATTTATCAAGATTAAGGTTGATCTTCATTAGCTCCAATTTCCTTTATTATCACCATAATTCCCTTAATATTAAAAATCAACTGATCTCTGTTTTCAATAAACTCAATTACTGAACCCCCCTGCTCTGTGAAGCGAAAATTCCAAGATTCATCACCCTCTAAGTGAAGAAATCTCTCTTCATCGTAGTCCTAAATGGACGCTCTTCCTTTGACCTCTGGTTCTACAGAGAAGTAGAATCCTCTTGGCATTCACCTATTGATCTCTGTAAAAAGTTGTACACCAATGAAAACTTTAATTCCTCTAAATTGCAAAAAAAGTACGTGCTTGGTCTTCTGAATCTTTCCACATACAGCAAATTGACCAGCTCTTAATTACTCTCCTTCAGTGGCAAGTCATAGAGTCAAACAGCATGGAAACAGGCCCTTCGGCCCAACTTGCCCATGCTGACCAAGGTACACCATCTACACTAGTCTCCTGTTCAAGGATAAGCTTTTCCAGTAAGTAAAACTCCTACGCATGCCTGGAACCCCCACGCATGCATGGACTTTATTAAGTCGTTAACGGCACATTACACATGTCATAACATTCCCCCTTTTTCCAAAAAAGAAACCTTTAGATGTACAATGTATGCTCACTTGGCATCTGTCCAAGTGAGAAAAGAACACTTTTTCTCAAGTAAAGTTTCCTTTCCTTCTCATTATCTTATTTACATAAACTTGTTTTATCATACTTGCAACCCCATACAGACATAACAATTGATAAGAACTGAATCAATGGGTAACATAGTCTCTGAAATACTTAGGCGGTCTCACAGCTCGACCTGAGCGAGTTCTCACTGTTTCGTTTATGTCAATGTCCTTGTTTTTGTCTGTTTCATCACGACTTTGCTTGAGACGCTCATCTCGAATTGGCAAGTGTGATACCATGTTTACCTCCTCGATTGCTTGCTCTCTTCTCGGAGTACCGCTAACTGTATGTGACAGTGTATATGCAAGGTGCATGAGCTTCCCCTGACAGTAGCTGATGTCGAAATCATAGCTCTGTAGGCGGAGTAGCATTCCTTGAAGACGCTTTGGCGCTTTCACTAGCGGCTTCTTTGCTATCATTTCCAGCGGCTTGTGATCGCTGATCAGGCTGGTGAAATGACCAAATGTGTATTGATGGAAACGCTTCATTGCAAATACCACAGCGAGCATCTCCTTTTCAATCGAGGCATATCGCGATTCGGTGTCAGTTATTGCTCTGCTCGCATACGCGATGGGACGTCCCTTTTGGAGCAAGGCTGCCCTCTGTCCCTTGTTGCTCACATCACACTGGATCGTCAGCTCCTCCTTGGGATTGTAGTATGCTAAGATTGGTGCTTCAGATACCATCTGTCTGATCTTGGACATCGCTTTGTCCTGCTCAGCAGACCATCCCCATGCTATGTCTGGTCTCGTCAGCTGTCTGATGGGCTCAAGGGTATCAGACAGGCTGGGTAGAAAACGGCTCAGGTAGTTGACAAATCCAACTAGCCTCTGCACACCCTGTACATCTGAGGGTGTTGGCATATTGACGACATCTGCAACCTTTTTGGGGTGCAGTTGCAGTCCTGTGCCATTGATCACATGTCCTAAAAAGGGTATCTCAGTTGCTCTGAAGACAGACTTGTCCTTGTTAAGGTGGATGTGTTGCTCAGATTCAGATTCAGATTCAACTTTATTGTCATTGTGCAGTGTACTGTACAGAGACAACGAAACATCGCTGTTCACATCGCTGAAGCAACAGCTCGAGCTTCAAGTTGCGGTCGATGACCGCATCTTCCATCACCTCTCTCTTACCAATGATGAGGATGTTGTCTGCAATGCAGATCACTCCAGGTAGCCCTTCCAGCGCTTGATGTAATCTTTGCTGGAAGATTTCAGACGATATACTTAAACCAAATGGCAATCGGCGCAACCGGTAACGCCCGAAAGGTGTGCTGAACATTGTCAGATTGCACGATTCGTCATCAAGTTTGACCTGCCAGAAAGCTGAGGTCATGTCAAGCTTACTGAAGATCTTCGCTTGGTTGAGATCTGGCAAGATGTCCTCAATAACTGGGAGCGGATAGTGTTCTCGCTTCAGCGCTTTGTTTAGCGGTCGTGGATCGAGGCACATCCTGAGATTGTCATTTCATAAGCTGGCTGACCCAACTCATTTGCTTGTGAACTGGTGTGATCACATGATACTCTACCATGCGCTCTAGCTCCATCTTCACCTTCTGCTTTATCGCATGAGGTAAACGTCGTGGCGGTAAGATTGTGGGTTGCACTTCCTCATCAATCTGCAGGTGTGCTTCACCAGGCAGCTCTCCTAGTTTACCGTCGAACACCTCTGCATAGTGTTCTTCAGTCTTACCTGCTTTCTCTTTTACGACCGTCGACGTGTGTGCACGGTGAAAGCTCTTGTTATTTACAGTGATCAAATTCATTCGCTGACTAGCTTTGCTTCCTAGCAGTGGTGTGAAGTCATCACTGACCCCAATGAACTCCACAGAATATGTGCGGTTTGTCTTGGGGTTGAGCAGCTTAACTCAGCAAACTCCTTCCGCACCCATTGTAGTCTTAATCCACATCATGAGCTACTTTTGACATGGGGCTAGTGTGTGGTCTATGCTGTGTAAATATCTGCATGGCAAGATGTTCACGCTTGCTCCGCTGTCCACTTGGAAGTCGACCTGCTTCCCATTGACAAGCATCGATGCGTAGACATCATCTCTAGGCCGCACCGTGTTAATTGTGAGCGTGATACTATCAATGTACTCAGTGCTCGTCTCACTTCCGGCCTGGTCGTCCACTTTGTGCACTTTCTTCTTTCTGCACACATTGGCAAAGTGGTTGTGACTGCCTATATGTCTGTCCATAGGCTGAACATTGCTGTTTGTCCATTACATGCTCCTTGACAAAATACTTGCACGCTTTCGCTTCTTGATTGTGCTTGCCTTGGCTTTTCATAGGCTTAGCCCACTTGCTTTGCTTGCGTGGGTATTGCACAGCCACGCCTTTCTTGCCGCTCTGCTGTCTGACTTTGTGGACTGCAGCAGCAGACCGGCTACTTCCGGTGAAAGCTTGGAGATGTGACTCAGCAGTCTCGGCACTCTTGCAGATGTCGATACATCCGTTGAGAGTGAGCTTCCTATCCTGCAGCAAACGTCACTCGCCTGCGAGTCGCCAATACCCAACACAATCTTGTCATGGGGCAAGCTATCCGTCATGCACTGGCAGGAATTACAGGACTTTGCTCATGTTCACAGGCTAGCTAGCGAGGAACGATTCAAAGTTCCACCTGCTTCTTGCTGCCTCCTGTTGAAGAGGTATCGATCATACGTCTCGTTCTTTTCCCCAATGGTGCAGCTCTCGAATGCGTGAATGATCTCGGCCAGTTCTTGGTTCTCCTTGTTGTAGGCGAACACAAGACTGTCGTAAATCTCCAGTCCTAACGGGCCAATTGTATGGAGAAACTATGCCTGTCTATCTATGCGACCACGATGCAGTTTGCCCACATCCCACGCCATGTTTTCCAACCCTCAATCACTCCGCGGTTGACGGTTAATGGGGTCAGAGGTCGTATACCACTCACGGCAGGTGGACCGGCAGCATGCTGTGGAGTGCTACCGGTGGCCGTCTGCGTAGGCCGCTGGTCGCCTGTCTCCTCATCCGCACTCGACTCGGCTTGCTGCTGAACGGCTGTCTGCCCCACCCTTCAGGTAGCCTTGTCGTTTTCCGGCAGTATTAATATTATCCGTGCCTTAAATGCTGTTCACTCACCAATCCTACGGATCTTGACAGTTTCACTAGCCCTTAGCTGCTAACTGTTCCAGCCGGGAGCTTCAGGTTGTGGCAGAAAAATGATTCTTTAAGGCACCACCGTTCACGGACAAGCTTTTCCAGTAACTAAAACTCCTACGCATGCCTGGAAACCCCGCGCATGCATGGACTTTATTAAGTCGTTAAAGGCACATTACACATATCAATATCATAACATCTCACATTCCAGCATCACTCTAAAACTTTCCGATCCACGTACCTTTCAAAAAGTCTTATATGTGTAGGACTGCAGATGCTGGTTTAAACCCAAAATAGACACAACAAGCAGGAGTAACTCAGCGGGTCAGACAGCATATCTGGAGAAAAGGAATAGGTGGAAAACGTCTCCTAATCCATTTCTCCAGAGATGCTGTCTGACCCGCTGAGTTACTACTGAGTTACTATCAAAAATCTTAAATGTTGTTATTGTACCTTGTTATGGTACTATGTGATTCTATTTTTGAATTAGAAGTGTAAAATGATATACATTACTCAGGTTTAGGTGTAATTAGGACGGGACACTGGCGCAGCGGTAGAGCTGCTGCCTCACAGCACCAGCAGCTCTGGATTGATCCTGACCTCGGGTGCTGTCTGTGTGGAGTTTGCACGTTCTCCTTGTGACCGCGTGGGTATCCTCCGGGTGCGCCGGTTTCCTCCCACATCCAAACATGCAGGTTTGTAGCTTAATGGGCCTCAGTAAAATTATAAATGGTCCCTAGTATGTAGGATAGTGCTAGTGTATGGGGTGATCACCAGTCGGCATGGCCTGTGAGGGCCTATGGGCCTGTTTCCGCGCTGTATCTCTAAACTAATCTAAACTAAACTAAACTAAACTAAATAAATGAAATGTTTAAGAAGGAACTGCAGATGCTGTAAAATTGCAGGAAGACAAAAATGCTGGAGGAACTCAGTGGGTGAGGCAGCATCTATGGAGCAAAGCAAATAGGCAACGTTTCGGGTCGAGACCCTTCTTCAGACTGATTTGAGGGTGGGGGGAGGAGGGGGAAGAAGAAAGGAAGTGTCGGAGACAGTGGGTGGAGGGAGAGCTGAGAAGGGGAGGAGAAAGCAGGGACTACCTGAAATTAGCGAAGTCAATGTTCATACCGCTGGGGTGCAAACTGCCCAAGCGAAATATTGTTATTGTACCTTGCACCTCATATTTCGCTTGGGCAGCTTGCACCCCAGCGATATGAACATTGACTTCTCTAATTTCAGGTAGTCCCTGCTTTCTCCTCCCCTTCTCCCCTTCTCCCCTTCTCAGCTCTCCCTTAGCCCACTGTCTCTGCCTCTTCCTTTCTTCTTCCCGCCCCCTCCCTCCCCCCCCCCCCCCACCCTCACATCAGTCTGAAGAAGGGTCTCAACCCGAAACGTTGCCTATTTCCTTCGCTCCATAGGTGCTGCGTCACCCACTGAGTTTCTCCAGCATCTCAGTCTACCTTAAATAAACTAAATAATCTCCAGGCCCTTCTCATTCCATTTTTTTTAAACTGCCCACCATTGCCATTTAACAATAACATTAATCACAATGCCACAGGGAAAACTCACATTTGGAAGACTTATCTTTCAAATATTTTTTTTCCCAATTCTTATCAAGTATGCACAGCAGTGTATCAATACCAATATCAAATAAAATCAGTGAAAGGGAGTCATCCTGTTCAAGATGCAATGAAGATTAGGTTTGCAGATTGTTCATTGCAACAATTTAGGAATGTGACGAGGAAGAATGTCTATTTCACGGCATTGCAGTGATGCATTGGTACTGAATTTTCTTTTAGATAGGCATATAGATAAGCAGGTAATTGAAGGATATCTATCAGTGCAGACAGAGGAGATCAATAGTAAGATTAAACGAGAATTTACCAGTTTGAAGTTTGATCTGTATTTTATGAGGAGTTACGATGAGGGATTACGTGAAGAAGCCCGCCAGGCGCATGCGTGTCATTCTTCAAAGCAGCGGTGTGGAATCACAGATAACTGTAATGACTAAACATAGTAAGATTAGAGAAGAGGTACCAGTTAAGTATATGATCTGGGTGGGAGCGGAGGGCACGTAATCCCTCATCGTAACTCCTCATAAAATACAGATCAAACTTCAAACTGGAAAGTTCTCGTTTAATCTTACTATTTTACTTCGGAGTCACGTGAGTGACTACGTGAAGATTTTAAAGCTCTGTGATTTCATGCCGTGGATCGAGTCCATGCATCACGTCTGCCTTGACTGTTGGGAGGATTGTGTTAACATAATTTGGACATGAATTCGACATTGAATCATAACATTTTTAACACAAGTTTATAACCCCTTTATATGGGTTTAAATTAATTTACAGAACTTAAATTGTTTCTGCAAATGTTCCAGATTTCATTACTAGTTTTACAAATAATTGGAATGTTTTTCCCCTCCAGACTATCCTGCTGCCTTGAGGATTTGGTCCATTGGTACATCCAACTGTATCGCTGCAGATGTAGCTGCAGCCCTGGTGGAAAGAGATTTTTTAAACTTTAGTATCCACCCCAGCCTGTGTTTAGCAACTGTTTCAGCCATCTTGAGATGGTCTGGACCGTCACTCTTGGTGTGGTTGCTAGTGGCTGATAAAAAATGTGCCTTTTCATTGCCTCTTAGGATATTCGTTTTCTCCATGTGTAACGACAGATGTTTTATTATACACAGACGGTCATCTGTTGGGTATGACCTAATTGTATATAGAGGCCTGCTGATCCCTTTTTCTGTTCTGCTTACTATCTCATAAATATGAAACGTAATATTTTCCATTGAGAAAGTCATGTTGTCCAGTCTTGTTTTGCAGTGACTGTATCCTCTGTGCCGTGACCAATACCATTAGCATGACCGTTATAATGTCAGTCTATGTAAAGACAGAACTGTTGCTGGAGAACACTCCTGAGCATCTTCAGGATTATACTCACATCCCATATATGGGAGTATCTGGTACTCCTCATAGGCTTTGTACCAGTGGGTCAGTCCCAACAGTGTAATGGTCTGTCCCCTGCCATAGGTAAGTCGATAGGGCACTTCTGGTGCAGTTGATGGCACTGTAACTGAGCCCCTCATCGTAGTGGAGGCCTGCCAGATATTCCAGAACAGATGGGATGTTCATGTCTCTGATTCCATGTTTGATACCACTGGGAACCATGGTTGTGTAGGCCAATCGGGTACTACCAATTCCAGATGCAGAGTCTGTTGTATTTCCTTAATACCCGACTGATGAGGCAGGAAAGGAGGGAATGCGTAAATAAACAATTTCCCCTCCCCTCCAATGCAGCGAAAATGCATCTGTCGCTGCTGCCCCAGGGTCTGGTTCCTGTGTAACATAACTTGATAACTGGGACCTGGTGTCTGCCACTGAATTTAGTCTTTCTGGTAGATAAGTGGTTGATATCCAAATATCTTTCTGGAGACACCATTGCCAATTTGTATGGCCAGATTTTCACATGATGTCGATTTGTTTCCACCCTGTGGTTAATGTATGCTACCACGGTAGTATTGGTATTGGTGGCTCCGCACCAATTGTACTGGCATCAGTTTGTAGTACCATGGAAAAGGTTACTGACAATGCTTGGATAGGAACAAGGCTAGAGTTATCTATCCACCATTTTAGTTCCATTTTAGCCAGATTGGTAGTTTCACAGATCTGTCAAAGTGACCTGCATAATTTAGAGTGCGTGTTTTTTGCTCTCTGTATGTTTTGGTAATGTAGAGGTCCAAATTGTGTGGCTGGAAAGGCAGCCATCATTATGCCAATTACTTTGGCTACCAATCTGATGGATGGTTTGCTGATGTCAGTGAGGTGTTTATAAGCCTCTATTAAATCTGTAGCCTTTCCCTTAGGCAGAGTCACCGACATGTGAACTGAGTCAATGGTGAAACCCCAGGTAGTCCATAGTAGTGGAAGACGTTAGTTTAGATTTAACTGGATGAAATCCCAGTTCCCCAAATAACTTTTTTGTGGCTGTTACAGTTTGTTTGGCCAATTCCAAAGTTTTTGCACATAATGAGTATGTCATCTAAATATGCCATGACCATGTGTATACGTTTCCGTAGAAACACTTGGGCTGGTTTCAAAAAATTTTGTGAACAGCCTGGGCTGATGATAACCCATTTGGCAGTGCTTTATACTGCTAGAGTGGTCCCATCCAGTTGAATTTAAGTAACATCTGTGGTCACCTCGTATAGGCACTGAATAGTAAGCATCTTTAAAAATGATGCTGGCCATTGAAGTAACCTTTGGGAATTAATTGTTAAGCAGTAACAAAGGTATCTATTTTGTTAGATCTATGATGATGCGATGACCATCATCTTTTTGTTTATATCTCGGACACGAATTTTAATGGTTCGTGTTGAGTTTTCTCAATTACACCTTTTATGTAAAGCCGCTTCAGTTCGGCTTGCGCTTTTGATTTCTTTCATCAGAAAGCACGAACATTCGGTTCAGTATATGTTGAACTGGAGGGCTGTACCTGTGTATAAACTCTATTGTATATCCCTGGATACTGCTTAAGATGTAGATATCGGTTGTTATCATGCTCCATGCATTCAGAAGAGAGTGTTATCTCCACCCAATCTCCGTGCCCACTGTTTGTAGGGAACCAGACCCACCTACCTCCATAGTTAGCAGTGGCAGGTTTACCTTTTTGTAGGTTCTTCGCTGTTGTAGCGCTGGGGTCTGGATTTACGGTTGGTTTGCGTTGGAGGTCCCGCATCTTCCAAGAAAGCCGGTCTGGGCCATGGCCTAAAAGACTCATGTTTTTGAGTACTGGTCCTTCGAGCTTTCACCAGTTTTGCTGGTGGGTGCGTGGGGGTGCTAGGTTCCAGTAGGTTCTCTTGTTCCTGCACCCCTTGCACACTTTCTTCTGCGGACCCCTCTTCCAGGTCAGCCCAGAACTGACCCGCAGTGCTTCCTTCTGATGTGGTATTGGTATTGGTGGCTCCGCACCAATTGTACTGGCATCAGTTTGTAGTACCATGGAAAAGGTTACTGACAATGCTTGGATAGGAACAAGGATAGAGTTATCTATCCACCATTTTAGTTCCATTTTATGCATTTCGTTGTCTCTGTATTGTACACTGACAATGACAATTAAAATTGAATCTGAATCTGAATGAGGTAGAAGCACTGTGCAGCCCTCAAAGAGGTACTGCTGTGGGTTATCATAGGGCCCACAGTGACCCGACTCCATGTCCCGGAGTCTGTCACATTGGAGCAAAGCTCCATACACCGCTTCTTCCCGCTCCAGCGCTCTCGGGCGCTGGCCGCCGGCGGTTATTCAAAGTCGGACTCCTCTGAGTCCACGACCTTGTTTGTTTTGTGTCTAGCCTTTCCGCCCGGCCGCGTGGATCTGGCCGGTGCGGAGGCGACATCGGGCACAGCTGATCCCACTACGGGTGATCCAAGTGCCGCTGGCTGCTGCTGCTGGCTGCCCGCTGCTCCACGGTCCTCCTTCTCCAGCTTTGTCCTTACTGTCCTTCCGTGGAGTGGATATGGCCGGTGTGGAGGACATCTGGCACAGCTGATTCCATCTAGCCCACGAGCTTTGTCGCAGCCCGTTGTTTCTGCACCTGCAATCAGCATGGAAATACAAAAAAGACCGCAGTTCTTACCTGCAGGTCCAAGTTTAAATGGTTGCTACGGGTGAGCGTCATTCTACCCCGTCTGATGCCGTTAATGACTGGTCAAGTCAACGGCCCCATTTGAATGGTCTCCCGCCCGGCCGTGGTGATCTGGCCGGCACGGGACCAAAAGTCGGCACTGCTCTCCTTATAACGGGAGATAAACGTGCCTTTGGCTGCTGCTGCCGGCTGCCTGCGACTCAGCTGTCTTCCCCAGCCAGCTTCACTAGCAGCACTTGTGGGCACTCCTTTGTCCAGCTTCCCCTCCTGTACAGACCTAGCGCGGGGAAAACATTAGTTTTGCTCCCTCTCCCGCCCGGTCCGGTGCGGGAGCGAGCCGGGAGCGAAAGTCGGGTACAGCTATTCCCATTACGGGAGCCGATTCCGGCCGCAGCTGTTGTCCCCTGTTGCGCTTACTCCACCTGGCTTAGCCACGGCAGGAGCACAATCTCCTTTTGTCCCCTAAAAAAAGGGGACAGAGCACAAATACAACCCACTGTCTTTGTGGGTTGTTGGCTCCGATTTCCTCCACCCGTTTGGGGTGAAGTTTGGCACTCGCTCCCGTTATGGGAGATAGTGGTGCCGACGTCCGTTGCTGGGCTGCCTGTTGCTTTTCAGCGGCAGCTCGGCAGCCTTCCTGCAATGAAGAAAAAGGTAAGGAAATCTTTTCCTTCTTTCTTTCCCCACCCCCCATCAGTCTGAAGAAGGGTTTCGGCCC
This sequence comes from Amblyraja radiata, assembly GCF_010909765.2. Lineage (NCBI taxonomy): Eukaryota > Metazoa > Chordata > Chondrichthyes > Rajiformes > Rajidae > Amblyraja > Amblyraja radiata. The sequence goes on from NC_045966.1 coordinate 45,709,364, forward strand.
GAAACGTCGCCTATTTCCTTCGCTCCATAGATGCTGCTGCACCCGCTGAGTTTCCCCAGCAATCTTGTGTACCTAAGGAAATCTCTTACCTGTGTTGCTGGTTCTCAACCTGCCGTTTCGGGAGGAACGTCCTTCCTCCCGCTGTGATTTCCGCAGCTCCACGGACCCATGTAGCGTCCTCGGGGCTGTTGTCCGAGTTTGTCGGACTGACGGCTCCGGAGTCGGAGCTGAAGACGCACGGACTCCCGCTAAGGGAGACTGTCGTGCCACTGGCCGTTGCTGGCTGCCTGCTGCTTGCAGACTCCTCCCCCGACAGCTTTCAACAGCCTTCTGTAGAAAAAAAGGTAAGTATGGAACGAAGTTCCCTTACCTTACTGTTGCAGGTTCGAAATCCTGCCGTTCGGGAGGAACGTCCTTCCTCCCGACAATGACGAGTTGCAATGCGTGTAGCGCAATGACACGCATGCACCTGGCGGGCTTCTTCACGTAGTCACTCACGTGACTCCGAAGTAAAATTTAAATTGATACCATGTTTCACAGAGACATGGTGGGTCGAAGAGCCTGTGTCTGTGCTGAATTGTTCTATGTTCTATGTAATCTCAAAGGGTTCTGAGTCTTTGGAACTCCTTGACATAGAGAACAAAGCGGTGGAGCAGGATTAGGCTATTCGGCCCATCGAGTCTACATAGCTGATCTATCTTTCCCTCTCAACCCCAATCTACCGACAACCCTTGACACACACACCAATTAAGACTCTCCGAATCTCCAACTTAAAAATATAGAAATATAAAAAAAATAGGTGCAGGAGTAAGCCACTCGGCCCTTTGAACCAGCACCACTATTCAATATGATCATGGCTAATCATTTAAAATCAGTATCCCATTCCTGCTTTTCCCCCATATCCCTTGATTCTTTTAGCCCTAAGTGCTAAATCTAACTAGCACTTGAAAACATCTATTGAATTGACCTCCACTGACTTCTGTGGTAGAAATTTCCACGGATTCACAACTCTCTGGGCGAAAATGTTTTCCTCATCTCAGTCCTAAATGGCCTACCCATTGTCTTGGCCTCCACAGCTGTCTGTGGCAATGAATCCCACAGATTGACCACAGGTTTCATCCTAGTTCAGGACTTGAAACATTAATAATTTCTCTGTCCATACATGCTGCCTGATCTGTGGACAGCATTTTTTTTTGGCATCTACTTTATTTAAATTTTCATTTACAGGTGTGGTGCTGTGGCGTAGCGGCAGGCTTGCTGCCTTACAGCGCCAGAGACCCGGGTTCAATCCTGACTATGGGTACTATCTGTATAGAGTTTGTCCGTTCTCCCTGTGCATTTGTAGATATGCAGGAGTTTGGGTCCTTTGGAAATGGCAGGCTTCATTGAAAAAGGTCAAACTTTGCTGAGGTGACAAAGCGACACCAGGTGCAGGAGGCCCATGTGATCTAAATGTTGCCATCATGTCTGGATTTATGAAGAAGCTCCCAACTGTTTCTGTTCCTGTGAAGCCATTAAGTCTAGGTTTCTGTTAAACAGATGCTAAACCCAGGTCTGTGATTGGGTAGAGGATTTTGTGTTTATACATAGTATATGGATGTTAGATGGTTTTTGTATACATTGTATTATAAGTAAGCAAAGTAAGTGACTCTTAATGTGATCTCTTATCTGTAAGAAGTGATTGGCATATAGGGATGGCCACCCCATTGCATTTTTTTTAGCCTTTAGTGTCCCCACCTCCTTTAAGGGGCATAAAAGATGATCTGTTCATTGGGGTGTTGTCGCTCTTTCTGTTCTGTCTGCACGTGACTGTCACGGGCTTGAGTGAGTGGAGCATAAGTTGACAGTTGACCCACCGATGTTGAATAAAAGGGTTTGGATTCCAGTGCTTGACTCAGAGTTTTACTGACCCAGACTCGGGGAAGAAAAAGCAAAATTAACAGGTTTTCCCTTGGTGCTCCAGTTTTCTCCCGGCCTCTAAAGACATACAGGTTTATAGGTTAATTTGCTTCGACAAAGATTATAAATTGTTCCTTAGTGTGTAGGATAGTACTAGTGTATGGGGATCGCTGGTCGACGTGCACTCGGTGGGCTGTTCCTGCGCTTTATCTAAACTAAAACTAAAGTTGGCACTGTTATATCCAGTACAGCAGAATGTATGTATCTATACTCCGAGTGCATTTTGTAAAGGGAATGAATAGAACCAGAAGCAAATGCATTGTGCAGCACATTTGGACACTGGTTTGACATCTGAGCAACTATTCGTGTTAGGTATGTTAGGAATACTGTCTGATTTCATCCTTGTAATTCATAACTTGTGCTTTCTGACACCTGGGTTTAATAAACTCGGGTTAGACTCTGCAATTCAATATCTACATTTTGAGGCAACCAAGCTATAATATGGGCCGTGTTCAAAAAGGAACTGCAGATGCTGGAATATCGAAGGTACACAAAATTGCTGGGGAAACTCAGCGGGTGCAGCAGCATCTATGGAGCGAAGGAAATAGGCGACGTTTCGGGCCGAAACCCTTCTTCAGACTCTGGGCCTACTCATTCCCTGTTATTTTGATCCTGCATTCCTCCAATTCAGAATGCTCTAATTCATTGCATACAACACAGTGCTGGAGTAACTCAGCGGGTCAGGTAGCATCTCTGGAGGACATGGACAGGTGACATTTCAAGTTGGGGACCCTTCTTAGTTTAGTTTAGAAATACAGCATGGAAATGGGCAATATGGTCCTCCGAATCCATGCGAACGGTCAATCACCTGTTCAATCAACGTGCAAACTCCACACAAAGAGCACCCGATGTCAGCATTTAAACTAGGTCTTTGGTGCTGTGAGGCAGCAACTTTACCAACAGAACCACTGTGCCACCCGTCTTCCTGAGTTTCTGAGTTCCAGCATGCTTCACATAAAATGCTGAGTAACTCAGTGGGACAGGCAGCACCGCTGGTTAGAAGGAATGGGTGATGTTCTGGGTCAGGAATAAGGGTCTCAACATGAAACGTCACCCATTCCTTCTATCCAGAGATGCTGTCAGTCCCGCTGTGTTACTCCAGCATTTTATGTCTATCTTCGGTGTAAACCGGCACCTGCAGTTCCTTCCTAAACTCTTCTTGATTGAGTTTAGTGAATGTCAGAGACTGTGTGCCACGGTAGCTTGGGGCTGAGATTTCTCATCGCTCCCATGCCATCCCCCAGGAACCAGATGTTGTGATGGATTGTTGTCGCCGGGCAGATATGCTGCTGGAACTATTGGCCCCTTGTTTACACTCTGCCTGCAGTGTGAGATTAGCAAGAGGGGACACCATTGAGCAGCTTTAACAGCAGATGGAGAAAGATACAAATTCAAACTGAAGTAAAACAACTGGCGCTAACAGCATCTCTATCATTCTCAGGAGCACATTATCACAACTTTAGTATGAGAAATAGCATTCTTTCCATGAGTTCCTCATACCACCCCAGGGAAGTAAGGTAGAACTGCACCAGTGTTTGCAATTTTTTTTCGTTATATACTTTTTAGATTAACTTTTTTTTTCGGCAGAGTAAAAGTCTTACCCTAGTGCTGACAATTTTCAGTTCTTCTTAGGTTTGAGCTACAATCCACCTTCCATCTTCTGTAAACCTAAGTTTTTAGTTTTAGGTTCAGAGATACAGCATGCAATCAGGCCCTTCGACCCACCGGGTCCGTGCCGGCCAGTGATCCCCGTACACTAGCACTATCTTACACACCAGGGACAAGGTACAATTTTTACAGAAGCCAATTAACATGCAAACCTGTACGTCTTTGGAGTGTGGGTGGAAACCGGAATACCTGTGGCAAACCCACGCGGTCACGGGGAGAACATACAAACTACGTACAGACAGCGCTTGTAGTCACGATCAAACCCGGGTCTCTGGTGCTGTAACTCTTCTGCTGCTCCACCGTGCCATGCTTGAGGTTATGCAAAACTCTATTTTACGTGTGCTTTTTGGTTGGACGTCAAAGTTATAGAGAGAGACAACATGGAGAGAGGCCATTGAGTTTGCACAGTCCTTCAAGCACCCATTTTTATACAACCCATATCCCATCAAATGTCCCCCTCCTCTACGTTTGCCCTTATCTAAACTAGCAGGCAATTAAGAGTGGCTACTGATGGGGCACAGGTTTTTGGATGTGGGAACTGGAGCACCACATGGTCAAAGAGAGATGTACAAATTCCACGCGATAGCATTGTAGTTTCAGATGACTCTTGAGTTGTGAGGTGGGAGGTTTACTAACTTCGCCACTGTAATGTCCCAAATGTTTTAAACGGAGAAGTTACTAAGCTGGAAAGAATGCAGAGAAGAATTACAAAGATGTTGCTATGACTCGAGGGCCTGTGCTATAGGACAAGGTTGGGCAGGCTAGGACCTTATTCCTTGGAGCACAGGGGGCTGAGGGGCAATTTTATAAAAGTGTATGAAAGCATGAAGGAAGTTGATAGTATTTTCCCTAGAGTAGGGGAATCAAGAACCAGAGGCCAGGTTTAGGTCTATTAGGGCAAGTTGGGCTGATTGCATAATAGATATTTAACTCCATCAGGGCTAGTAAGAATGGGCTGCAAGCTGTGTAGGAAGGAACTGCAGATGCTGGTTGATACCGAAGATAGGCACAGAATTCTGGAGGAACTCAGCAGGTCAGGCGCATCACTGGAGGGAAGGAATAGGTGACCTTATGGGTTGGAACTCTTCTTCAGACAGATCTGTCTGAAGAAGGGTTCCGATCTGAAATGTCACCTATTCCTTTTCTCCAGTGACATTGCCTGACCCGCTGAGTTACTCCAGCATTTTGTGACTATCTTGGGCTATAAGTCATGGCCAATAATTACCACTATTATGGCCCTTAGCTATTAACGCATCATTCTGCTTTTTGTCTTCTACTTATGCAACAATGTGATGAATCTGTGGTCATCACATGCATTGGTGCATTTTTCCAGAGATCAGATGCCCACTCCCAAAATAACTTCCTGGTACCTAACCTGTGTCTATTTTTGAATTGTGCTAATCCTTGTTCTCTGCCACCTGTTTGACTCAATAACCTGTTTGTGTCAACATAATTTAATGCCTTCGCAAATTCAATCATACACCAGCTAAACCTGTCCTGTTCCAGTGCTCTAAGCTTTATGGTCAAGGATGCCATAACAATTCCTCCTTTCATTTCATTAACAGCTTTATGTGGCAAAAAAAAACTTTCCAAGGTGCTTCTCAATACCTTATCAAACAAAAATTATTGTTGAGCCACAGGATGATTACATTTTTAGTTTGAGTTGCTACACACAAACATTTTCTTTTAGAAATCGAATTGAAGATTAATAAACAAATGTTAAGACTTAGTCAAAGTTATTGGTTGTAAGAAACAGCTAAAGGAAGGAGAGAGAAGTACAAGGTTAAAAAGTTAAAGAAAAAAAACTTCTTTGAAGTCTAAACAGTGGGAAAATATGATTGCAAATGATGGAGTGATTTTCTTTATATTCATTCTCAACATGGGGTGGAAGATTGCAACCTTCACATGGTCCACCCTTTTTCGACGAATGCAATCAACCCGGCGTGCACAATCAAATAAGATCAAATAGAACAAGTTGTCCTACAAATTTAGGCTGTGCACGCCACACGCAAGAAGAAGATTCTCAACATCAGCAAAACTAAGGCCGACACGGTGGTGCAGCGGTAGAGTTGCTGCCTTACTACGCCAGACACCTGGGTTTGATCCTGACTATGGGTGTTTGTCTGTATGGAGTTTGGATGTTCTCCCTGTGATCTGTGTGGGGTTTCTCTGATATCTTTGGTTTCCTCCCAAACTCCAAAGCCCTACAGGTTTGTAGGTCCATTGGCTTTGGTATGAATGTAAATTGCCCCTAGTGTGTAGGATGAGTGTTAATGTGTGGGGATCGCTGGTCGGCGTGGAAATTGGAGGGCCGAAGGGCCTGTTTCCGTGCTGTATCTCTAAACTAAACTGAACTAAACAAGAAGATGACTGTTGGCTTTACAAGGTGTAAGCCGAGGATCCACAAACCTGTCTTCATGGGTTGGCAGTGGAGAGAGTCAACAATTTCAAGTTCCTAGACCACATGTGTGTATTTCTCTGAAGATCTGTCTTAGACCCAGCACATTGATGTATTCACAAAGAAAGCCCACAAACATCTTATCTTCCTCAGAAAACTGAGGAGATTTGGTTTATCGACAATAGACAATAGACATAGACAATAAGTGCAGGAGTAGGCCATTCGACCATTCGAGCCAGCACCGACATTCAATGTGATCATGGCTGATCCTCCCCAATCAATACCCCGTTCCTGCCTTCTCCTCATATGCCCTGACTCCGTTATCTTTAAGAGCCGTCTCTAGCTCTCCCTTGAATGTATCCAGAGGACCGGCCTCCACCGCCCTCTGAGGCAGAGAATTCCACAGACACATAACTCTCTGTGAAAAAGTTGTGAGTCTTTTTCACACAGAGCGTTTGAGCATTTATTGACAAATGCTCTCTTGATCTCCTATGGGTAGATGTGGAGGAGCATTTTGATTGGATCGGCAACTCAAACACACAGGAACAAAGGAGACGACAAAGATTGTTAGACACTGCCCGATCCATCACAAGTTCTGATCACCCCATCATCAAAAGTACAGGAGGTGCAGCCTCAAAAAGGCAGTCATTATCATTAAAGGCCGGCATCACCCTCTCCATGAAAATGGTGCCAACCCTGGCAATTCCGATATACTATCTGAGTGTACTATCTCTAAACACATGTATTGTATCGAAGATATGCTTATGTATAGTCATACTTGTACTGAACTATATACAAAAAATTAATTTCACTGTACCTCGGTACATGTGACAATAAAGTACCGTTGAATCATTGATGTCACTCCTATCATCAGTAAGAAGTTTTATGAGTCTGAAAACCGGAAATACCAAGTTCAAGAATAGTTCAAGGCCCTTGAACACTGCACAACATTAAGCTCAACTCTGAACTTCTATGGACTGTCTTTAGTTGCACTCAGGACTTTGTATTTTCTTGCACTAGCATTGTGGTTATTAATTTATTGTTTTTTTAAATTATATATTATCCATGTGCATTGCATTTACAGTTCTGTTATGCTGCTGCAAGTGAGAAGCTAATTGTTCTATTATTGGTATATATGACTATTAAACAATCTTGACTCTAGCGGGACAGTGGTATCGTTGCTGCCTCACAGCACCAGAGACTTGGGTTTGATCCTGACTAGGGGTGCTGTTTTTTACTTTCTCCATGTGACAACGTGGGTTTTCTCTGGGTGCTTCAGTTTCTTCCCGCACTCCAAAGACACACAGGTTTGTAGGTGATTTGGCTTCTGTGAAATTGTAAATTTTCCTTAGTGTGTAGGTTAGAGCTAGTGTACGGGGTGATTGGCACAGACATAGTGGGCTGAAGGGCCTGTTTTGCGCTGCATCTATAACCTAAACTAAATTAGTACAATCCCATTTTATTTCCTGGTCGAGAAGCTGAAAACATGAAATAGATATTTAATTAATGCTATATCATTATTCGCAAACTAAAACTGTGTGAAAGATGGTTGCAAAATGTGTTGATAATATGGTTCGGAAGCAGAGAACAGAAAGTGAAAATACACATAGAACATAAAACATAGAACTTGGAACATACAGTGGAAAAGAGAACAGTACAGCACAGAAACACAGCCCACAATGTTTGTGCCAATGATGATGCCAGGTTAAACTGATCTCATCTGCCTGCACATGATCCATATCCCTATATTTACTGCACTTCCATCTGCCTATCTAAAAGCCTCTTAAACGCCAAATGCATCTTAAATATCGAACATGAACTCAAGTGTTCTACAGGTTAGTAATGTAAATAATCATATTATTTCAGGTACTATTGCTAGGCCAGGTACTATTGCTACGTTTAAGAAACATTTAGACAATTATATGGATAGGATAGGTTTAGAGGGATATGGGCCAAATGCAGGCAGGTGGGACTAGCATAGATGGAACATGTTGGTCAGTGTGGGTAAGTTGTGTCTTCGGGCCCGTTTCCACGCTGTATGGCACAATGACTTATATCTTCTATCTTATTATCTCATTGGGGTTAGGTTAAGTAAGGGGGAGGTACAGCGAGACCTGGGTGTCCTTGTACACCAGTCACTGAAAGTTGGCGTGCAGGTACAGCAGGCAGTGAAGAAAGCTAATGGAATGTTGACCTTCATAACAAGAGGATTTCAGTATAGGAGTAGAGAGGTTCTTCTGCAGTTGTATAGGGCTCTGGTAAGACCACATCTAGAGTATTATGTACAGTTATGGTCTCCTATTTTGAGGAAGTACATCCTTGTGATTGAGGCAGTGCTAGGTAGGTTCACGAGATTGATCCCTGGGATGGCGGGACTGTCATATGAGGAAATATTGAAAAGACTAGGCTTGTATTCACTGGAGTTTAGAAGGATGAGGAGGTAATCTTGTAGAGACATATAAAATTATAAAAGGACTGGACAAGCTAGATGCAGGAAAAATGTTCCCAATGTTGGGCGAGTCCAGAACCAGAGGCCACAGTCTTAGAATAAAGGGGAACCAATTTAAGACTGAGGTGAGAAAAAACGTTTTCACCCAGAGAGTTGTGAATTTGTGGAATTCCCTGCCACAGAGGGCAGTGGAGGCCAAGTCACTGGGTGGATTTAAGAGATAGTTAGATAGAGCTCTGGGGGCTAGTGGAATCAAGGGATATGGGGAGAAGGCAGGCACGGGTTATTGATTGGGGACGATCAGCCATGATCACAATGAATGGCGGTGCTGGCTCGAAGGGCCGATTGGTCTCCTCCTGCACCTATTTTCTTTGTTTCTATGTTTCTATACGACGTAGCTTCCTTCTATGTCATTATTATAAATATAAAATGGAAGAAACGGTTGGTGCGTGGCCTTGTAAGGAATTTGGAGATGTTGATGTTCCAAGGAACCTGCTACTTTTAAGAGTTAGAGGTTCCAGGTTTGAGACATACTTTTGAAAAAGTGAACCAAATCTGAAATATGCTCTCCAAAAATCACTAGGTTAATATAGAGAAAGATTTCACAACTCAATATAATATAGATCATTCCTCAACAGAGATATTGTTGCTAATAGAGTTCATATTCCTGTGCAGTAGACATAGACTTCAGCATTATATTGTATTCGTTTGGATAGACGATAAATGTGACTTAAAAGTCAGATCAATAAATGATTTGCAGCCGAGCACAGAGTATGGCAATAGTTGATTCGTATCTGGATTGGGTTTTATTTGCCTCTATCAACACGTATGTCTACAAATTTAATCAAGTCACATTTTATGGCTATACTTAAATGCTTTCAAATGTAAAAGTTCATGGGTTATCAAGCGATAGGACAGAGGAGAGTTATGTCCAGCCACTTTGATGGATGAACCTCAATTAAAAGGAGACTCCTACTGTACTGTCAATATCATGGTATTAACACCTTGTGCACAAGGTGCAACTTCTGTGGTGATCTTAGATTACCCTGAACTTCAAGGAACAAGGCTGTAAATTGCAAACTGTCCTTTGACAATAAATCATTGCTCCTGTTACTCATTTTTCAGGCCTATCTAATGGGATGAATCCTAAGGATTGGACGTTTTTATCAGGCAAAAATGACTTTGCATCGTAAAGCTTTGCAAAAGACTGACGATGTGCAACAGCGGTGGTGGAAAGTAGAATGAAATCCAATAACGTCTTCTCATAAGGTGAAGTGTAATGTCAAAAGTGATTGTATGGCAATCCTGATGTTATGACCAATTCCTAAGATATAACAATTTAGTTTAGTTTAGTTTAGTTTAGTGATACATCATGGAAACCGGCCCTTCGGCCCATGAAGTCTACGCCTACCAGCGATCACCTGTAAACAAGTTCTATCCTACATACTAGGTACTATTTACATAAGTCAATTAGTTTACAAATTAGTCACTATGGACTCCACCCTTCCTGTGGTCATCTGTTGCCGGCCTTGTTTTGTTCTGGCCGTCTCTATCTTTGAGTAAAAAGAAGGGTTCCAACCCGAAACATCACCTATTCCTTTTCTCCAGAGATGATGCCTGACCCGCTGATTTACTCCAGTGTTTTGCGTCAAACTTGCTGACCTGAAAGCCTATGAGATGTGGGAGGAAACCCGATCACCAGGAGAAAACCCACGCAGTCACGGGGATAATGTACAAACTTCAAACAGACAGAACCTATAATCCAGATCGAATCTGGATCTCTGGTGCTGAAAGGCAGCAACTCAAAGCTGAAGAAAGGAAAAAGGAAGAGGAGGAGCCCGAGAGCTGAGGGAGAGCTGCGAAGGGGAGGAGACAGCAAGGGCTACCGGAAATTGGAGAATTCAATGTTTATGCCACTAGGGTGCAGACTGCCCAAGCGTAATATGAGGTGCTGCTCCTCCAATTTCCGGTGGTGCTCATTCTGGCCATGGAGGAGGCCCAGGACAGAGAGGTCGGATTCAGAATGGGAGGGGGAGTTGAAATGCTGAGCCACCGGGAGGTCAAGTTGGTTAACGCGGACCGAGCGGAGGTGTTCGGCGAAACGATCGCCAAGCCTACGCTTGGTCTCACTGATGTAGATCTGCTGACATCTAGAGCAGCGGATGCCATAGATGAGGTTGGAGGAGATTGGCTATTGTGAATTGCCTCTTACGTAGGTTAATGAAAATATATTCAAGGGGGTTTCTGGAGAGAACATAGGGTCTTGAGCCTGGATCCTTGTATATCTGCTCTAGTAATTGATAATGTTTGCATTTGGTAATCAGAAGCTTTGGTGTTTAATTTCCTATCCAGAACTTAAACACACAAATTAAGACTAGCATTCATGCAAAAGTGTATAAAAGCTGCACAATGAGTGATGTTATCTCTCTAAGAAGTTAAACTGAGGGTCAGTCTACCTTCTTATCTTCGTATCAAATGTCCATTGGAGCCACTTCAAAGAACAACAGGGAATATCGATTCAGTTCTGCCCAAAAATTTTCTCCACAATCAATGTTTTAAAAATAATTTACTAGACTATTCTTGAATTTCTGTGTAAAAGACTATGTTCACACGTTCTATTCCTCTCATGATTTTGTACACCTCTACGCACAGCCACCCAGTTTTTAAATTCTATAAAGGCAGGAAATAAAAGAATATCAAAAATAAATTCTGATACCATCAGCGCCTGAATGTTGTACAGCCTTCTGCGCACTTAGGAATAAAATTCCAGCCTGCGCAACCTCTCCTGTAGCTCAGGCCCTCAAGTCCTGGCAACATCCTTGTAAATGATTGAGGAAGACACTCGAGAGCTTAGAGTCTTGACAGATAAATTCACAGCCACCAGCTGAGGTGGAATTAAATTAAAGCATTAAATCCCAGCCGGAAGACAGAATTATAGAAACACAGATACCCTGGAGGTGAGTGGTTTTACAAAAGTGAAAATGGGAGACAGCAATGTAAAATGTGAAGCTGAGGGTGGAGATTGTACAATTGAGATATTTGTTAATGAGGAATTGTGTAGAAACAAGGGGCTGCAGATGTAGGATGCGAAATAAAACAAAGTGCTGGAGTAACTCAGCGGGTCAGTCAGCATCTCAGGAAACAAAAAAAGACACAAAGTGCTGGAGTAACTTAGCGGGTCAGACAGCATCTCAGAAAAATATGGATAGGTGACGATTCGGGTTGGGATCCTTCTTCAGGCTACAAAAAGAAACACAACGTTCTGGAGTAACTCAGTGGGTCAGCCAGCACCTCTGGAGTACCAAAAACAGACACAAAGTACTGGAGTAAATCAGCGGATCAGGCAGCATCTCTGGAAGCAAAAGGACACAAAGTGCCTGAGAAAGCTCAACGGTTCAGGCAGCATTTCTGGAGTATAAAAAACAGACAGCAAGGGCTGCAGTAACTCAGTGTTCAGGCAGCATCCCTGGGTTACCAAAACCCATCAGGAGCATAAAAAAAGGCACAAAGTGCTTGATGTAGGTCAGTAAAGTAAATGTTGAGCACTGCTCCGTGGAATCCTTCCTGTTTTGCTCTCTGCCCCATATGTTAAACACCAATGCATATTGAAGCTGTAATGCTCACGAGCATGTTTACCCGTCCCAAAGCTATCTTAATGTCAATGCAGTTTATCCAAAATGAATGTCAGTGGAGAATTTATTACACCCAATAGAAAGCAGCACGAGACAACATTAAAGGTTGTTAATAAGCACTTACTTGTAATCAATAGTCAGTAGACTTTAAAATAATATGAATGCAATAATGTTACTAAATTCTACTTCAAGAGGAAGAAGGCTCTCAACATTCAGGCGCTGATGGTATCAGAATTTATTTTTGTTATTCTTTTATTTCCTGCCTTTATAGAATTTAAAAACTGGGTGGCGTGTGTGTTCTTAGACACTCATAACCTTCAAATGATTAATTTAGGCAATTGAATAATATTTTTGCTGAACAATTCGTGATTTGTCAAGATCAAGATTTGTCTATTGGCCATGGGATTTTTCATCTCTCGGTAAGCAGGATTGCATAAATGGTATTATGTTTGCAGGTGGTGATTTTGAAATAGACTTCTCTACTCTCCTCTTCCAAAAGGGGCAGCACAGTGGTGCAGCGGTAGAGCTGCTGCCTTATGGGCCTGTCCCACTTAGGCAACTTTTTAGGTGACTGCAGGAGACTATGTGGTCGCCACATGTTCGCGGGTGGTTGCCGGGGAGTCGCCTTCATGGTTGTGAGGAATTCCCACATTCTGGGAACTCGTTGAGGCCTCACTATAATCACCACAAATTTTTCAACATGTTGAAAAATTATCGGCGACAAGAGTGAAGCTGCCATGAAGAGTAGCGAGAATTCTTGTGCCATAGATGGGTCGCCAGGAGGTCCTAGTGGGTTACCAGGAGGTCGAAGGTTCTTATAGGTTGTAGCCAGTGCTGACTGGTGAATTTCATTGGCTCATTGGGAAAAAAAACATAAGCAGTAGTTTTCAGAACCAAGGATAACCGACCGGTATTGTTAAATGTCCGCCGAGCTTCACAGCTGTCTATCTCTGGCTTCTTAAAAGTTGTCTCCACTCCTTATCCCCCCCTTCTCTCCCCCTTCTCTCCCCTCTCCCTCCCCTCTCCCCCCCTCTTATAAAGGACGATGTTAGCCGTCTTAATTACAGCACCAACCTTCCTGTTCGGTGTGTGTCTGTATCACATTGGCTTTGCACCGTGTGAATTTCACTCAGACAACGCTCCCCCGCTTGCCCTGTCCCCCGCCTGCGTAACGGGCTGGTGAAGGAAGTGATGTGTTTGTGTGTGTGTTTGTGTTCCACTCTGATAGTCGCCGTTCCAGTTGCCGGTTTTTCAGGCGATCGCCTAAGTGGGACAGGCCCATAACAGTGCCAGAGACCCGGGTTTGATCCCGACAACAGGTGCTGTTGGTATAGAGTTTGTACGTTCTCCCTGTGACCATTCTCTCCGGCTGCTCTGGTTTTCTTCCAAAGACGTACGGGTTGTAGGTTATTTAAGCTTTGGTATAAATTGAAAATTATCACTCGTTTGTAGAATAGTGTGATGCGGATTGCTAGTCCGCGCTGACTCAGTGGGCCAAAGGGCCTGTTCCCATGCTGTATCTCTAAACTAAATTAAAAACTAAATGAACTCCAATCTGCTCACACATTCAGTCCTCTCCAAGATCTATTAATCTCTCCCTTCAGCAATACTCACGGAATCTATACTTTCAAATTCCTCATGGATTTGTTTAAGTCATCCACATGTTTCTCCTGAGCATTATGCCCAGTCACTACCACCCATTCAAACCCCTCTAACACAAGATGTCTTGTTGATCCTCCCCACCTCTCCTCCTTCCTCATCACTTGAATGCTCGTGATTGCTTCTTAAGTGAAATAGTCGTGCAACAGGTCAAACAGCCTACTCTAGGTACTTCATCGGTTGAGCAGCATCTGTGGGTGTAAAGGTGTAGTCAACTGCTGTAGGGGAAAGAATAGTGAGGGCTAATAACTAATAAATAGGGACGTGGATTGTGCTAATGTGCTGACAGGGAACCGCAAACAAAACCTAAAATTAGAGGCATTGATTGCAGCAGTGATGACACCCAGGTTTCAGGAACTTCATTGATTGATATATCGATACCATTTAAACTATCCTGCACACATAAGGAACACTTTACGTTTAACAAGCAAATTAGCCTGTAGATTTGCATGTTTTTGGTGTGTGGGAGGAAACCGGAGCACCCGGAGTAAACTCAAGCAGGACACGGGGAAAACGTACAAACTCCATAGAGACAGTGCTAGTAGTCAGGATTGAACCCGGGTTTCTGGCGCTGTAAGGCAGTGACTACCGCTGCATCAACATGCCACCCTTAGACTTGTGGATAATCATTTTATTCTGTTCAATCTTTCTGTAAGCTCCATTCTGTAATCAAGACCTAGTTTTACTGTTAATCACATTTCCGTGTAATCTTGTCATCTGAGAATATAAAAACCGTAACAAAGTCGCAGTCAGGAGATCAGCTTTGACGTCTCCTGGTGTGCACCAGTTTTAATAGATCACCCATTCCTTCGAACACCAATTCCGTGTGGCCTTTCCATTTTCCATTTTTGAATCTTGCATTAACTATAGAGTCAAAGCAAAGTCCAATTTATAGTTGCTTCTATACTCAACATCACTGCACACAGAGAAATGTTAAGTGCAATTTGCAAGTATGCATGGCTTTATTCCACATTCATGCAATATGAAATATAGAGAGCTATTAAATATTGATCCCACTTAAATTATGTAAATTCCATTAATAAGTAATACAATGGTCAATTGCTTCTTGGTGCTTCAACCTGTGGGTAGCCAACAATTCGAAGGTTAAATTAACTTATTCATGTAATGCTTATGTTAATTATTTCTTTTGCCATAAACTATTAAATGTACCTAGCCCTCTGAAAAACAAGAAACCAGGGACCTGTGTTTTATTACGGTTACGGTTTATTGCTGCCTGGCCCGCCGAATTACTACAGCACTTAATCTCCTTTTGTGTATTAACCTGCATCTGCAGTTCTTTATTTCTAAAGCCGGAATTAATGGTTTGTAGTGAATACACTACATAGGTCAATAGAAGAGAATATTTGTAATTGATTTTATTATTGGTATAATCCAGGCATAAGCCATGAGGCACGAGAACTTCCCGATGGGCCGCGCGGCAGAAAGTCCCTTTCCGACTAACCTTAGTTGTGGCCATAACCGTCAAAAGGCCTGCTCGCAGCCACGGCAACGAGAACCAGCCTGAGAGCTTGCCGCCGAGCCCAACCTCTGCTGGCACTGTGGAACAGAGGGGAGGGAGTTGGACTGAGGGCTGGTAAGCAGAGCAGTGGCTATTAGCAGCGCAGGGCCTCAACGGTGGAATGCGCCGCTGGAGCCCCTGCAGCAGCCTGGGGCTCGGCCCAGTGGCCCGACGAGCCGTGGCTGCACCTCATCCATAGGTCCAGCTTCCTTGGAAATGGAGGGCTGACGAGCCCGGCCCCTGCTCATCCCGTGGATTGGGATCGGAGAGAATGTGGAGGAAGGGGGTGACAGTGGCTGGCATTGGGCAAAAGGCCTGGGTGAGAAAAAGCAGGTGGTCTTACCTTCTGCACCCTCGAGGTCGACTGCTGGTGGTGCCACTCGGGGAGAGAAGGGCTGAAGAGGGCCAGGTGTGGAGAGGGACATCGGATTGTGGGATGACCGGAATTAAGGTGATGACTGCATCCGGCTTTGTGGGACTGTAAAATGGTACCAAAATGATGCCTCTTGCGTATGGACTCAGTGAGCTGTTCTATACATACTGCACTGATTGTGTTTCTGTACTGGGATAATTGTGCTGAGCTGAATGCAATAAATGTAGTTCATTGTACCAGGTACACATGACAATAAATAATCCATTGACCATTATAGAAATACACATCAATAGAGGAATCCTAAACATCATTCAAGTTAGTGGATACAACTTAAGAGTCTTAAAAAAACCACATCCTCAACATACCTAAGATATCTTCAAGATATCCAGACATTTGTGACAAAATAAGTGGATTGGACAATTCACACACAGCAAGTGCATAGGAATAGGATCATGAACACCCATTGATGTAAGTGATGAATATTGTCCACAATACAGGGGAACATTCTTCTATTTTCCCTCTATTCAATTATACTTTATTATCTCATGTACCTAGGTACAATGAAAATCTTATTTTTTGCATACAGTACATAAAGTACACAAAGAAGTTGCTGAATTTCTGGCCCCGTTAAAGTTAGTTACAAAAAAGTACATTAGACTCATGTTGCTCCCTCTTTGTTCTCACAAGTCCATAAGTGAACGGAGCAGAATTATGCCAATCGGCCCATCAAGCCTACTCCGCCATTCAATCATGGCTGACCTATATTTCCCTCTTAACCCTCTTAAGGCCACAGAACACCACAGGAGATCCTTCTTCCCTGTGGCTATCAAACTTTACAACTCCTCCCCCCTCTGTATTGGGGTAGACTGACTACCCCAACCCCCTCCCCACCCTCCCCCCCCCCCCAAATCTTTGCACAGCCTCAAATGCCTTTCCGCTCGTTACTTTAATTTAGTGTTTTATGTATTTTGTGTTTTTGTGACTGTTGGCAGATCAATTTCCCGCCTGGGATGAATAAAGTTATATCGCATCGTGTTGTGTTGAAACCTCCTGCCTTCTCCCCATAACCCTTGCCACCCGTACTAATCGAGAATCTATCTATCTCTATATATCTATGTACAGTATCTATTCTCGGTGTCCCCCCACCACCCCTCCCCTGCTAAAACACCCTTCACCCCCGATGGGTGCCTCTTTGTTCTCAGCGCCCACCCCCACCCCCATCCCCACCCCCACCCCCATGCTAGGTCCCTCTCTTGGCCTCAATGCTGGGACAAAATATTATTCTATTTTTCTTCAACATAGCACAACGTGATTTTAAAAAAATCCATGTTATTGAAAAGGTGGAAAGAGCTTGGTCTAATGCCATATTTAAAATGTAGCATCTCCACCGGCATAGAAGTTGCTCTGTATAACATTGATCAAATCTTTTGAAATGATGTTTTAGCCCACCGTCTATGACTCATAGGCAAGAGGACTCTCATGAGAAGTGAAACTCTCCAGCCAAAGAATTTACAACGTATAAATAATGTTTTTTCCAAGGATCGAATACGCATTTCTTTTTTTCTGTTACCTGGAGCGGAGCAGAGCTTGTTGAACATTTCTCTGCTTGCTCCTGTTAGGTTTGATGAGTATAATGAGGAATAATAATCAGGTGCACAGGAAAACAAAAGGCACAATGTACACGCATGCAAGCTGTGAACCCTGTGGCTTCAACGCTTATCAATGTTTGAAACAAACTAACCCCAGGCTAATGGACAAATAGAACTTGTCATCCGTGTGACAAAAGATCACAGAGCTGGGATGCATCCATAGAAGTAGATTGCAAACCTTCTTGCTTTTTTCTAAATAGCTAATCCAGTCACGGATAAAAAAAAATGTGTTTTTACGCGGCATCTATCAACTATGTGTTTTGCAGTCAACTGGAAGAAATGTTAAACCAACTCCCCATCAGACGTCGGAGCTGATATAAAGAATCACACATCACTATTTTCAGGGGAATTCTTCACATTGTTCAAACCAGTATTTGTTTCTTAACAACTGATCCAGCCATTTATCTAATTATCCTGGAATTTGATGTGATTGATTCAGCATTCACTTTACCCAAGAGGTAAACACAGTGTGTGTGTAGGAAGGAAAGGAACTGCAGTTGCTGGTTGACACAATGTACTGGAGTAACTCAGCGGGTCAGACAGTATCTCTGGAGAAAAGGAATAGGTTATAGAAAGTCTGAAGAAGGGTCTGGACCGAAATCATCACATATTCTTTTTCTCCAGGTGGATGCACTTACTTGGAGTGGATTGCCAATGAACAGTAAGTTCAACTCCAATCAACTCCAGGAAACCTTGTGGCGCACAAGGTATATATCGTGAACACTAACATTAAAAATGCTTTAAGTGTAGCCCAAGTTTAACAAGATTGTCAAAATCTTCAAATAATTTAATTATAAGATTACACATGTTAGCATGCACTGGAGGATTAGATTGCATGAGATCCAGGGAGACCGAGCTGAATGGGAATAGAACTGGTTTAGTGATAGGAAACAGAGGGGGGTGAGTGAAGGTTGCTTTTCTGACTGAAGGCCTGTGACTGATGGTGTGCATTGGGTTTTGGTGTTAGGCCCATTGCTCTTTGTCATCAAAATCTAAGATTTGGTTATTTGGTGATGCCATACTTAGAATATTGTGTTCTGTTTTGGTTACCCTACTAGGAAATATGTCATTAAGCTGGAAAGAGTCCAGAGAAGATTTGTGATGATATTGCATGGACTCAAGGGCTTGGGCTATAGTGAGAGGTTGGGCAGACTAAAGGGCCTGTCCCACTTGGGCGACCTAATCCGCAAGTTCTGGCGAGTTTGCCCTCGACTCATACTCGCAGCATGGCCGACACGAGGTCGTAGGAGGTCTTCGTAACTCTCCTTCATGCTCGAGAGTGGTCTCTGCATTCTCAAGGCCTCAGCTGGGTCGCGCCGTTTTTTTCAATATGTTAAAAAATGTCCACGAGTAAAAATAGGTCGCCATGGAAAAAAATCGATATTATTTTTACTCGTAGTTTTAGTCGTAATAGGTCGGCATGTTAGTCATAGGTAATTAAGGGTAGTCGAAGGTAGGCATAGATAGTCTTCATCATAGTTGAAGGGAGGTTGAAGGGAGGTCGAAGGAGATCGAAGGAGGTCGTCTTCACTTTCCACTATTCAGTGTCCAATTTTCGCGAAGTTAGTTGTCACTAGTCATAGCTAGTCAAAGCTGGTCTTCAACATAGTCGAAGGAGGTCGAAGGAGGTCTTCAACATAGACGAAGGAGGTCTTCAACATGTCATTTTTTCAAACTCTTCTAAACTCGCCAATTAGGTCGCCCAAGTAGGACAGCCCCTTAAAAGATATTATTCCTTGGAGTGTAGGAAATTGAGAAGGGACATTTTAGGGGCATGTAAACTCACAGCATAAACAGAGGGAATGCGCAGAGTCTTTTTCCCAAGTTAGGGGAATCAAGAATTAAAGGCCATAAATTTAAGGTGAAAGAGAAAGATTTAAAAGGAAACTGTGGGTGGTGGGTACATGGAACTAACTGCCAGGGGAGGTATTTGGGGCAGCTAAAATAACAACATTTAAAAGGCATTTGGACAGGGACAAGGATAGGAAAGGATTAGAGGGATACGGGCAAATGTGACTGGCATGGATGGAGTATATTGGCAGGAGTCTTGGCAGGACAAATCAAAATAGGACGTACATGGTAAATGGTAGCGAATTGAGGAATGCAGTTGAACAGAGGGATCTAGGAATAACTGTGCACAGTTCCCTGAAGGTGAAATCTCATGTAGATAGGGTGGTAAAGAAAGCTTTTGGTATGCAAGCCTTTATAAATCAGAGCATTGAGTATAGTAGTTGGGATGTAATGTTGAAGTTGTACAAGGCATTGGTGAGACTAATTCTGGAGTATGGTGTACAATTTTGGTCGCCCAATTATAGGAAGGATGTCAACAAAATAGAGAGAGTACAAAGGAGATTTACTAGAATATTGCCTTGGTTTCAGCAACTAAGTTACAGAGAAAAGTTGAATAAGTTAGGTCTTTATTCTCTGGAGCGCAGAAGGCTAAGGGGGGACTTGATAGAGGTCTTTAAAATGATGAGAGGGATAGACAGAGTTGACGAGGACAAGCTTTTCCCATTGACAGTAGGGAAGGTTCAAACAAGAGGACATGACTTCAGAATTAAGGGACAGAAGTTTAGAGGTAACATGAGGGGGAACTTCTTTACTCAGAGAGTGGTAGCTGTGTGGAATGAGCTTCCAGTGGAAGTGGTGGAGGCAGGTTCGATTTTATCATTTAAAACCATTTGAACCAGCAGTTTAAAGATTTGGAGTCCAGGACTGTGAAGGAATTGGAAAGTATGCAGAGAGATTATAACAATAAACATGACACCCTGCTGAAGCAATTAACAGACTCGGAATAATTGATGGACGAGATGGATGGTGAAATGGAACAGATGAGCCAAGAAATACAAGGTCTGAAAAAACAACACGATACGAATTGGGAGCTAACGAATAAACTGAATGAGAAATGTCAAGATTTAGAGGCCAGGTCAAGGAGGCAAAATTTGAGAATAGTAGGAGTTAAAGAGGGTGCTGAACACGGCCTTCAAATGCTTGATTTTATTACTAATCTACTTAAAGATGTTTTCAAACTTCCAGAAAAACCAAAGATAGATCTGGCTCATCGAGTGGGTCGCTTCCAAAAACATGATAATGCTAAACCAAGGCAAATTATTGTAAAGTTCCTGGATATTTCAACTTTGGAAACTCTATTAAAGAAGATAACCTATGGATAAAATCTTACATTTGCTGATAATATCGTAAGATTCTACAGGGATTATCCTCGGGAAATTTTGGCAAAAAGACGCGAGTTTAAAAGGGCAAGCAGTATTTTATATGGACATTCTGAAGTTCGTTATGGCGTGATCTATCCAGCGAAAATGCTAATTACGTTTAATGGCAAGCAACGCTCATTCACGGACCCGGACTCTGCTTGCAAATATGCCCAGGAGATTTTAAACAAAATTCAAGGAGGAACAGAATAATAGACATTTTATCTGTGGAACTTTCTTTTTTCTGTTTCAATTAAGACACTAGAACGCTTCAGACGGTTACCAGATAGGCTTATCTGGCAAGAATGTGTTGTTCAATAACAGAGGCCGAATTAAACTTCTGAACTGAAAGCACAGATGGAAGCTCAATGTCGCAAGCTCGTCACCAAACCCCTCAGCACGGAGAACTATGAGACCGTCTCCTTTTGAAATGGCCATGATATGAGGCATCTGTTCCACACTATATGACCTATTATTTATACAGATAACTAACTAACTAATTAACCACTTACACGCAATAAACTCAACTAACGTTAAAGGCATAATGTACTATACTAACACGATTAACTATATAGCAGGAAGGATGAGGGAGGTTAGACATATATTTTAAATACTAAATACTAATTATGAATTAATTAACATACAGGTAAATGAAAAGTGTAATTATTGACGAGGTACTTTAACCCATAATTTATTTTATTTTAATCCAAATCTTCTACCTTCCCTTTTATTTTATTCTATTTTAAACTGTTCAGCGATTAATTGACCTGATATGATAATTTTGGTAACAATTAGAGGGAACCGACTAACGTTGGGTCAAATTCTAATAGGGGGATAAGGCCCAGTGCATAATCTCATCGACGGAGGTCAATTTAAAACCAAACCTAGCTACCTTAGGTGGCTTTTTTGTAATTTATCGCTTTTTTGATAAATTACATTCACTTTTTTGGTTTATTCACAATTATGTGTTGTATGACAATAATTTTTATGTACACTTTATTTTATGTTTTTCTCTTTCCCTTAATTATGTTTAATAGTGTCAGGAGATGTAAAGCTACTGTAGAAATTATGAAGGACAACTCTGGATTCGGGATTCCGAGGTACTTGGCTGCATCACATGAATCATACAGTCTGGTAATAATAGCCAATGCAAGATAATAGTCGAATAAATATCGGAGGTCTCACCTTCTGTAGTTGGAACATCAGAGGTGCGAATGAGCCAATTAAGAGGTGTAAAATTCTGGCACAATTAAAATCATTAAATATGGATATTGCTTTCCTACAAGAGACACATTTGAAACAACAAACTCAGATCAGATTAAGGGCAAATTGGATAGGTCAAACCTATTACTCCTCATTCACCTCTAAAGCAAGAGGCACGGCTATTATAATTCAGAAGGGTATACCTTTTAAATTAAAGAAATCTATATCTGATAAAGAGGGAAGATATGTTATAGTCACGGGAGAAATTTACAATACACCATTAACTATGATAAATATTTACGCGCCTAATTTTGATAACCCACAATTTTTTAGGAAAATAATAGATTTAATCGCAGAGCATAATTATCAAAATATAATAATGGGGGGAGATTTTAACTGTGTTATAGATCCATACTTAGATAAATCAATAAAGCTAGGGAAGCGTCTTGTTAAAACTAAGACCTGTGAATTTTTAAATACTTATATAAAAAATAATAACATAGCTGATGTTTGGAGAATAGCAAATCCAAGTGGTAGGGAATACTCATTTTATTCATCAGTTCACAAAACTGATTCGCGAATTGACTATTTTTTATTGGACACAAAATTAATCCCGTATACGAATAAACCATCATATCATAATAGTATTATTTCTGATCATTCACCATTGACTTTTATACTTAAAATTGAGGGAATGCCGAGTATAAAACCTTTTTGGAGATTCAATGTACATATATTAAATAACCCGCAGGGTTATGAGTATATAAAAGAACAAATAAAACTTTTTTTCTAAATAAATGACACGCCGGGTATTTCTGCACCGCTATTAAATGAAACCTTCAAGGCATATATTCGCGGTGTCATAATTTCTTACCAAAGTTTTCAAAATAAGGAAACTAAAAGAGAACTTCAGCGGATAGAACAGAAAATAAAATTACTAGAACTGGACAATGCAACTGACCCAACCATAAATAAACATAATAAGATAACTTTATTGAAATATAAAGTCAATAGAATACTATCGGCTAGAGTAATAAGATTATTCCAAATTACAAAACAAGCACACTTCGAATTTGGGGATAAGCCACATAAACTACTAGCTAGGCAACTGAAGCAACGAGAAAAGGAAAAAACTATTACTAAAATTAAATCGGATAAGGGTGAGTTTTTAACACTGCCTAAGGATATTAATAAGAGGTTTGCCCAATTTTATCACAATTTATATACATCTAAAATAAATACAGATGTAAGTAAAATTACAAATTTTGTAGATAATTGCAAGCTCCCAAAATTGGATAGTTTAGAACAAGAGCAATTAGGAGCACGGATTACTAATGAAGAAATAAAACAAATAATAAACTCACTGAAAAATGGGAAGACCCCAGGACCAGACGGTTTTAGTAATGAATTTTAGAAAAGATTTCAGGAGTCAATTGTACCAAGATTATTCAATTTATACACGCAGGCTTATACTGAAAATAAACTACCAGAAACCCTAGCAGAAGCAACAATAACACTTATACCAAAAAAAGATAAAGATTTAGATGAACCGGGTTCTTATAGAGCTATTTCACTTCTAAATACGGATCAGAAAATTTTAGCAAAGATTCTAGCTAGAAGGCTAAATAATTATATTAACAATTTAATAAATACGGATCAAACGGGATTTATACCCAAAAGACAATCATTTAATAATTTGAGAAGGCTTTTCAATATAATGTACTCTCATAATGAGGACAATGAAGATATTTCAGTTGTCACGCTGGATGCAGAGAAGGCATTTGATCAAGTAGAATGCAGTATTTATACAAGGTACTCCAAAAATTCCAATGGGAGAGAATTTTATTAGATGGGTTAAACTACTTTACGATAGACCTACGGCAAGAATACTAACTAACAATACGCTATCTCCAAAATTTTACTTATCAAGGGGTAATAGGCAAGGGTGTGCCTTATCACCATTGCTATTTGCCCTTATGATAGAACCGTTGGCCGAAATGATTAGAAATCACCCGAATATTCACGGATATAACACTAAGGACTCAAAGAATAAAATTTCACTATATGCTGATGATATCCTTTTATATATTACTAATACACAAACGAGTATACCCACGTTATTAACACTAATTGAGGAATTCGGCTCTTTTTGAGGATATAGAATAAATTGGAATAAAAGCGAAATTATGTCTTTAAAACCACAGGATTCGAGACACTTACTAAAATTCCCCTTCAAAATTGCAACAGAAAAATTCAAGTATCTGGGTATTCAAATTACGAGAAGACACAAATCATTATATAGTGCCAATTTTATACCACTATTAAATAAACTGAATGATATGATTAAATATTGGAAAACGCTTCCGCTCTCATTGATAGGTAGAATTAACGCTATAAAAATGACTTTCTTACCACAATTAATATATCTGTTTCAAGCGATCCCAATATATATTCCAAAATATTTTTTCAAAAAACTAGATTCCACTATCACTAATTTTATATGGGATTACAGAACACATAGAATTCAACGAAAGCATTTGTGCAAATCTAAAGAAGTTGGGGGTTTATCATTACCTAACTTTATGTATTACTACTGGGCAGTGCATATTAAGAACATAATGTACTGGCTGGATAGTTCCACTCAGCAGTTGGAGTGGATAAGAATGGAGAAAGAGGAGTGCTATCCGCACGATATAGGAACGATCCTGCTCTCACCGATAAAATTGAATAGTATAATATATAAGAAGAACCCAATTATTCACAATATAATAAGAATTTGGAAACAAATAAAAGTATCCTTGAAATTAAATAATTTATCAGTACTAACCCCACTATTGAACAACCCCGCATTCAAACCTTCTCTCATCGACAACACATATCAACAATGGGATAGACTGGGGATTAGGAAAGTAGGGGATATGTATGAATTGGGCAAACTGTTATCATTTCAACAATTAAAATTAAAAATTAAATTGAAGGATAATCAATATTTTAAATATATACAGGTATGTGACTTTATGAAGAAATATATACATAGATTTCAAACTATATTTTTAGACCCTTTAGAAGAAGCAATGAATATTATGGCTGATTCACAAAAATTAATATTATACTTTTATAATAATATATTATATAGAGAATCACCCTCAACAGAAGCACTAAGGGAAGATTGGGAACATGAGCTAATGATAAAGATCTCGAAGGATAGATGGGAAAAGTATTTGATGAATACACATAACTGTTCTATTAATGCAAGACATAATTTAAATCAATTCAAATTATTACATAGACTATATTATTCCAAAACGAGGTTGAATAAATTTTATCCAAACGTCTCTCACAGATGCGATAAATGTTTGTTTCAAAACGCTAATATAACACATTCATTTGTAGGATATACAAAGTTGAATAAATTTTGGAGTGATATATTTGATATATTTACAAAGCTCTTCAAGTCAAGAATAGAACCCAAAATGGAATGGATTATATTTGGAATAATAGGAGAAGATACCAATTTAAATAAAGACCAAAATGTTTTTTTTAATTATGGGTTAATAATTGGAAAGAAATTGATACTTAAATTTTGGAAAAATACAACCATACCAACTGTTAAAATGTGGATTAGGAATATGATGGACATAGCATGCCTTGAAGAAATGAGACTCCGACTAATAGATAAATATGACCAATTCTTAAGGAGTTGGTCTCCTTTCATCGACTTTTTGGGATCATGTGATGCAGCGGTACCATAAGGATTGCTGATTTCAGTTCATGACGTGGATAGATCTACATCTCCGAATACAGATTTGAAAAATTCTCTTTTAAGGGGCCTTCTCTTCTATTTCTACTTTCCACTTTTTATTTTAATTTTTTTTATTTTTTTTTTATATACACACTTCATGTTTTTCTACTCTCTACCATCTATTTTTCCACTTTTTCCCCTTTCTATTGTTTTCTTTTTCTTGTCTTGCTTACTTCCTTCTCATAACATAAAACTAGAGGTTGTACATAGAATGGATTACGGTATGACATAGTTGGCACCTAAAATTAGGTTCCACTGTACTGTTTTGTATTGTATTAACTTCTAATAAAATAAACAAATTAAAAAAAAAAAAATTAAAAAAAAATTTGGATAGGTATATGGATGGGAAAGGAATGGAGGGTTATGGTCTGAGTGCAGGTAGATGGGACTAGGGGAAAATAATTGTTCGGCACGGACTTGTAGGGCCGAGATGACCTGTTTCCGCGCTGTAATTGTTATATGGTTATATGGTTATATGGTTATATTGGGCGGCAAGGACGTTGGGCCATAGGGCTTATTTTGAGACAATTAATGACTGGATTCATGCTGTGGTATGACTATACTCGTGTCTTAGACCCAGACTCTATTCTCTCATAATGAAAATCTTTCGCAACCTATTTCAAATTGGCAGTCAATTAAAGAGACTGTAAAATTGTACAAATAAAATATTTAAGGGCATTGGATGATGAACTAACGATTAACACATAAGGCAGAAGTATCACCACAATGTCACCACTAATGATAGGATATATGCTAGTCTCTTAATGGAGGTCCTAATGTGCAGTGGTGGTAGCAGTCTAAATCAACAATGGCCTCCTCTACCCTGTCTCCACCAACTGTGCCTGTCTCTGTCTTGCTCCATGGGACTCCTTATGGTCCAAGCAATCACACAGCTGGTAAAGCCGCTGCCTCACAGGACCTGGGACCCAGGTTCATCCCTGAGGGCAGGTGCTGCTCGCTTGGAGTTTGCATGTTCTCTCTATGACCACACGGCTTTCTCCTATATTCTTCACACACTTCAAAGACTAGATGGTCAAGAAGACATTTGGCGCATTGGCAATCATCAGTTAGGGTGTTCAGTATAGAAGTTGGGATGTTATGTTGCAGCTCTACAAGTCGCTGGTGAGGCCACAGTTGGAGTATTGTGTTCAGTTTTGGTCTTCCTGGTGTAGGAAAGATGATGTTAAGCTGGAAAGACTGCAGAGAATATTTATGAGGACTGGACAAGTCTCGAGGGCCTGAGCTATAGGGAGAGGTTGAGCAGGATACGACTGTATTGCTTGGAGTGTAGGAGGTAGAGAGGTGATCTTATAGAGGGGTATAAGATCATGAGGGGAATAGATTGGGTAGATGCACAGAGTCTTTTACCCAGAGTAAGGGAATCAAGAACTAAAGGATAAAGGTTTAAGGTGAGCAGAAAAAGTTTAAAAGGAAGGTAGACAAAAGTGCTGGAGAAACTCAGCGGGTGCAGCAGCATCTATGGAGTGAAGGAAATAGGCAATGTTACAGGCCGAAACCCCGCTGAGGGGCAATTTTTTCACACAAAGAGTGGCAGATATATGGAATAAGCTTTACAGAGGAGGTAGTTGAGGCAGAAACTATAACAACTTTTACAAGGCATTTGGACAGGTACATGGATAAGAAAGGTTTAGAGGTCAGTGTGCTTAGTGGGATGGGAAATTTAAAGCTAATTAAATCAGTCAACAAAAGACTCATTCCTACTCCAAAGTGATTATCACTAATGTGGTATTCATACATATATTTATTCTGTACAATATATATTGCCAAAGGATATAAAATTGTAATACATCAAAAGATGCTGGTGGTAAAAAAAAACACCGCACAGTAACAGCTGGAGCAAAAGACATTAGGATTTAGTTGTTTAATTTAAAGCTAAAGATTCTCATTATTATTCTTCAGTATAATCGGAAGAGGAAAATGTTTTTTGTGGTGGAAGATTAGCTTAAGATAAGCTACATATTTATTTTGTAATTCTTCTCTTAACTCCAGTTTTATAAAAAATTGATAGTTCATTTCCTCACAAAGTAGGGAATTGTCATGTTTAAGCGCTTGTATTAATCCTTTGGGTAATGAATATCCTTGGAACATTTGTAGTGTACACAAGCACGCGATTAGCAATTTAATTTATTTTCTTGTTTTCTCGTAATAGTGAATATTTTTTTTAAAAGTAACAGTAACATGGTTCCTTGGCACATTAAACGTTGAACAAGCTGTGTTGCTATGTAGGGTAGTGCAGTGGCGCAGCGTTAAAGTTGCTACCTTACAGTGCCAGAGTCCCAGGTTTGATTCTGCATACTGGTGCTGTCTGTACGGAGATTGTAGGTTCTCTCCATGACCTGCATGGGTTTTCCCTGGGTCTTCCGCTTTCCTCCCACGCTCCAAAGACATACAGGTTTATAGGTTAATTGGCTTTAGTAAGAATTGTCCCTAGTATGTAGTATTGTGCTAGCGAACCGGTGATCACTGGTCAGTGCGGACTCGATGGGCCAAAGGGCCTGTTTCTAAGCTGTGTCTCTGAACTGAAATAAAATAAACTAAGCTGAATTCTACTTGTTTACAACCTGAGATCATCAGATAGTCCTCCAGCAAGAACATCATTAAAAACCCAATCATTACTCGTGGAGTTTTCTGCTGAGAGGACATCAGTCTGCAATTTTTTTGCGCATTAATTTACTGTTGAGGGAGACTAGTAGGGTGGTCTGAACTGAGGTAATGACAGACTGGTGAGTCAAGCAGAAAACCCTAGCTTTGATCTCTGAGCAGCCTGATTGAGAGAATCACACAATCATTCGGCACAGAAGGAAGCAACTGGCCCATTGTGTCTATGCTGGTGCTTTGGCAGAGTTATCCGATTAATCTCATCCCCCTACTCTCTTCTGCTAACTCGTTTGTGTTTCAATTATATTTATCTGCTTCTGTTTTGCGTATTAACATTGAACCTTCTTTCATTATTCTTCCAGGCTTCACAATGTACATTGCAACAACTCGCTGTTTAAAAATGTTGTACCTAGTTATTTTTGCCAATCAGTGTTTTCTAAATGGCATTTATTTTACTCCTATTAACATTAAGTTCTACAGTATGGAACCAGGCTCTTCGGCCCAATGTGTCCACCCCGACCAACATGTCCCATCTACACTAGTCCCACCTGCCTGCATTTGGCCCATATCCCTCTAAACCTACAATATTCATGTATCTGTCTAAATGCTCCTTAAATGTTGCAATAGTACCTGCTTCTATTTGTCATCTATTTCTAAGAGCATTCACTCAATGAGATGCTAAACAGTGATTCTATCTTCCTTCTCTGGTGGGTACAAATATTGTCACATGAAGACTACATGTCCCCAATGGTGACCAGTGCTTCTTCCCCAGTCAACATTTTGAAAAATAAATAGTTGGCCTAGTGGTGCAGCGACCCCATAGCAGAAGCGTCTATATCGTGGGGCTGGAAAATGGAAGTATCCTGAGCTAATTCTGCTACCACCATCATCTATTGCAACAAGTGATGGCTCCCACTGATTGTCGCCGGAAGCTTGCGTCATTTTCAGGATGGACAATGACAGCAATGCCAACATGGAAGATGGACACGAAAGAAGAAGTGGTGCAGCCGGTGAAGCTTCTATCTCACAGCTCCAGAGACCTGAATTCAAGCATAAACTCTGTTGCTGCCTGCATGGAGTCTGCACATTCCTCCTGGGACCATGTATGTTTCCTCAGGGTACTCTGACTTCCATCCAAATCCCAAAGACACGGAGGTTAGTTATTCAATTTGTCACTTTTAATTGTGGCAGCATGTGGTAGAATCTGGGAGTAATTAATGGGAAAGTAGAGAGAACAAAATGGTGGCACAGTGGTGCAGTGGCAGAGTTTCTGCCTTGCAGCACCAGAGACTGGGATTCGATTCTGACTGCGGGTGCTGCCTGTACCTTTGACCTATATTTAGTCGGACATTATTGGACTTCATCTTGCACAAAATGTTGTACCCTTTATCCTGTATCTGTGCACTCTGGATAGCTTGATTGTAGTCATGTACAGTCTTTCCCTTGATAGGATAGCACGTAGCAAAATGCTTTTCACTCTACTTGGACATATGACAATAATAAAATAAACAAAACTAAAATATTTGTTGCTAGCAGGATCTATGGACAAGTTTGCTGCTTGATTTTCTGCCTACTCTTCAAAATTATTTCAATGGTCATGGAGCACTTTGTGAAATCAAGAAAGGAGGGAACAATTGCAACCTTGCTCTTTTCCATGGAACGTATTTGTTGATACGGTTTAAAAAAATGGCTTTGTTAGGTGTTCATATGTAATGTTTTCAATCTTAAATTATACAATGTATCGACAAGTGCAATTGAGTAATTAATTAATGCACCTGAATAGAGTTTAAAATGAAAACAAATCAAGCACATTCCAGATTAATACTTCAATTTGACCGTAGATCATAAAACTCATTAAAATTATTTCATGAAGTAAAAAAATTTGGGCTATTTCAATGGGTTGCAAATGTCAGACTGAGAGTTAAACCTAGATATATTTTCTGTGGGTTTTAAATCACTATAGGTTTGTGAGTGGGGGAAATTTTAATAGGAACCTGAGGGGCAACTTTTTTACCCAAAGGGTGGTGGGAATGTGGAACAACTGCCAGAGGAGGTAATTGAAGCAGGTACTGTCACAACATGTATGAAACTTTGGACAGCTACAGGGATAGGATAGAATTAGAGGGAAATAGGCCAAACACAGTCAGGTGGGACCAGTGTAGATGGAGCATGGTGGGCAGCGTGGACAAGTTGATATGAAGGGCCTGGTTCCACGCTGTATGACCCCATGTCTCTATAACCACTGGAAATTTGCCCAAAAATATCAAGATATCACTATCTTATCTCACCACCATCCATGCCCTTATCCAAGGTGAATGCAGGTGCAACGTACTCATTTAAGACCTTACTCACTTCATCTGGCTCCATGTATAATTTCTCTCCTTTGTCCTTGAGTGGACCAGTCATAACCATAGCTGCATCTTGCTCGTAATGTACTTAGAACAAGGAACAAAGACACTGCAATAGGCTCTTCAGTCCACAATATCTGCCAAACATGGTGCCAAGGTACATTAATCTCTGTCTGCACATGATCCACATACATCCATTCCCTGCCTATTCATGTGCCTAACTAAAAGCCATTATCACATTTGCTTTCACCACCATCCATGGAAGTTTTTCACAATGTAAAATATTCTCCACATTCATCTCATTAAATGCTTCCAATCTCACTTTAAAGCTATGCCTTCTGATCTATGACATTACCACCTTGTGAGTTTTTGTCAGTGTATCGAAGATAGACACAAAAAGCTGGCATAACTCAGCGGGACAGGCAGCATCTCTGGAGAGAAGGAATGGGAGACGTTTCGGTTCAAGACCCTTCTTCGAGACCCATCTCAACACGAAACGTCACCCATTCCTTCTCTCCAGAGATACTGCCTGTCCCACTGAGTTACTCTAGCCTTTTGTGTCTGTCTCAGTTTAAAACACCATCTACAGTTCCTTCCTACACATTGTAAGTGTATCTGTAGTCATGTATTTCTCATTGAAGTGACAAATTATTCAACTTTGTCTTCAAAATGCCTTTCAATGAATTCAGGAGGATGAGGGATGATCTTATAGCGAGTACAAAGTCATGAGGAATAGATAGACGCAGAGTAGTGGAATCGAGAACCAGAGGACATAGGTTTTAAATGAGGGGGGAATGATTTAATAGCTTCATGAGGGTTAACTTTTTCACTCAGAGGGTGTATGGAACGAGCTGCCAGAGGAGTTATTTGAGGCAGGTAGTATTGCAACATTTAAGAAACATTTGGACAGGTGCATGGATAGGATTGGTTTAGAAGGATTTGGGTCAAACTCAGGCAGCTGAGTCTAGTGTAGGTAGGACATGGTGCTGGGTTTGGGCAAGTTTGAATTGATTGATTTAATTGAATTTAATAGAATTGAATACTTTATTGTCACATGTGACAAGTCACAGTGAAATTATTTGCTTGCATCCACAGGTTAATGCAAATAGTTGCCCATCAAAGGCACTTACAAAGTTACATATTCCCCTTTATTCTTACCCCCCCTCCCTCTCCTCACAGCAGTCTCCCCCATGCCGGGTGCCCATTGCTCTTCCCCTTCCCTCACAGCAGTCTCCCCACACTGGGTCCTCCTTTATTCCTTCTCTTGGCAGCAGCATCTTCACTTCCACGTGTCCATCCTCGTCTGTCCGTCGGCGCCATCATCGACCGCCACACCGACCTCTCCACTAATGCTACTGGGTCCTCTCCGGATGCCTCCGTGGCAGCGACCCAGGTCCCAGCCACAGGCTCCGTCGACCCAGACACCGATGGCCGCGGGCTTCATCGACCCGCAATGCTCCGGCCTGTGAGGCTCCGGCCCACGAGGCACCGCACTCGGCCTCTCAGCGGCACCACCGGAAGGCGTCTGTTGCGCCTAAGGCCCTGTTTCCAAACTGTATGACTCTATGACTCTATGTGCTGGAGTAATTCAGTGGGTCAGACAGCATCTCTGGAGGACATGGATAGGCAATGTTTCGGGTTGCGCTCTTTCTTCAGACAGAGATGCTGCCTGCCCTGTTAAGTTACTCTAGCATGTCTAAATTTCCAGGCAATATTTGTTCCTCTGATGGATTTTCATCACAATTCACTGTGATGAGGAAGGAATGGCAGAGAGGAAATGCAATTAGTCAAAGCATAAACTGGTGCAAAGCAAAACCTGTATTTTTTTTTAATTTTATGTAGTTTGGGCACATTCCCTAATTTCAATATTGCCTTAAAACTAATTAAACTTAAAGATGATACTTTGCAGCACTCTTAGGCATACAATTAATTTGATCTTGATACAGGACTGTAGCCCATTGATTGATAATCCCAGCAAAATGCAGCACTTGAAGTACTGAATGACTACATTACATTGGGGGTCAAACTAGGAAAAATAGCGCAACTCTTAACCTTTCACTACATCAGCAGACTGATTACATTATCACCATGGAGATTCCAGTGTAGGCCTAATGCCTAATGGATCTGTCTGTCTCTGAAAGAGCTTAATTACTACCATCCCATGCATTGTGTTGAGAGAAATGAGCATCATTCTCACTTACAGTAATGCATTAAGGGCACTTCTTTCTAACCTTCCTCTGATCTACTCTCTGATGATCACAATTGCATTGTTCACTCTCAATTTGGCTGCCACAAAAAAGAAAAGTGGATGTTCTATGCTTTGAATGTGTGACCCACGCTTATATATATCAGATTTTAAAACATTCGAAATGTGCTTTCGCTGTAATGGTTCTGTTGATCTCAAAAGGAATTACACCCACAACAAGGATAAAAGACAATGTTGTTAACTAGACCAAGAAACTTCCTGATTATTTGAACGGAGTCTCAATCTCATGCAAAGAAGACAGACCTTCATTAAAGTATCCTTCATAAACAAGGATTGTCCCAGAGCAAATCAAGAAAATCTTCCACAAGATAGGGTACTGTCCAATTCACCTCTACCCCATTGTGGACATTGGGCCTTGTCTATGGAACTGATGTGCTACAGTACTAAAAACTATATTCTGCACTCTGTATCTTCCCCTTTGCTCTATCTATTATAATTAATTGTATTTGTATATAATGCTAGACTAAGTGGGACCCCTTGGGTCCCAGCTTCACACGGGAAGGCTGGTCCCCCAGTGCAATATTCCACCTCTCCACCAATTCCAATATTGCTGGCCAGAGGGGGGGGGGAGGGCTTTCTGGAGCGCAAGTATAGGTGTTGTGGGTCGAAGGGACTGGTTTCAGAAGGCTAGTATGGAAATTGATGGATGGATTCTTGGACTGGCAGCTCCGTCACTCAGGCTTGGCAGCTCAGTCACTGAAGCCAGGCAGCTCAGTCACTCAGGCCAGGCAGCTCAGTCACTTAAGCCAGGCAGCTCAGTCACTCAGGCCAGGCAGCTCAGTCACTCAGGCCAGGCAGCTCAGTCACTCAGGCCAGGCAACTCAGTCACTCAGGCCAGGCAGCTCAATCACTCAAGCCAGGCAGCTCAGTCACTCAGGCCTGGCAGCTCAGTTACTCAGGCATGGCAGGCTGGCAGCTCAGCAACTCAGGTCTGGTGGGCTGGCAGCTGAGAAACTGCCAGAAATTCTGCCGAAAACAGGTGAGGGACTGCGTGAGAGAAAAGGGGGAGAGGGTGGACAATCAATTTTAGACATTTTCATCTTTTTTTTACAGATCACAGCAATGAAGGAGGAAAGTCTACCCTTGCGTGGATCTCTGGAGCGCTAGTATGGGTGTTGTGTGCTGAAGGGACTCTCTGAAGTTTCCAGAGAGCTAGTACGGACATTGTGGACTGAATGGATTCTGACTTGCAGTTCAGTGAGTCATGGCTGGTGTCTGGCGCTTCAGCCACTTACAGCTGGTGGGCTGGCAGTTCACTTACACATGGCTGGTGGGCTGGCAGTCCAGGCACTCACAGCTGGTGTGGTGGCAGTTCACTCAGGCACCCCTCATCCCTTCACCTCTCCCCCCCGCCCTCCCCACTCTGCTCCTTGCCATTCCCCTCCCCCCCACTCATTCAGTCCATCTCCCCTTAACCTCCTCCCCCATGCACTCTTAGTGGATCTCCGAGAATGCAGCAATTCCTGCCTATTAGGTTCCCATTGTGATGAAGAACGCGCAGGCATGGCAAGTGCAAAAAAGGATTTATTAATGTTTAAATTGTGAATGACTCTTAAAAGATAACAACAATTTAAATGTTAAAGATGAGATTTATTAAGTTATTTCTTAGACAATAGACAATAGACAATAGGTGCAGGAGTAGGCCATTTGGCCCTTTGAGCCAGAACCACCATTAAATGTGATCATGGCTGATCATCCTTCTAAACTCCAGATTGTACAAGCCCAGCTGCTCCATTCTCTCAGCATATGAGAGTCCTGTCATCCCGGGAATTAACCTTGTAAACCTACACTGTACTCCCTCAATAGCAAGAATGTCCTTCCTCAAATTAGGGGACCAAAACTGCACACAATACTCCAGGTGTGGTCTCACTTGGGCTCTGTACAACTGCAGAAGGACCTCTTTGCTCATACATTCAATTCCTCTTGTTATAAAGGCCAACATGCCATTCGCTTTCTTCACTGCCTGCTGTACCTGCATGCTTACTTTCATAGACTGATGTACAAAGACTCATCAGTTGTACTTGTTGTACTTTCCCGTTGTACTTTCCCTTTTCCCAACTTGATGCCATTTAGAAAGTAATCTGCCTTCCTGTTTTTGCTACCAAAGTGGATAACCTCACATTTATCCGCTTTAAACTTCATCTGCCATGCATCTGCCCACTCCCCCCAACCTGTCCAAGTCACCCTGCATTCTCCTAGCATCCTCCTCACAGTTCACACTGCCACCCAGCTTTGTGTCATCTGCAAATTTGCTAATGTTACTTTGAATCCCTTCATCCAAATCATTGATGTATATTGTAAATAGCTGCGGTCCCAGCACCTAGCCTTGCGGTACCCCACTAGTCACTGCCTGCCATTCTGAAAGGGGCCTGTTAATCCCTACTTTTTGTTTCCTGTCCGCCAACCACTTCTCTATCCATGTCAGCACTCTGCCCCCAATACCATGTGCCCTAATTTTGCCCACTAATCTCCTATGTGGGACCTTATCAAATACTTTCTGAAAGTCCAGGTACACTACAACCACTGGTTCTCCCTTGTCCATTATACTAGTTACATCTTCAAAAAAATGCCAGAAGATTAGTCAAGCATGATTTCCCCTTCGTAAATCAATGCTGACCCGGACCGATCCTGTTACTGCAATCCAAATGTGCGACTATCTCATCTTTCATAATTGACTCCAGCATCTTCCCCACCACCGATGTCAGGCTAACTGGTCGATAATTCCTCTTCTCTCTCCCGCCTTTGTTAAAAAGTGGGATAACATTAGCTACCCTCCAATCCACAGGAACTGATCCTGAGTCTATAGAACATTGGAAGATTATCACCAATGCATCCACGATTTCTAGAGCCACATCCTTAAGTACCCTGGGATGCAGACCATCAGCCCCTGGGGATTTATCAGCCTTCAGTCCCATCAGTCTATCCAACACCATTTTCTGCCTAATGTGGATTTCCTTCAGTTCC
The DNA here is from genome assembly GCF_010909765.2 of Amblyraja radiata. NCBI lineage: Eukaryota > Metazoa > Chordata > Chondrichthyes > Rajiformes > Rajidae > Amblyraja > Amblyraja radiata. Next base: position 45,745,081 of record NC_045966.1, read on the forward strand.
TCTGTCACCCCAGATCCTCTGGCCACTACTATATCAGGAAGATTGTTTGTGTCCACCTTAGTGAAGACAGATCCAAAGTACCTGTTCAACTCATCTGCCATTTCCTTGTTCCCCATTATAAATTCACCTTTTTCGGTCTTCAAGGGTCCAACTTTGGTCTTAACTAATTTTTTCCTCTTCACATACCTAAAGAAACTTTTACTATCCTGCTTTATATTCTTGGCTAGCTTACCTTCGTACCTCATCTTTTCTCCCCGTATTGTCTTTTTGGTTATCTTTTGTTGTTCTTTAAACATTACCCAATCCTCTTGCTTCCCGCTCATCTTTGCTACGTTGTACTTCTTCGCTTTAATTTTTATACTGTCCCTGACGTCCCTTGTCAGCCATGGTCGTTCCTTTCTGCCCTTGGAATCTTTCTTCCTCCTAGGAATTAACTAATCCTGCACCTTCTGTATTATTCCTAGAAACACCTGCCATTTTTGTTCCACTGTCATCCCTGCTAGTGTACCTTCCAGTCAACTTTGGCCTGCTCCTCCCTCATGGCCCCATAGTCCCCTTTATTCAACTGCAACACTGACACCTCCAATCTACTCTTCTCCCTCTCGAATTGTAGATTAAACCTGACCATGTTATGGTCACTGCCTCCTAATGGCTCATTAACCTCAAGGTCCTTTATCAAATCCGGTTCATTACATAACACTAAATCCAGAATTGCCTTCTCCCTGGTAGGCTCCAATACAAGCTGTTCAAAGAATCCATCACAAAGGCACTCTTCAAAGTCCCTTTCTTGGGGTCCAGTACCAATCTGATTTTACCAGTCTACCTGCATGTTGAAATCTCCCATAACAACCACAGCATTACTTTTACTACATGCCATTTTAACTCCTGATTCAACTTGCGCCCTATGTCCAGGCTACTGTTTGAGGGCCTGTAGATTAGTCCCATTAGGATATTTTTACCCTTACAATTCCTTACTATCCATACTGACTCCACATCTCCTGTTTCAATGTCACCCTTTGCAAGGGACTGAATTTCATTCCTCACCAACAGGGCAACCCCACCCCCTCTGCTCACCTAGCCTGTCTTTTCAATAGGAGTTATACCCCTTGAATATTCAATTTCAATTCAATTCAATTCAATTCAACTTTAATGTCATTGCACAAATACTAAGTGTGGGTACAACGAAATGCAGTTTTGCGTCAGTCCGTAGTAGTAGTGCATATAGAAATTTAAAAAAAAGAAGATACAGAATAATCAAAAATACAGAATAATTAAACAATGGGGACGGAGGGACCGGAGAAATCTATCGGCGGGACTCCGAGTTCAGCAATGTGATGGTATAATTGTAGAAGCTGTTCCTCATCCTACTGGTACGAGACCTGAGGCTCCTGTACCGCCTCCCTGATGGGAGGAGGGCAAACAGTCCATGGTTGGGGTGGGATGGGTCTTTAATGATCTTCCCAGCCCGTCTCAGACACCGTTTTCGGTGGAGGGCATCCTGGCCCTCTTGCAGCCATGTCTCAGTAATTCCCACAACATCATACTTGCCAGTTTCTAACTGAGCTTCAAGCTCGTCCTCTTTATTCCTTTTACTTCGCGCATTCATATACAGTACTTTGACCTCCGTATTCACTTCCCCCCTCACAATTGGCCCTGACCGTACTCTGTTGTCCTGTGAAGTTGGAGTGCTGTGAAGTTGGACTTGCTGCAACTTCTTGGTGGGTCACTTGTTGTGTTCTGCTGCTCACTGCGTCTTGATGACTCTTTGCTGTTGATATATATTTTTTTTAAGACAATTTTAATATAGAGAGATTGAGCGGTCAATTTTTAACAAAGAAAATCTGAGAATTTACCTCAAAAGTCATAATTCAGTGCAGGCCTGCAAATCCAATCTCACAGCACTTGAAGCGGAGTGCAGGCCTGCAAATCCAACCTCACAGAAATCCAAGCGGAGTGCAGGCCTGCAAATCCAACCTCACAGAACTCCAAGCGGAGTGCAGGCCTGCAAATCCAACCTCACAGAACTCCAAGCGGAGTGCAGGCCTGCAAATCCAACCTCACAGAAATCCAAGCGGAGTGCAGGCCTGCAAATCCAACCTCACAGAACTCCAAGCGGAGTGCAGGCCTGCAAATCCAACCTCACAGAACTCCAAGCAGAGTGCAGGCAGCAAATCCAACCTCACAGAAATCCAAGCGGAGTGCAGGCCAGCAAATCCAATTTCACAGCAAGCAGAATGCACACACATACACTCACACACATACAGACACTCACACTCACACTCACACTCACACACACACACACACACACAGACACATATACTCACACACACAGATACACACACAAACACAAACACATACACACACACACACACACAAACAAAGACACAGCCACACATACATACACACAAACACAAAGACACACACACTCACTCACAAACACGTATACACACTCACACAGACACTCACACACTCACACAGACAGACACACACACACTCACACAGACACACACTCACAGGCACAGACAGACACACAGACAGACAGACAGACACACATACCGACACACAGACAGACACTCACTCACACACACAGGCACACAGATACACACTCACACACACAGACACTCACAAACACATACTCACACACATACACATATACACTCACACAGTCACACACAGACACTCACAGACAGACACACACACACTCACACAAACACACACTCACAGACATAGACATAGACAGACACACAGACAGACACACAGACAGACACTCACTCACACACACAGGCACACAGACAAACACTCACACACATAGAAAGACACTCACAAAAACATACTCATACGCACATACATACACTCACAGTCACACAGACACTCACACACAGACACTCACACAGACACTCACACAGACAGTCACACAGACAATCACAGAGCCAGACACACAGACAGACACACACACAGACACGCAGACAGACAGACACACACACACACAGACAAACACACACACACACTCAGACACACACACAAAGACACACTCACACAGTCATACACAAAAACACTCACACTCACACACGGAAGTGTTGGCGCTGCCCTGCAGCTGCAGCTCGCCTGCAGTCCGTTTGTCTTTTTTTTTTTTTTTTTTTGTCATGTTTTACTTAATTTTAGTTTAATTTAGTTGTGTATGTGTGGGGGGGGGGGGGGGGGGGACTTGTTTTTAGTCTCTTCCTTTGGGGGGGATGCAACCTTTTCTGCCTCTCTCCATCTGCGCTGAGGCCTAGTGGCAGAGCTGGCGGCCTCCAACTGGGACCGACCTCGAGGCTCCGGAGGCAGAGCCACGATTTACTTACCAACGCGAGGCTGGCCGACTTCAGGGCTGTGGCGGCGTTGCGGCGGCGGCGACCCGACTTCAGAGCCTTGGAGCCTCGGCCCTGGGCCCAGTGGACTCAGCCGCGGGCCCAGTGAACGACATCGTCGGGAGCTCGCAGGTCCCAGGTTGATTACCTTTTTTTCTGGAGCTCCCGCAACGACAGCTTCATCCGCTGGACTGGAGGGTGGCAGCTTCGGCAGCTTTGACCTCCCCAGGCCGCGGAGTTTGAACCAGCCCATTTGCGGAGCTCAGATGCGGCCGCTGGACTTACCATCACCCGGCAGGGTCGCAACATCAGAAGCCTGGATCGCCTCAACGTAGAGGGAGAACAAGGAGGGAAGAGAGAAGGACTTAAGACTTTTGCCTTCCATCACAGTGAGGAGGACCTGGTGGACTCACTATGGTGGATGTTATATCCAAGATATCCCCATTACATGGTGTGTGCCTTGGAGGGGAATCTGTGGGTTGTGGTGTTCCTCTGTACCTTCTGCCCATGTTCAAAATTCCTGAAGTTTTTGCCAGACATCTTGATCCGATCACACTGAAAATGTGAGATGGCTGGTAAATTAGAAGTTAGAAGACAGACTGATTTCAATGCACAGTGACTACTTGAGCTTTTGCAGCCAAGATTATGAAGAATGACAGACATTTTTTTTTTCAACATCAATTATGTTTTCTGCTGCACTTTAGTTTGAGAATCAATTTGTGACCAAGATATTGAATTTCAATGCGAATAGAAAATGTTGAATACAATGAAAATCCATGTTGAACATTGGCATACCTTCTTAAAAGATGCAGGCTAAAAGAATAGCATTAAAGCAGGGTATTATGAGTTACCCACAATTTTTGGAAGCATTTAGCTGTGCAGACACTCCCGACTTACGGAATAGGCAACTTACATAAACTCCCACTGAGGTAAACAATTCCTCACAGTCCCATGTGCATCAAGGCAATCTGTAATTTCCACAACACTGTACCATTACTCGAGTTTATATCAGAAACAAGCCAGCAATGGTAGCAGTCTTACCCAGAAGGCCGCACGTTGCAGAAAGGGCCTCAACGGTATGTGATGGTAATTCCAATTTAAGTAAAATCTGACTTTAGTACGGCTTCATGGAACATAACCCTTACATAACATGAGGTATGCCTGCAGCTCTAAAACAAAATTCGATTGAGGCACACAGTGGGAAGGCATGAACAATATGTGAGGTTGAGTTTAATGGTCTTTTGCATATTATAATAGATTTTTTAATTAAAAATGATGCAGATTTACAGATAAATTCCTTCACGCTTCATAATTTATTAATATGAATGTAAAATTATTTATTAAATGGTTGAAGTGAAGTTTCATGTACAGGGATTACTAAAGATAATCCAGGAGCTGAATGTTGTGGTTCAGTGAAACACTTACCTCAAACGTTGTGCCGATGGCAGTGGCAGCAGACGCAGGGAATCAAAGGTGCCGGTAAACCGGTTAGGGTCTCACCGCCTGAGCCCTCAAAAATGTTCAGGATGCGACGAGTTCAGCTGCGGGAGGTGCTCCCGGGGCATGACAACTGAACGGTGCACCGGTGAGGTGAGGGTCAACAGTTCGCGGGTCAATATGTCAGGATTGAGGTGTCGGCAGAGTTGGCCGCTGTAGGCCCTGCGGCAGTCTGGGGCTCGACTGGATTAGGCGCCGCTCCCAGAGGCACGACCTGCAACGATACGAAGGAGGACACCGACAACAATGCTGCCAGGACAACAGGCCTTTATGGCCAAGTTAAGAACTTTACACTTATAACAACAAACAGTTGATGTGAATCACGAAAACATGATGCCAAAACATGGCAACTTGTGTAGTGCCTGTGTGTAGTATTCCTATACACTTGTATTCAACTAAAGAAGGGTTTTGGCACGAAACGTTGCCTATCTCCTTCGCTCCATAGATGCTGCTGCACCCGCTGAGTTTCCCTAGCATTTTTGTGTACCTGCTATTCAACTAAGTTTGTGCTTATGTATAATAATACCTCTACTGATCTGTCTGCAAAAAAAGTACTTCGGTGACAATAAAGGTTTGATCCTGACCTCGGGTGCTGCCTGTGCAGAGCTTGTACGTTCTCCCTGTGACCATGTGAGTTTTCTCCGGGCACTCCGGTTGTCTCCCACATTCCAAATACGTGGTTTGTAGTGGGTTCTGTAAATTGTGTTCTGTAAATTCACTAATTGGGTTCTATAAATTGTTGCAAATGTGTCAGATAAAACTAGTCTACAGGTGATTGTTGGTCGGCATGGACTTAGTGGTCTTCTTGCTATGTTGTATCTCTAAACAAAACTAAACTAAACCACAGTTGAATCATTGAACCATGAAGACATTGACTGCAAATATATTGGCTTCATCAGCCAAGCATCCCCACCCTAGCCTCTCACAACCCTTTGACTGAATGCAACCCAGATATGGATGGATAGCCAAGTCGATCCTCTGTACCTGTGAGGCCTACTACAAAGCATAGAAATCTGTAAACTACAACTAACCTTCAGATGGAGTATCATAAGGCGCGACTTCCAGAACACCTTCAAAATCTTTGAGCAACACCACTTTGCTGCACTATTCTTTCAAATTTAATTTAGTTTAGTTTATTTTCAGGTCTACCAAAGTACAGTGAAAAGCTTTTATATTTTGTATGTCTTATAATAGGTTAAATCATTTTTTTTTTTTAATTTAAAAAACACTATGAAAATAAAATAAAAATGACTTTAAATATTAAAAATGAATTAGGTATGTCAAGATAAATTAAAATAATTCAATAAACCCCCCAAGCTCTGTGTGAAAAACCTGTCTCTCAGGTCCCTATTAAATCTTTCGCCTCTCAACTTAAACCTATGCCCTCTAGTTCTTGGTTCTCCTACCTTTTGGAAAGATTATGTGCATTCATCCTGTCTATTCCCCTCAAGATTTGATACATCTCTCCAAGATAACTACTCAGCCTTCAGCGCTCCAAGGAATAAAGTCCTAGCCCATCCAACCTCTCCCTGAACAGGCTTTTGAGTCCTGGCTACTTCCTTATAAATCTTCTCTGTACTCATTCCAGCTTAATGGCATCTTTCCCATAGCAGGGTGGCATAAATTGAACATAATACTCCAAGTGTGGCCTCCTGTACAATTGTAAAGTAATGTCCCAACTTCTATACTCAATTCTCTGACTGATGAAGCAATTGTGCCAAAAGCTTTCTTCATCACCATATCTGCCAGTGATGCCACCTTCAGGGGGAAATAGTGCCAGAATTAATTTTTATATAGTGTTGACAATCTCAATTAAATAAATGGGGCCTCACTACTAGCTCCTGCACTCCCTGCTATAAAGCAGAGAGACTTGGTGCACTTTGTACTTGACACCATTAAACAATAGAAATACATAGAAATATAGAAATAGGTGCAGGAGGAGGCCATTTGGCCCTTCAATCCTGCACCGCAATTCATTGTGATCATGGTTGATCATCCACAATCAGAAACCTATGCCTGCCTTCTCCCCATATCCTTTGATTCCGCTAACCCCTAGAGCTCTTTTAAATTCATCTAGTAACTCTCTTTTAAATTCAGAATTGGCCTCTACTACCTTCTGTGGCAGAAAATTCCACAAATTCATAACTCTCTGGGTGAAAAAAATATTCCTCATCTCAGTTTTAAATAGCCTCCCATTTATTCTTAGACTGTGGCCCCTGGTTCTGGACTCCTCCATCGTTGGGAACATTTTTCCTGCATCTAGCATGTCCAGTCCTTTTATAATTTTACACGTTTCTATAAGTCTTTCCAATCTTTCGTCATATCTGCCATCCCTGGGATTAACCTCGTGATCCTACGCTGCACTGCCTGAATAGCAAGGATGTCCTTCCTCAAATTAGGAGACCAAAAATGCACACAATACTCCAGATGTTGTCTCATCAGGGCCCTGTACAACTGCAGAAGGACCTCTTTACTCTTCTACTCAAATCCTCTCGTTATGTAGGCCAACATGCCATCAGCTTGCTTCACTGCCTGCTGTACCAGACTCGTTGCACTTCCCTTTTTCCTAATCTGACACCATTGAGTACAGTACATTATCTACAATCAATGATTCAAAAATGCTTTATTGTCACATGTACCTAGGTAAAGTGGAATTCTTTGTTTTTGCATACAATCTGGTAAAATCATACAGCAGACTACAGCGAGGCAGTGCACAACGAGTCACCATGTTTCATGCGTCGACAAAGTTTCAAAAGTTCTTACTACAGTCTTATCTTTTCAACACGGCAAAACAGGCCTGCCACTGCACATGGCCGCAGGTGGCCCCCTGCCGGGTCCCTCTTAGTTCTTGGCGGCCCCCACTGTGTCCTTCTTCATTCTCAGTGGGTCCCCCGTCGACTCCCTCTTTATTATCGGGGTCCCCCTGCTGGATCCCATTCGGTACTCGGAGGTCTACTGCCGGGTTGCTCTTTATTCTTGGTGGCCCCCTATCTGGTCCCTCATTGTTCTTGGTGACCCATCCACCAGATTGCTCTTGCAGGCCACCAGTCATTTCGCCCCGACACATCCTGAGAGTCTACCGCTGCCGGGCAGAGTATCTCGGGAGTCTTCAGCATCTGATAAAAGTCGTGCCACATGGGAACAGGCTATTAATTCCACCACATCCATGCGGACCAGTGGTCATCCATTTGTATTAATCCCATTTTACACCTCTCGGCCCATAGCCTTCACATTAGGCAGGAAAAGGTGTAATTGGACTGAAGTTTGATAAATCACCAGGGCCTGATGGTCTGTATCCCAGGATACTTAAGGAAGTGCCTCTAGAAATCGTGGACGAATTGGTGATCATTTTCCAATGTTCTATAGATTCAGGATTAGTTTCTGTGGATTGGAGGGTAGCTACTGTTTTGCTACTTTTTAAGAAAGGTGGGAGAGAGAAAACAGGAAATTATAGACCAGTTAACCTGACATCGGCGGTGGGGAAGATGCAGGAGACAATTATAAAAGATGAAATAGCAGCACATTTGGATAGCAGTAACAGGATCGGTCCAAGTCAGCATGGATTTACGAAGGAGAAATCATGCCTGATTAATCTCCTGCAATTTGTTGAGGATGTAACTAGAAAAATGGACAATGGAGAGCCAGTGGATGTAGTGTACCTGGACTTTCACAAAACATTTGATAAGGTCTCACATAGGAGATTGGTGGGCAAAATTAGAGCACATGGTATTCGGGGTAGGGTACTGACAAGGATAGAAAATTGGTTGGCAGACAGGAAACAGAGTAGGGATTAACGGGTCCCTTTCAGAATGGCAGGCAGTGACTAGTGGGGTACCGCAAGGCTCGGTGCTGGAACCGCAGCAATTTACAATATGCATTAATGATTTAGATGAAGAGATTAAAAGTAACATTAGCAAATTTGCAGATGACACAAAGGTGGGTGGCAGTGTGAACTGTGAGGAGGATGCTACGAGGATGCAGGGTGACGGACAGGTTGGGTGAGTGGGAAGTTGCATGGTAGATACTGTTTAATGTGAAAAAATGTGAGGTTATCCACTTTGGTGGCAAAAACAAGAAGGCAGATTATTATCTGAATGGTGTCAAGTTGGGAAAAGCAACGAGATCTGGGGGTCCTTGTTCATCAGTCACTGAAAGTAAGAATGCAAGTACAGCAGGTAGTGAAGAAAGCAAATGGCATGTGGGCCTTTATAACAAGAGGAGTTGATTATAGGAGCAAAGTGGTGTATGGGGTGATCACTGGTTGGTGCAGACTCGGTGGGCCGAAGGACCTGTTTCTACGCTGAATTTCTAAAGTCGCTGCAGTTGTACAGAGCCCGAGTGAGACTACACCTGGAGTATTGTGTGCAGTTTTGATCACCAAATTTGAGGAAGGATATTCTTGCTATTGAGGGAGGGCAGCATAGGTTCACAAGGTTAAGTCCCGGGATGGCGGGACTATCATATGTTGAGAGAATGGAGCGGCTGGGCTTGTATACTCTAGAATTTAGAAGGATGAGAGGGAATCTAATTGAAACATATCAGATTATTTAAAGATTGAACACATTAGAGGCAGGAAACATGTTCCCGATGTTGGGGGAATCCAGAACCAGGCGCCACATTTTAAGAATAAAGGGTAGACCATTTAGAACACAGATGAGGAAAAACTTTTTCACCCAGAGATTTTTCAATCTGTGGAATTCTCTGCCTCAGAAAGCAGTTGAGGCAAATTCTCTGGATGCTTTCAAGTGAAAGTTAGATACGTATTGCTGAGTCAGGGGATATGGCGAGAAGGTAGGAACAGGGTACTAATTATGGATGATCACCCATGATTATATTGAATGGCGGTGCTGGCTCAAAGGGCTGAATGGCCTACTCCTGCACCTATTGTCTAGGGTCATCCAGATACTTTGAAGAGTCCGCTTCCTCCACTCTATCTTGCAATGCATTCCACATGCTCACCATGTTCTAGGCAAATATGTTCCCTCTCAGATCCCCTTTAAATTTCTCACCCTTCACCCTAAATCTATACCCTCAGGTTTTTTTCTCCTATGATAAGGGGGAAGCTTCCTATAATCTATTCTATCTCTGCCATTCATAAATTTGTATACTTTATTTATTCGTGGCACGGTGGCAAATCAGCAGAGTTGCTGCCTTACAGCACCAGAAACAGGGTTCAAACAGGTGCTGTCTGATTGGAATTTGTACGTTCTCCCTGTGACTGCATTGGTTTTCCCCGGGTGCTCCGGTTTCTTCCCACATTCCAAAGACGCATGCAGTAGGTTTGGAGGTTAATTGTAAATTGTCCCTGGTGTGCTAGTGTAAGGGGTGATCGCTGGTTGAAGCGGACTCGGTGGGCCGAAGGACCTGTTTCTACGCTGAATTTCTAAAGTCTCTACTCTCCTCTTAACCTCCTTCGCGTCAGGGAAAACAAACAAAGCCTTTCCAATCTTTTTACATTACTGAAATGCTGCATGTGTTGATTTTGTTTTTAGTTTTAGTTTTACAGATACGGCATGGAAACAGGCCCTTCAGCCCACAGAGGTCATGCCGACCAACGCTCACCCATTCTATCCTACATACTGGGAACAATTTACAGAGGCCTGGTTGATTGAAAGATACAGTGTGGAAAAAGGCCCTTCATTCCATCAAGTCCATGCTGACCATTGATAATTTGTTCACACTAGTTCTATGCTATCTCACTGAATGTGAAAGTGTGATGACATAGAATTAGTGTGAATGGGTGATTGATGGTCGGCGTGGACTCGGTGGGCTGAAGGGCCTGTTTTCATGCTGTCTATCTAAACTAAACTAAACCAAACTAAATGTTTATCAGTGAATGGTAGGGCTCTGGAAAGTGTTGTAAAGCAGAGGGATCATTGTTCCTTGAAAGTGGCAACACAGGTAGACAGGGTTGTCAAAAAGACTTTCAGTACTTTGGCCTTTATCGGGTATTAAACAACATGTATTTAAGATCAATTATATTTCCTAGTATCTGTGCCACCATACTGCCCTGTGTTATGATTGCCTTTGATTGTGTTTGAAGCATTAATTTTATTTTAGTTCAGTTTAGTTTAGAGAATCAGGGTGAAAACAGGCCCATCGGCCCACCGAGTCCGCGATGATCATTAATCACCCATTCACACTAGATCTGTGTTTCCCGCACACTAGGAACAATTATACAGAAGCCAATTAACCAACAATCCTGCACGTCTTTGGGGGTATGGCAGGAAACCAGAGCACCTGGAGAAAACCCACACGGTCACAGGGAGAACGTGTGAGCTCGGCACAGACAGCACCCGTAGTCAGGATCGAACCCGGGTCACTGGCATTGTAAGGCAGCAACTCTACCGCTGTGCCACCGTGCCACCCTTAATGAATGTACTGATGATATAAAAAGTGCAATATGCATGCAACATCTTCCATTCACTGACAAGCCTTTTACTGATCCCTTCAAAATCTGTTTTCTAATGAAAAAATATGCTGCTTGTAATATTTTTCTGCATTAATTTGCTTCTTAATATCAGAAAGCATTACTGTTCCCTGCCTCGGCAAACTTCCAGATGCTAGAAAAAAGTGCACCATCCTTCTATATATTCTCAACTACTGATTTTGGAGCTTATTCTAGTTCTAATCCTCTCTAAACATACTCCCACTGTTTCACATCAGCAGCAGCAGTCATGCTCACATACGGTTAACTCTGTGATGTTGCAGTCTGACTTGTTAATGTATCGCTGGTGGGGCTTTAGACAGAATCCAGGGTTCAAAGGTGCACATAAGCTTGCAAGACGTGCTGGGATGACAAGCAATAGAAACAAGGTCAACCAGCGAGACATAGATGTGAGAGTGATGAGATACAATCTGTTGCCATAGGGGAGTCTGCCCTAAAGGATCAGAAGGCCTAATTATTAAACTCTCAGGTTATTCAGCACAGTGGGAACTGACTCCTCAGTAGAGATTAAAAATGGAGAGCTATACACATGACAGATTTATTTTCCACATACAGAATGTCTAGCAATCCAGTGCAAATGGTTTCTTAGACTAGTCATAGTCATAGAGTCATAAAGTCGTACAGCATGAAACAGGCTCTTTAGACCAACTTGCCCACACCGATCAACATGTCCCATCTACACTAATCTTACCTGCTTGAGTTTGGCCCATCTCCCTCTAAAACTATCCTATCCATGTACCTGTCTAAATGTTTCTTAAATGTTACGATAGTACCTTGCTCAACCACCTCCTCCAGCAGCTCATTCCAATCACCCACCACCCATTGTGTAAAAATATTACCCCTCAGGCTCCTATTAAATCTACCCCCCCTCACCTTAAACCTATGTCCTCTGGTTCTTGATTCCATTACTCTGGGCAAAATAATGTATATTTACCTAATCTATTCCTCTCATGGTTTGGTATGCCTCTCATCCTCCTGCAATCTATCGAATAAAGTCCTAGCTTGCTCAACTTCACCCTATACCTCAGGTCCTCATGTCCTGACAACATCCTGACAACATCATTCTCTGCACCCTTTAGAGCTTGACAACATGTTTCCTATAACATGATGACCCGAGCTGAACACAGTACTTTTAAATGTGGCCTCAGCAGTGTCTTATACAACAGTAACATGACATCCCAACTTCTATACTTATTTGTTGCACAAGATAGCAGTATAGGTGATAAAAGGATACAATTCTGGGCAGTATAAATAGATTCGCAAGACATATATGATCGGATTGGGACACAACTGAAAGATCCTTAAAATGTTACGGTGAAGAAGATTTATCTGCCCAATAAATCAAATTATTGGGTTTTTCTCGTCAAAATTTCTGGGAGAAAGAAAGTATTGCTCAGGATTGGAAACAAATGTGAGATAACTAGGTGAGTAATATAAAGGAACTTACAAGAAAATAAAGCAGAGATGTAATTGGAAAAACTTTGAAAATAATTACATCAAGGATGAGAAAAGAGATATCCGAGGAAAAATTATGAAGACATTAGACAAAACAAACAACTTGGTTCAGATAGATTTCACTTGCGGTGTTGAAGCTGGATAGCAAATGAACCAGTATCTATCTATCTATCTATCTATCTATCTATCTATCTATCTATCTATCTATCTATCTATCTATCTATCTATCTATCTATCTATCTATCTATCTATCTATCTATCTATCTATCTATCTATCTATCTATCTATCTATCTATCTATCTATCTATCTATCTATCTATCTATCTATCTATCTATCCTGTGTGTGTGTGTGTGTGTGTGTGTGTGTGTGTGTGTGTGTGTGTGTGTGTGTGTGTGTGTGTGTGTGTGTGTGTGTGTGTGTGTGTGTGTGTGTGTGTATGTGTGTGTGTGTGTGTGTGTGTGTGTGTGTGTGTGTCAGTTTCGGCCTTTGATACATTGGTCCACCAGCACTCCATCATGAAACTCCGTCATTTTTTCCATTTCGCTAGCTCATTCACTTATACATTCAACTATGCACTCCTCAAAACATTTTAACTTTTTTATGTACCCATTTTTTAATAAAATCCTCCACCCCCCCCCCCCCCCCCCCCCCCCCCCCACTCACTAATTTTGTCGCCTCCTGCTGGCCAGCGACCATAACGGCTGATTACGCCCGCCTCTGCTCCAAAAATGCCTACATTTTTCCCTGCCGCTGGTGCCTGGCCCAGCTCTGTCACGCTGCCTCAAGCCAAACATTGCAGCTTCAACCGCTGCTTTTCCAGCAGCGGGGGAACAGCCAGCGCGACAGAGCCGGCGTCTCAGAAGTGCCGAGGGTGCGAGGCCTCACACTCTCTAACCGCCGCTTTCACTGACTTCATTCCACAGTGAGTTCAGTTCGGTAACAACACCCCCCTCCCCCACCCTGCCCCCCCACTCCCCCCATATGTCAGGATAGGAAAGATACTAGATTGTTGCTCAAAATTGATTTAAGATTATTTCCCCAGAATTTGCAGTCTGTAGAAGCTGCCTGGGTTTTTATAGGGGGGGTGGGTGGTAATGGGGGGGGGGGGGGGGGAGAGATCAAGACATTTGCACCCCTACACAAGATGGCGAAGCCACTCCACTTGCCTGAGGAAGATACAAAGTGCAGAATACAGTTCTCAACATTGTAGCACACCAGTTCTATGGACAAAGTACAATGTCCGCAATGGGGTAGAGGTGAATTGAACAGTACCCTTGTTTATGGAAGGACTGTTTAGAAGTCTACTAACAGAGGGGAAGAAGCTGTTCCTGAGGCTGGCAGTGTGCACTTTCTGTATGTTCTGCCCAATGGTAGTGGAGAGAAGAAGGAATGACTGGGGTGGGACAAGTCTGTGATTACGTTGGCTGTTTTTCGGAGGCAGCATCTCTGTCCCTCCCTCCCCAAATGCAACCTGACCCTTCGAGTTCCTCCAGCCCTCTTTGTTTAGCAAAGCATTGGCCTAAATAGGTTGTTGATGGTCGGTACATTCTTGGTGCACTGAAGGTCTTTTTCTGTACTGTACCTTTCTATCACTCTGCGACTATATGAAATCGTGAAATGTCAATGGTTTAATGGCGCTTTATTTGTCACCTATGCAACTGCACAGAGAAATTCGTTTGGCATACATTACAAATGCAGGAGCTGCCATTTTTGGCGCCATTATTCAAAGTCCAAAGTCCGTCTGCCCATGTGCTCGATGTATTGGAACAGACTAAATGCAGTGCAGTCCTCACAACTAATGAAGTACACCAGAGTCAATAGCCATTAATACCTGCAGCAGTTTCCCGTAAGATCCATCCTTGCATCAGCATGTCCAATTCCTGACAAATTGGCCTGAGCTAAAAATGTGAGACGCATTAGTAAAATATGCACAGTTGGCAGGAGTTTTTTCCCCGTTACAAAAGCAGAGATGTCTTTTTAACTAGCTAAAAGGTGATTTTTTTCCTCCCAAAGAAATGAAGTTGAAATTTAGTATAGTTTAGTTTAATTTGGGAATACAGTGTGAAACAGGCCCTATGGCCCAGCAAGGCCAGCGATCTTCGGACATTAGCACTATCCGACACACTTGGACATTTCGGTTTGGGACTCTTCTGTAGATTGACTATAGTGTGATGGTGGAGCCGGGGTGGTGGGGAAGCTGGAAAAGATGTCGGATGGGACAAAGCCTGGCAAGTGATATGTGGTGGGTGGGGGTGGTTTTGATTGGCAGATGGTTGGAAAAAAGGCTAGAGATGAAAAGGAGAGAAAATGCTGACAAAAAGGAGGCAAAAAGTTACAGATGCTGGTTTGTACCAAAGATAGACACAAAAATAGTCTGAAGAAGGGTCCCAACCAAAACATCACCAGTAGATGTTCTCCAGAGATGCTGCCTGACTAGTTGAGCTACTGCAGCATTTTGTGTCTATCTCTGGGAGATAGTCTGTCTACGTATATTTCATACTTGAATCACACGAGTATACTTAATTTGGCCTCCATTCTGCTATTTCTTATCTCAATGCAATCTCTGCACTAACCTTCACATCACTCCCAGTACAATACTCACATTTCTCATATTATCACCCCCACCTCTTTTTTTTAATTTCTCCCCCCCCCCCCCACTACTCTATTGGTCTAAAAAAGGGTCCCGAACTGACCTGTCATTGGCCCATTCCCTCCACAGTTGGTGCCTGAGCAGCTGAGGTTCTCCAGCATTTTATTTTATTCATCCTCCCATCTTTCAACTGTTTTGACAATCACAAATAGAATCATTCATGAAATGGGCTACATTTCAGTTATTTTCATATTTTTATGTATTGATTTTACTGCACCATAGAGTAGACTGTTGAGATGCAGCGCGGAAACAGGTCCTTCGATCCACCGAGTCCGTGCCGACCAGCGATCACCACATACACTGGCACTATTGTGCACAATAGGGATAATTTCCAATTTTACCAAAGCCAATTAACCTTCAACCTATACATATTTGGAATGTGGGAGGAAATCGGAACATCAGGAGAAAACCCATGCTGTCTCAAGGAGAATGTACAAACTCCGTACAGACAGCACCCATAGTCAGGATCGAACACGGGTCTCTGGTGCTTTAAGGCAGCAACTCTACTGCTGCATCAACATGCGCCCTAAAGATTGTACTGGAGCTTAAAAAGTATATGTATTGGAGGCTTAAGTCTTTATCCATGGGATCTGTTTTGATGTTCAAAGGGGTCGGCATGTACAAGATGGGCCAAAGGGTCATTTTCTGTATTATTCAACTGTTTTTCTATGCATCTATACATGTGTGAGTAGAAGTTTGTCTTGGATTTTCTGTTATTATCTCAGACATTTTTTATCACAAACCCGTCTCTTGGCAATAAACAGGAAGGCTTGAACCTGCCGTGATCTTGAAGAGGTGTATAAAATCATGAGAGGAATTGATATGGTGATCGCACAGTGTCTTTTACCCAGGGGAGGGGAATCAAGATCCAGCAGATGATGAGAGGGGAGAGATTTAATAGGAACCTGAGGGGCAACTTTTTCATTCTAAGTGCTGGGTTATGCGGGGAGGTGCCAGGGGAGGTACTTGAGGCAGCAACTATAACAGCATTTAAAAGACATGGACAGTTGCATGAATGGGAAAGGTTTAGAAGGAAATTAATTGTGGTCAAATGGGACTAGTGTAAATGGAGCACCTTGGTCGGCATTGACTAGTTGGGCCGATGGGCCTGTTTCCATGCTTTATGGATCAATATCTCTATATAAATAATAACACTGCAGATGTAGAATCTGAGTATTAATCATCTTGCTGCATAATGCTATGAAGTTACTGCAAGTTCATAATGGGCTACTAATCTCAGTAATTTATATCATTTATGTTTAGTGTAAAATGGTAATTAAGGACACTGTTTATAGTTTGACTACATTGATAGTGTAGTTAGTCATTGCAGTAATTGTCAATGTGTTAACTGGGACAATTAGCAAACCTTTCTTTGCAGCTAGTCATCTGAAATCATCTTCTACTTGTCCCTTGACTATACTGGAATAACTTGCAATCGTTCTTGAAAATAAAATACAATTCTGCAGATGATGGAAATCTGAAAAGGAAGCAGAAAATTTGAGAAACACAATTGGCAGGTCAAGTTTACAAATTATTTAGAAGCCATTCAGTATTATGCCATTCGGCCCATCAAGCCTGCTCCACCATTCGATCATGGTCTATTTTTTCCTTCTCAACCCCATTCTTCTGCATTCTCCCTAAAACCTTTGACAGCCTTATGCCCCTGTCCCACTTAGGAAACCTGAACGGAAACCTCTGGTGACCGTGCAACCCACCCAATGTTTTCATGAGTCGCCAGAGGTTTTGGTCACTTGCCTGGAAAGCCTCGACCGAAGTATGAGCTGCATCTACTGAGCATGTAGGATCTTTGCTACTGACCGCACACACACACACACACACACACATACACACACACGCACACACACGCACACACACACACATGCACACACACACGCACACACACACGCACTCACACACACACACACACACACACACACACACACACATCGCGAAGGTGGGGACCAGGGACAGCGGAGGTGCGCTGTCTACGCGATGAAGAGGAAGGTAAACGGCTGCCACAGAGCACGGTAAGTCCTTTAGAGAGCGCGGGAGGGAGGGAGAAAAGGAAAAAGAAGGGGAGAGAAGGACAGAGAAAGTGAGAGAGAAGGGGAAGAGAAGGGGAGAGAGAAGGGGGGGGAGAAGGGGTGAGAAGGGGAGAGAAGGGGTGAGAAGGGGAGAGAGAAGGGGAGAGAGAGGGGGGGAGAAGGGGAGAGAAGGGGAGAGAAGGAGGGGGGAGAGAAGGAGTGGAGACAGTTTTAAGAAGTTTAATAAAGTTAGCGGGCATTTTACCTTCCGGCGGATCTTCTAGGTCCTGAAAATCAAAGATCCTATAGGATCTTTGCTGAAAACTCCAATGAGCCAACTAAAATGGCCGGTCAGCGAAGGAGATTGCCTTCGACTGCCTGTAAGTAATTAGCAAACCCACTCTACTGGCTTCGACCAAACGGCAACCTATTTTTAGTCGAGGCGTTTTTTTTTTTTTTTTAATAATTGCAGGAACATAGAAGAAGCCTCGACTACGCGGAAACCACTTTCCACCATTAGGGAGAGTGACCAAAACCTCCGGGAACCTCACAGAAATATTGGGTGGGGCGCAAGTTCTCCAGAGGTTTCCGTTCAGGTTTCCTAAGTGGGACAGGGGCATAACGAATCACGAACCTTTCAAACTCCGCTTTATAAAATATCCCATAACTTGGCCTCCACAGCTGTCTGTGGCAAATTCCACATTTTCATTACCCTCCAGCTTAAGATATTCCACCTCATCTTAATTCTAAAAGTGTGTTCTTTATTCTGATGCTATGCCATCTGGAGATTGGCAGGTTCTTGATTAGTAAGGTCATCAAAGGTTACAGAAAGAATGCAGGAGAATATGTTTGAGAGGGAAAAATAGATCAGCCATAGTCAAAATTACCACCATGCGACCCAGATCTACACATGGTGTGCACTCTCAGAAACAGCATATAAATTACAATGGTTGTACAATTAATGGTCTGGGACTTCTTTCTAATCATCCCCAGGATCATTCTCTTAAATCTCCTCTGGACCCTCCACAACGTCAGCATATTCGTCCTCAGATATGAGGTCCAAAACTGTTCATAATATACCAAATGTGGCCTGACTAGGGTCTTATTGGTGCCATTTAACGTGCTTTGAGCATAAATGAGCCAAAATGTGATGTTATTTTATGTGCAAGTTGCAATGAGCAACTCTCAAGCCAATTATATTTATTGTAAGAGCAATCTTTCCTTAACTGACACACGTTTGTCTACTTTTCATTCTAGCCTTTGCAACTTACACCACCTATCTGCCAATTAAACTCCCACCACCTCTATCCACCTATCATTTGCCAAGCTTTGCCAACAGCTACTCCAGAGGGCACGTACTGGACTGGACTCTGAAAATGGCGTCAATACCTGGCGACTCTTCCATGGTAGAAAAAAGTGCTGGAGAAACTCAGCGGGTGCAGCAGCATCTATGGAGCGAAGGAAATAGGCAACGTTTCGGGCCGAAACCCTTCTTCAGACTCTTCCATGTGGCCTGAGTGGACCATTTCTACGCACTTTGTACTAATCGGGAAATGTGCTTAGGTATGGTAATACTTTACCGAACCATATGCAAAAAATGAATTTCACTCTACATCTTATAAAGAACCATTGAACCATTGAACCATTGAACCTATGAACCTTTCAACCCTTAAACCTTTCAAGCTTTCAACCATTGCACTATTGAACCATTTCTCTTTTACAGCTTTCTCTCCTCTGCTACAATCAGACTGAGGAAGGGTACTGACCCGAATGCCGCCTGTGCATTCCCTACACAGATGTTGCCTGACATGCTGAGTTGCTCCAGTGCTTTGTGTTTTACTCAAGACTCCAGCATCTGCAATTCCTTGCAGCCCAAGATCATGGTTGCCAAAATGAGCACAGAACATGACTGACAATTTGAACGATCAATTCAATGAATAGAAGAAACCCCATTGTACCGGAATTCTGTTATCTAATGCAATGTAAACAAAGTGTTACATTGGTAGGAAGTAATTATGAAGGTGAGAGGGTTCAACTCAAATATCTGCTCTGGCAGGATTGTATCTAGTTATATCAGAGTAAGACAATTATTCATTTCCTAAATCAAAGGTTAATTTATGTCTGAGTGAGGGGACTATTTATTTCAAAACACTTTGTGAATAGATTGTGCATTTATTTTAAATAGAATGATTTATGCCAGTGTGGAGCATGCCTTTTCTTAATATGAATTTGATGTTCTTTTTAATCAAATCAAAAGAAAATTGCTTTGTTGTTAAAACAGAAGGTTGAAATTGGAGTTGGCGCAATTTGTTCTCATGTGACATTCGTTGCTGCCATTCTGTTTAATCCTTCTTTTAAACACTTAATTTGTCCCCATTAGTCCAAGACTGTTTCTTTCGCTTTTGAAACAGCATAGAATAGGAGTTAAGGGGCTGTCCCACTGTACAAGTTAATTCAAGAGTTCTCCCGAGTTTCCCCTGATTCGAACTCGGAAAATTATGGTAATAGCCGCTCTTAGGTACTCGGGGCTCTCGTGGACATTTTACAACATGTTGAAAAATCTTCACGAATCTTCAGGAGCTTACTTCGTTTCTCGAGTACCTGACGTTAGCGTTACGAGCCGCTAAGCAACGTCCAGAGCTCTGACGTACCCGCTACATACATTCTACGTGCTTACCACGAGTTTGATTTATTTTTAAACTCGGGAGAGCTCTTGAATTAGCTCGTACAGTGGGACAGCCCTTTTACTATTGTTGCTTGATCAGGCAACATACTTCATGAGTTTAGTGTTTGCAATTTCATACAGCTTCCTTCGTCAAAGTGTTAACATTGTGTTTACACAGGACTTTGTTAAAACAGATACAGATTGGGACATGCATTACATGTTTTGTTCGGTTATGTTACGTTAAGTTACGTTACATAACATTACATTAAGTTACATTATGTTAAAGTAAGTTTAGTTTGTCATATGTACCAAGGTACATTGAAAAGCTATTTTGTTGCATACTATCCAATCAGCAGAAAGACTGTACAGATACAGGATAAAAGGAATACCAGTTACTGCAAGATGAAGTCCAGTATAGTCCGATTAAAGATAGTTTCAAGGTCTCCAATGAGGTTGATGATAGCTCAGGAGCATTCTCTAGCAGATGATGAATGTATCCGTTGGCTGATAACAGCTGGGTAGAAACTGTCTCTGAATGCGGGATTTTCTAGTACTACAAAGTTTGATAAAAAGAGAAAACATTTCCATTTAGTGAGCCTCTTATACGATATTTGAACACCTCAAAGCCAAAGCAGCCAACAGTAACTTTCATGATATTATAATGTTTTTTTCCTGCAGATCTGCAATCCCGTAGTTCTGTTTGGATGTACCAGTATTGGAATTGGTATTGGTATTGTTATATTATTGTCGTATAGACCAAGATAGAGTGATAAACCTTTCTGAGCGCTATCCAGTTAAATCATATCATCCATGGGTACAATTAATCTATAGAACAAGTGTGCAAGGAAAAAAAATCACCAGATTGCAGAACACAGTGTTTACAGAACTACATTGTTACACCCAAAGACCCACAGGCCTGAAGGTTAATTGGCATCGGTACAAATTGTGAATTGTACCTCGTGCATAGGATAGTGTTAGTGTTCAGGGATCACTGGTCATCAACTCAGTCGGCAAAGGGCCTATTTCTGCACTGTATCTATAAAATAAAGTAAACTGGAAAATCTATAGAAAATATGCAGAAAAAAGTGCAAGTGCCGTCATGAGGTTGGTTGCAAGATGTTGGCTACACACTAAGCATATAATAGCCTAATAATGATGAGGAAATAGCCGTTCCTGAATCTGATGGTATAGGTTTTCAAGCTGCTGTATCTTCTGCCCGACGGGAGGGGGAGAGGGTGTAAGTGGTTCTTGATTATATTGGCTGCTCTCCCAAGGCAGCATGATGTGTAGATAGAGTTATTGTGGGTTGACCGTATATTTAACTGGGCTGCATAAAGAACTCTCTGCAATTTCTTGTGATCTTGGAAAGAACATTTTCCAAAGCAAGATATGATGTATCCTGTTGCTTTCATAGAAACATAGAAACATAGAAAAATAGGTGCAGGTGTAGGATATTCGACCCTTCCAGTCGGCACCACCATTCAATATGATCATAGGTGATCATCTAAAATCTGTACCCCTTTCCTGCTTTTTCTGCATATCTCTTGATATTTAGCCATAAGAGCTAAATCTAACTCTCTCTTGAAAACTTCCAGTGAATTGGCCTCCACTGCCATCTGTTGCAGAGAATTCCACAGATTCATAACTCTTTGGGTGAAGAAGTTTTTCCTCATCTCAGTCCTAAATGGCCTATCCTTTATTCTTAAACTGTGACCCCTGGTTCTGGACCTTCCCAACATCGGGAACATTTTTCCTGCATCTAGCCTGTCCAATCCTTTAAGAAATGTATACATTTCTATAAGATCCCCTCTCATCTTAGAATAAAGGGGAGGTAATTTAAGACTGAGGTGAGAAAAAACTTTTTCACCCAGAGGCCAAGTCACTGGATGGATTTAAGAGAGAGTTAGATAGAGCTCTAGGGGCTAGTGGAGTCAAGGGATATGGGGAGAAGGCAGGCATGGGTTATTGATAGGGGATGATCAGCCATGATCACAATGAATGGTGGTGCTGGCTCGAAGGGCCGAATGGCCTCCTCCTGCACCTATCTTCTATGTCTATGTTTCTATCTTTCTAAATTCCAATGAATATAAGCCCAGTCAACCCATTCTTTCATCATATGTCAGTCCCGCCATCCTGGGAATTAACCTGGTGAACCTAAGCTGCATTCCCTCAATAGCAATAATGTTCTTCCTCAAATTAGGAGACCAAACCTGCACACAATATTCCAGGTGCGGTCACAACAGGGCCCTGTACTACTGCAGTAGGACCTTCTTGCTCTTAAACTCAAATCCTCTCGCAATGAAGGCCAACATTCCATTAGCTTTCTTCACTGCCTGCTGTACCTTTAAGGGCCTGTCCCACTTGGGCGTTATTTGCACGTCATTTACACGCATGGCGCGTGGCGAGACGTGGTGGCATAGGCTGTGATGCACGGTCGCTCGCGGTGCCCCAAGATTTTGGGATTCACAAAATCTTTGCGCGCCACCCACGTGATGCGCAAATGACGCCCAAGTGGGACAGATCCTTTAGTGACTGATGTACAAGTACACCCAGGTCTTGTTGCACATCCCCTTTTCCTAATCTGACACCATTCAGATAATAATCTGCATTCCTGTTCTTGCCACCAAAGTGGATAACCTCACATTTATCCACATTATGCTGCATTTGCCATGTATCTGCCCACTCACCCAACCTATCCAAGTCATCCTGCAGCCTCATAGCATCAATGCCCATGCTATGTATGTGCTTTAATTTCTATAGTTGAGCTTGAAACCATTACCTTCTGACTTGTGGAGAAGATTATATGCTGTCAGCATGCTCTGGCGCAACACATGAATTGCTAACATCATTTTGCATGCACTGTCTTAGGATGAGAACTTAAAACTCAGGCAATTTTGTCCATTTACTTGACGCAAAAGGATTGCATGATTCGGGTGCAGAACAGGTGGAAAGAAAGACTTGCTTTTATACAGGACCAGTCGCAAAGTTAACAAGTTTCACAGCTTTTTATTGTACCTTGGTACATGTGATAATAATAAACCGGGGCGGCCACAGTGGTAGAGTTGCTGCCTTGCGTCGCAAGAGACCCAGTTTACATCCTGACTCTGGGTTCCGTCTGTACAGAGTTTGTACATTCTCTAAAGTCTAAACCTTCTGTGCTCCAAGGAATAAAGTCCTAAGAGCCACTCCATGCCTTGATCTCAAAGGGCTGTTGATATACTAAGGAAACTGCACTGTTCAAAATACTGAAATTTGGATGAGGTACTGACTCAGATGGCTATATTTCACCTTGGATTTGTTTAGAAAGACATTGGAATCCTGGTCTTCTTTATCCCTAACTGGCAGATTAATTGATGGATATATCATTGCCATTGTGGGAACTTGATGCAAATTGTCGACTTCCTTCATACATTGCCAAAATGATTATACTTCAACATCACCGGCAAATGTTTCAAGCATTTATGCAATTATTTTTTTTGAAGAATAATCTTGAATCAGCGCCCTTCGTACTTCTAGGCTGTGCGTTTCAGATAACTGCAGCAGCTGTAATAGAATCTGCCAGGTTACCACTGTTCATGGATTTCAGCGGGTGATTTCTATAACAAGCAGCCAATTCACAATGCCAAATTTAAGCCTGAGAAACAAGATGAAAATCTACCTCAGCAGATCAAAACTGAAACTAATAGCAAAAAAAGTTTTGTAATTCATCAAGAGGAAGTTTTCAGGTTCTGTACCTCATGCACCAATGCCTTGCAAGATCACCGTCTGCCAGAAAGCAGTCATAACATTTTGTCGGTGTGATATATAACACAGTTTCAAATATTGACACACGGTGCATTGTAAAGCTGAAGAGTACAGTATATTCATCCTTATTTTTGTTGATTAAGGCAATTGCTAGCGTGAAGGCTCATTTGGGTTCAGGTTTAGACACAAGTAACTCAGCAGGCCAGGCAGCATCTCTGGAGATAAAGGATGGTGATTATTCGGGTCGGAACCCTTCTTCGGACTCAAGTCACAGCATCTGCAGTTCCTTCCTACACATGGCTTCACGTTTAATGTGTAAGAATGATCTGCTGATGCCAGTTTACACTGAAGATAGACACAAAATGCTGGAGAACCTTCTTCAGACTGCACTTCAGGATTTAGGTTTAGTTTAATTTACTTTAATTTAGTTCAGTTTAGTTTAGTTTAGGTTGGTTTAGTTTAGTTTAGTTCAGTCATAGAGTGTGGAAACAAGCTCTTTGTCCCACACCGACCAGTGATCACTCCATACACTAGCATTATCCTACACTCTAGGGACAAGTTACAATTTTACTGAAGCCATTTAACCTACAAACATGTATGTCTTCGGAGTGTGGGAGGAAACTGGATCACCCAGAGAAGCACCACGCCGTCACAGGGAGAATGTACAAACTCCATTCAGACAGCACCAGTAGCAAGGATCAAACCTGGGTGTCTGGCGCTGTAAGGCAGCAGCTCTACCACTGTGTCACTGTGCCGCCGTCCTTGAGGGATGTTTGTTTATAGTTGTGTATAAAATCATGGAATAGAAAGAGTGAATGCACAATCTTTTACAGAGAGTAGGAGAATCAAGAACCAGACAACTTAGGCTTAAGGTGAGAGGTGAAACATTTAATAGGCACCTGAGAAGCAACGTTTTCAAGCAGAAGATGGTGGTTATATAGAAAATAGAACAGTACAGCACAGAAATGGGCCCTTCAGCCCACAATGTTTGTGCCGAACATGATGCCAAGTTAAACTGTTCTCATCTGCCTGCAAATGATCCACATCCCTCTATTCCCTGTACTTCCATGTGCCTATCTAAAGGTTTGGCCGAAGAGCCAGATTCCATACTGTTTAACTCCATAACTCGATGATCTGCTGAGTGTTTACAGCATTTTCTGTTTTTAGTTTGGATTGTTGTAATTGTTTGATTTTCCATGAAACAATTCACCTTTGCAACTGTGGACCTATCAAGAGTCATTGCATTTCTCAAATGGAAGCAGTAGAAAAGGTATAAATGTGAAAGAGAAATGAGTTAATGTGAACATTAACTTTAATGCGCACTGCACAACAAAGTAATGTGTTAGACACAAAAAGCTGGAGTAACTCAGCGGGCAGGCAGAATCTCTGGAGAGAAGGAATGGGTGACGTTTCTGGGTCGAGACCCTTCTTGGGATTGGTTAGGGATTAGGGAAACGAGAGATATATAGACGATGATGATGAGAGATAACAAACAATGGGTTCATTCTAATTCCTTAACTAAAAATATAAAATACAATTTGATTGACTTCAGTAGATGGAATTGCTGTTTTTGTAACATAGAAAGCCATGTTAGGTTGCACTAGAGTATATATTCCAAGCAAACTTTCCTTGTAATTTACTTCATTTAACTGTATACTCTGGTTGACAAAAAAGACCCAAAGTGCTGGATTAACCTAGCAGGTGAGGCAGCATGAAGTTATATGAAGAATCTTGTTACATCAGCATATATTTGTTAATTGTCATAAAGCACAAATGAAGATTACTTGCAGTAATTATTAGCAAGTTTCAAAGACTAAACGTACCAAAATTTAGAATGTTTCTGAACTAATTACAGTACAAATAGACACAAAGTGCTGGAGTAACCTAGCGAGTCAGGCAGCATCCCAGAACAATGTGAATAGGTGATGTTTCGGATCCCAAAATGTCACTTATCCGTGTTCTCCAGGGATGCTGCCTGACCCGCTGAGTTACTCCAGCACTTTGTGTCTTTTTTTTTGTAAACCAGCATATGCAATTCATTGTTTCTGAGTACACTGGTATCATGTTTTAATGTTCCTTAAAGAAATCAGTGGTTATTCCCATCAATTCTTCCATCTGAAAAGTAATTCCACATACTAATATGCTATTTCAAAGTAAAAAAAGCATCTGTCAAGGCTGTATTGCACCAATTTGTTTACTTTTCTTCCCCAAGGACACTGAGTGAGGGAAAGATTCCTTCTGAGCTTGGTGCTGGTACATTCAAAGCTCAGAGAATGTGAGAGGGAAGATTGGTCGGTCACAGAGGGCACATCACGCCTATTGGATATGTCTCCTCTTGAAAATCATCAGTTAACTTTCCAGATCAACTTCTGAACTCTATTCCCTAATTGGAGGTGCTTCTGACACCAATCCACCTTATCTGGTGCAGGAGCCAAGCCCTGTATCCTCAATGTTTGGCTCAGCAGTTCAAAAGCCAAGTCACTTAATGACTTAAATAAACTGTAAATGAATTGACCAAGTATGGAGACAGGTATATTGTGTGATACATGCTCACATTAGATTCTGCAGTCAACAATTTCAGCAACTAGGAATCCTGACTTTTCAATTCCTTCTTCAAAAAGTATATTTGACTTCTCATTTATGTCAATAACGAAGGCAAATCAATGAAATAAAATGTTATAAATTTTAAATAAATGAAAAGGAAGTACATCTTCCACTTTCCCAGTATCTTTAAACAACCAAAAACCCAAATCTACTGTATTTCAAAGGTATCCACGAAAAAAAATACCGTCAGTCAGAGATAGTGGCAGATGACCAAATAAGTTGCAGAAAAGACATGTTTGATGCAGGATCTTACAGATTTAGTTAATTTTAATGATACAATGTGGAAACAGGCCCTTTGGCCCACCGTGTCTACTCCGACCAGCGATCATCCGTCCACTGGTTCTATTCTAGATATGCCAGGGGCAATGTAGAGAGGTACAGGGGGGGAAATGGTTAGCGAGGGAAAAAGGAAAAATTAGAAAGAGCAAATAAACAAAATTAGATTAAAAAAACCCAGACACATATTAAAGTCTAACTTTGATTATGAATTTTCACACCTACAAAGTGAATCTGATAATTTACTATAATAAATGAGTTCCTCATTAATATGGTTCATATTAAGATGGTTAAGTGATTTATACTAAGGAAAATGTTAGATTATTTTTAATTGTGTTTAAATCTCTGCATTCATTCATTTACTTACAAAGCAATTCAGCTGCATCGCCTGATAGCATCATGCTTAATTGACCAGTTCTTTCTTATCCTTGGGGCCGATGATGACTTCACTCAATAATGCTTAAAAGAGAATCTCAAATGCCGCTAACTAATGCCAATTAATACCAGGAAAAGGATAAAAGTCACAATTGGTTAGAGAAATCAACTTATTTTTTAACGCAACATTTCATAATAATTATGAATTTTTAATTTGAACTCTCTGACCCCAACGCAATTTTTTTGCATTAAGTTATATGAAGAATCTTGTTACATCAGCATATCTTTGTTAATTGGTTGTCATAAATTACAAATCAAGATTACTTGCAGTAATTATCTGCAAGCTTCAAAGACGAAACTTATCAAAATTTAGAATGTTTCAGAACTAATTACAGAACAATTATATATTTTTCGGTGTTGATGTACCATATAAATTAGACCAAGAATTTACACTTTTAAAACACATTATCATTCATAATGAAGGGAGAGTAATGGAGAGATTACCACAATTATATAAGGTTTTGCTGAGCCCATCTGGAATATCACTAACAGTTTTGGTCCACTTGCTGTGAAAATTGACATATTTGGCATAGAGTAAGGCCAACAGAGAATGAATGGACATGTTCCATAGAAGTGTAGGGAGGAACTGCAGATGCTGATTTGGTCTGTACCTTTTCATGCCTATAGTTGGTACAGAACAAATCAGAGCCATCGTCGATGGCCAAGGAGCCCACAATGGTCCATGATTGGCTGTGGAGGAGTTGATAACTACCTTTTCATACCTCTAGTTTCCCTCCCTGACTCTCAGTTTGAAAAAGGGTCTCAACCCGAAACGTCACCTATTCCTTTTCTCCAGAGATGTTGCCTGACCCACTGAGTTACTCCAGCATTTTGTGCCTATGTTCCATAGATGATGGATTTGCCAAATGTGGACCGATTGAGAAGAACAGAGCGTATTCTTTTGAATTTGAGCTTAGATCTTATTGGATTTCACAACATTCTTATCGGGCACAGTAGGATGGGATGCAGAGAGGGTGCTTCCTTGGATTGAGGAGTCTTAATCCACTCCTCATGGTCTCAGAACAAAGGGTTGACCATTTAGGACTGAGATGGGGAGAAACATCTTTATGCAATTGTTGATGAACCTTTGGAATTCTCCATTCTAGAGGTCTCTATAGGCTCAGTTGTTAAGTTCATTGAAAAAAAGATCAATAGATTTCTGGATATGAAGGGAATCAAACAATATGGGGACTACGATAGAAGCTCAGTCATGATCCTGATTAATGGCAGACCAGACTTGAAGAGTCAGTTGGCTAGTCTTTACTTCTATTTCATTTTTATTTATCTAAGTGCAATTGTGTTTGTTGTACAATTTGAGTCTGCCATTGCTCTAGCAAAGGTTCTAACTCGTGTAGATAGTCGTTATAATTAGGAATGTGTCCAATCTGTCCAACTTCGATGTAGAAGATAGACACAAAATGTTGGAGTAACTCAACGGGTCAGGCAGCATCTCTGGAGAGAAAGAATGGGTGACATTTCGGGTCGAGATGCAGACTGATGCAGTGGTGTAACTCTGAACTGTATAAGGAAGTGTGATCTGAAATGGTGGTGCTTCTCTAATTCACAGTAAGCAGAGTTAGAAATACTTTGGGAAAGCAAAACCCACATCTTTAAATTGCTTTGTGAATAAACGTTAATCCCATTACCTTTAAACACATGGAACATCAGATACTGGAATCTTGCATAGAACACAAAGTGCTGGAGTAACTCAGTGGGTCAGACAGCATCTCTGGAGAATGGATAGGCAACGCTTTCATCAGGTCAGTGGAGCAGCTGCCTTGCAACACCACAGACTTGGGTTTTGTTCCTAACTACGGGTGCTGTCTGTATGGAGTTTGTACATTCTCCCTGTGACTGTGTGGGCTTTCTCTGGGTGCTCCGGTTTCCTCCCACACTCCAAAGACATGCAGGTTTATAGGTTAATTGGCTTCAGTAAAATTGTAAATTGTCCCTATTGTACTGCCTGACCAGCTGAGTTATCCCATTATCTTTGTCCAAATGCACTTTGTGCAGAAGAAAAATAGACTAATCGATAAGCTCCTTAAGTTGAACTGAATTATATTTAGGCAATCCATTTCATGGTGTCAGTGCATTTTGAACTGCTTTACAGTGAAGGGTGAACTTTTGAATTATAGTCATCATTATAATGCAGAAAGCATTGCAAGCAATTTAAGCACAGCTGATAGAGCTGCTGCCTCACAGTGCCAGATACCTGGGTTTGATCCTGACCATTTGTGCTGACTGTGTGGAATATGTATTATCTACCTGTGACCATGTGGTTTTCCTCTGGGGACTCTGGTTTCCTCCCACATCTAAAGATGTGCAGGTTTGTTGGTTAACTGGCATCTGTAAAATCGCCACCAGTGTGTAGGGAGTGTATGCGAAAATGGGATAGATACAAAATGCTAGAGTAGCTATGTGGGACAGACAACATCTCTGGTTATAAGGAATGGGGGAGGTTTTGGGTCGAGACCCTTCTTCAGACTGCAGGATCTCAACCCGAAATGTCACCCAATCCTTCTATCCACAGATGCTGCCTGTTCCGCTGAGATACTGCAGCATTTTGTGTCAACCTGTGGCATAAACCAGCATCTGCAATTCCTTCCTACCCCTTTTGGATAGTGAGATAATTAATGGCCAGCATGGATTTGGTGGGCCGAAGGACCTATTTCCATGCTGTATCTCCAAACTAAAGACAATTATCGATGAGAATGTGGGATGACATGGAACTAGTACTTAAGGAAGTAGCCCCAGAAATAGTGGATGCATTAGTGATTAGTTTTCAAAACTCTTTAGATTCTGGAGTAGTTCCTGAGGATTGGAGGGTAGCTAATGTAACCCCACTTTTTAAAAAGGGAGGGAGAGAGAAAACGGGGAATTACAGACCAGTTAGTCTAACATCGGTAGTGGGAAAACTGCTAGAGTCAGTTATTTAAGATGGGATAGCAGCACATTCAGAAAGTGGTGAAATCATTGGACAAAGTCAGCATGGATTTATGAAAAGTAAATCATGTCTGACGAATCTTATAGAATTTTTCGATGATGTAACTAGTAGAGTGGATAAGGGAGAACCAGTGGATTTGTTATATCTGGACTTTCAGAAGGCTTTCGACTAGATCCCACATAAGAGATTAGTTTACAAACATAAAGCACACGGTATTGGTAGTTCAGTATTGATGTGGATAGAGAACTGGCTGGCAGACAGGAAGCAAAGAGTAGGAGTTAACATTTCCTTTTCAGAATGGCAGGCACTCACTAGTGGGGTACCGCAAGGCTCAGTGCTGGGACACCAGCTATTTACAATATATATTAATGGTTTGGACGAGGGAATTGAATGCAACATTTCCAAGTTTGTGGATAACACAAAGCTGGGGGGCAGTGTTAGCTGTGAGGAGGATGCTAGGAGGCTGCAAGATTACTTGGATAGGCTGGGTGAGTGGGCAAATGCATGGCAGATGCAGTATAATGTGGATAAATGTGAGGTTATCTACTTTGGTGGCAAAAACAGGAAAGTAGACTATTACCTGAATGGTGGCCGATTAGGAAAAGGGGAGATGCAACGAGACCTGGGTGTCATGGTACACCAGTCATTGAAAGTAGGCATGCAGGTGCAGCAGGCAGTGAAGAAAGCGAATGGTATCTTAGCATTCATAGCAAAAGGATTTCAGTACAGGAGCAGGGAGGTTCTACTGCAGTTGTACAGGGTTTTGGTGCGACCACACCTGGAGTATTGCATACAATTTTGGTCTAATCTGAGGAAGGACATTCTTGCCATAGAGGGAGTACAGAGAAGGTTCACTAGATGATTCCTGGGATGTCAGGACTTTCATATGAAGAAAGACTGGATAGACTCTGCTTGTACTCGCTAGAATTTAGAAGATTGAGGGGGGATCTTATAGAAACTTGCAAAATTCTTAAGGGGTTGGACTAGCTAGATGCCGGAAGATTGTTTCCAATGTTGGGGAAGTCCAGAACAAGGGGTAACAGTTTAAGGATAAAGGGGAAATCTTTTAGGACAGAAATGAGAAAAAAAAATTTCACACAGAGAGTGGTGAATCTCTGGAATTCTCTGCCACAGAATGTAGTTGACGCCAGTTCATTGGCTATATTTAAGAGGGAGTTAGATGTGGTCCTTGTGGCTAAAGGGATCAGGGGGTATGGAGAGAAAGCAGGTACAGGATACTGATTGTGGATGATCAGCCATGATCATATTGAATGGCGGTGCAGGCTCGAAGGGCTGAATGGCCTACTCCTGCACCTATTTTCTATGTTTCTATGTTAGTTTGAATGGATGATCAATGGCCGGGTTGCAATCAGTGGGATGATCTCTATCTCTCTCTCTCTCTCTCTCTCTCTCTCGCTCTCTCTCTCTCTTCCAGTTTGCATTGATTTTAAATTTGTGCAAAAACAGTACCTGACAGCGCTACGATTTTTCGCTACCTTACTCGCCGTTCTCCTGTGCTCCAAGTGCATCAAGTTTTGCTCCGATCGGTGGAATATTACAAAAGTTATAAAGGTTTAAAAATCGTAAGATGAGCAGATTGGTCTTCTCTCCTGTCAATCACCTGGACGGCAATGCCCCTTCCGGCACCAGCTGTCAATCACGGGGGCGAGGAGAACAAAGCCCGGGAGGTCGGGCTGATTGCGTGAGCCACGCTGAGCACTGAAGCCGTGGAGCGAGTGCGACAGGGAGCGAGTGCGACAGGGAGCGAGTGCGACAGGGAGCGAGTGTGACAGGGAGCGAGTGCGACAGGGAGCGAGTGCGGCCGTGGAGCGAGTGCTGCCAGGAAGCTTGGGGCGAGTGCGGCCGGAGGCTGGTAAGTGAGTGCGGCCGGGAGACGCTTAGTGATGCCGGGGTCGGGAAGCGTTGAGTGAAGCCGTAGCCCCCTCCTCCCTTCCCTCGCACCCCGCTCCCCCCATGCAACCCCCTCCCCCCATGCATCACCAAGTGATTCTGAGTATCCAGAAAGCCGTGAGTGAGTGAGTCCAGAAAATCATGAGTCAGAGAGTGAGTGAGTCCATAAAGCTGTGAGTCTGTCAGTCAGTCAGTGAGTCCAGAAAGTCTTGAGTCAGTGAGTGAGTGAGTCCAGAAAGCTGTGAGTCTGTCCAGAAGTTGTCTGCCCCGGAGTGCGGAGCCTGTCCGACTGTGACACAAACTGCTGCAACCTTGAGATCCTGGTGAAGTGAGGAGTGAGAGTGGGGGGATTGAGGGGGCCGGGCTCTGGCAGGACTGGGCTCTGGCGAGGCACACCACCCCCTCCCACACACCCCATCCCCCTCCCCTCACACACACACCCCCCTTCCCCCCAGTGGTAGGCCATGGCATCGTACCCCCCCATACACACACACACTGGCCCCTGACTGAAGCCGTCCTCCTCCCCAGCTACAGAATACTCCTTCTAGCCCCCACCTTAAGCCTCCCCATCTGCAGCTGCAGGACCAGCCCAAGAAAAGTCCATTCCGCCCACAATTTTCGTAATAGCCCCCTGGAAACCAGTCCCTTTGGACCACAACACCCATACTAGCCCTCCAGAATGCCCCTCACTGGCCCCTGCTTGAAGTCGTGCCCCTCCCAAGGCTATAGGATGCTCTGCCCCCCACCGACCCCTGACAGCACCTGCCTGAAGCCATGCTTCTCCCCCGGCTGCTGGATGCCCTCCTCCTGCCCCCCGCTGACCTCCACCTGAAGCCGTCCATGTCCCCAGCTGTAGGATGCTCCCCACTGGCCCCTTCCTGAAGCCGGTGGGGAGCGGCAGCGGCAGGCCATGGCTGCAGATGGCCCTGGCAGCAGTAGGCCATACCAACGTTAGGCCACGGCAGCACTCCCTTATGAACCTCTCCACCACTGGCCCCCACCAACCCCGCCTGAAGCCACCCCCCACCCCCGGCTGTAGGTCGCTCGCCCCCCTCCCCACTGAAAGCCTCCGCCTGAAGGCGTCCCCCTCCCCGGCTGTAGGATGCTCCCCCCTCCTGCCCCCGACAACCCCCTCCAGAAGCTGTCCCCATCCCCGCTGCAGGATCCACCCCCCCCAATCAAGTTAAAATTTGACCACTCAATAATGTCTCTATATTAAAAATGTGTGTCTTTTTTATCATCAACAGCAAAGAGTCATCAAGAGGCAATGAGCAACAGAACGCAACAAGAGACACAACCAAAAAGAACTGAACTGAATAAATCTCATCTTTAACATTTAAATTGTTGTTATATTTTAAGAGTTATTCACATTTTAAGCTTTAATAAATCCCTTTTCCACTTGCCGTGCCCGTCAGTTGCACCTGCGCAGTAATGCCTGTGTGTTCTACGTCACAATGGGAACCCAATGGGAGGGAATGGCTGTGCTGCCGGAGAGAAGCTAAGAGTGGATGGGGGGTAGAGGGGGGATGGAGTGAGTGCGTTTGGGGGGGAATGGCAAGGAAAATGGGGGGGGGGGGGAGGGTTGAGGGGGGATCAGGAACATCACAACAGGAACCCGTCAGGCGCGCCTGCGCAGTTGGGGGCTATGGGTGAGTGGTGGAATATTGCGTTGAGGGACCAGTTAGTCTAGTTATATCTAAGAAGATACACCGTTAGGTGGTAAGGCTGACAGTGTGTTGGCAAATGTTTAAAATTGGCTAGGAATGTATGAACAATGCAGATGAACAATGCTACAGTTTTTTACTAATATTTATTATTATTATTATACATTATACTTATGGGCACCTTTCAATGACTCTCAAGGACGCATTAGAAAATTTAGTAAACACATTTACAAACATATAAGCGGAATGAAACAAAACAAAAAAAATAGTAAGGACATCAACAATACACAATTCAAATTTACTAATAAAAAATAATATTTTAATTTACATAGAAACATAGAAACATAGAAAATAGGTGCAGGAGGAGGCCATTCGGCCCTTCGAGCCAGCACCGCCATTCATTGTGATCATGGCTGATCGTCCCGTATCAATAACCCGTGCTTGCCTTCTCCCCATATCCCTTGACTCCACTAGCCCCTAGAGCTCTCTAACTCTCTCTTAAATCCATCCAGTGACTTGGCCTCCACTGCCCTCTGTGGTGGGGAATTCCATAAATTGACAACTCTCTGGGGAAAAAGTTTTTTCTCACCTCAGTCTTAAATGACCTCCCCTTTATTCTAAGACTGTGGCCCCTGGTTCTGGACTCGCCCAACATTGGGAACATTTTTCCTGCATCTAGCTTGTCCAGTACTTTTACAATTTATATGTTTCTATAAGATCCTCCCTCATCCTTCTAAACTCCAGTGAATACAAGCCTAGTCTTTTCAATCTTTCCTCATATGACAGTCCCGCCATCCCAGGGATCAATCTCGTGAACCTACGCTGCACTGCCTCATTTCTTTTGTTTACCATTCTTTTTGTGGAAATCATGGAATGTAAAAAAGATGAGGGCACTCAGTCCCTGATAGCTGATGTTGTCTGATATAAATGATATAAATGGTAGATGAGCAGTTAAACTCATTTGTGCTTCTCACCTGCTGGTGTGCACATTCCAGTTATTTATAACTGTCTTAAAAATGTTATGCTTCAGCACAACTTCAACTCTAATTCCTTGAGGAATTTTCTTTCTCAGCCACATTTCCCAATACTGAATTAGTGAACAAATTAGGAATTGCAGCACAGGAACAGGCCCTTCGTCCCACACTGTTTGTGCCGAACATGATGCCAAGTTAAACTGGTCTCATCTGCCTGTACATGATCCATATCCCTCTATTCCCTGCACTTTCAGGTGCCGATATAAAAACCTCATAAATGCCGCTATCATATCTGCCCATGCTCCCCCACGCCTGGCAATGTGCCCCAGGCCCTCGCACCACTCTGTGCAGAAAAGTGTGCCCAGCACATC
This sequence comes from Amblyraja radiata, assembly GCF_010909765.2. Taxonomy (NCBI): domain Eukaryota; kingdom Metazoa; phylum Chordata; class Chondrichthyes; order Rajiformes; family Rajidae; genus Amblyraja; species Amblyraja radiata. Next base: position 45,780,094 of record NC_045966.1, read on the forward strand.
TCCATTAAATGTTCCTCCTCTCACCTTATACCTAGCCCCTCCAGACTTTAGACTTTTTGACTTCAGATTTACAGTGTGGAAACAGGCCCTATAGCCTGAAGTCGCGCAAACCAGCGATCACACTGTACTCTAGCACTATCCTACACATTTGGGACAATTTTATAAAAGCCCACACTCTGAAGACATACAGGTTTGCAGGTTGATTGGCTTTGGTAAAGGTTGTAAATTGTCCCTAGAGTGTAGGATAGTGCTAGTGGAAGGGGGTTGCTGGTCGGAGCGCATTTGGTGGACCAAAATACCTGTTTCCACACAGTATCTCTAAACTAAACTAAACTAAATTAACTCAGTCTGAAGAAGGGTTTCGACCCAAAACGTTGCCTATTTCCTTCGCTCCATAGATGCTGCCTCACCCACTGAGTTTATCCAGCATTTTTGTCTAAACTAAACTAAACTAAGCTAAACCAATTAACCTATGAACTTGTATGTCTTTGGAGTGTGGGAGGAAACCGGAGCACCAGGAGATAACCCATGCAGTCACAGAGAGAACGTACAAACTCCATGCAGACAACACCTGTCGTCAGAATTGAACCCGGGTCTCTGGCACTGTAAGCAGCAATTCTACCTCTGTGACACTGTACCACTCAATGTCTAGTGTTGGACATTTCCACCCTGGGAAAACGATTCTGACTGTCTACCCAATCTATGCCTCTCATGATTTTATATACTTGAACCCTTCCCCGCTGATTCGAAACCGACCATACTATTAACACATGGCGTTGTACATAATCAAAAAATAATCTGCAAGAAGGAATATTATGTACATGAAAAAGTGGATAGATGCATTGAATTAATGTCACAGTCACACATTTTATAAATTGATTAGGCCAGGATACTGACACACCATTACCTTCATTATATACAGATCTAAAGGCTCAATCTTATTGAACAATATCTGTCCAAACTTGACCTTTTCTGTAAATAAGCGCAAACATCAGTCTTCATTGTTGTGCTACTTTAACTTTCTTTTCAGTTTTGTTGATGCCTGGCATTTAAATCATTCAAAGTTTATTTTACTGAAGGAAATACCATGAAATTTTGACATTCATGTGAAAATATAAAATCAAGATTAAAAAAACAGCCTTTACTTGCAGAAGCAAATTAGATTGGAAGGACAATAGAGAAAGCACAGAGCATATCTTGTAACTTGGAGAAAGATATAAAAATTAAATGGTTGCTATTTTACATCACTTAGAAGAAAAGGAATATATATTTTTTAGTTTTTTAGTTTTAGTTTAGTTTATTATTTTCATGTATACCTAGAAACAGTGAAAAGCTTTTGTTTGCATGATATCTTGTCCAAGAAAAGATGGCACAGTGGCACAGCATTAGAGCTGTTACCTTAACGTGACAGAGACCCAAATTCAATCAAATTCGTTCAGTCTGAAGAACGGTCTCGACCTGAAACATTACCCATTCCTTCCCTCCGGAGGTGCTGCCTGTCCCGCTGAGTTACTCCAGTATTTTGTGTCTATCAGCGGAGAAACTCTGCAGGATTACATCAAGCCATCCACAGTGTCCAGATACATGATAAAGGGAATAACATTTAATGCAAGATAAAGTCCAGTTAACTGATTAAAAATCATCCGAGTGCCTCCAATGAGGTTGACAGTAGCTCAGGACCACTCTCTAGATGTTGAAAGGATGGTTCAGTTGCCTGATAACAGCTGGGATGAAAGTGTCCCTGAATCTGGAGGTGTGCGTGTTCAGACTTTTGTACCTCTTGCCCGATGAGATATGGGAGAAGAAGAGGTAAGACTCACCCTTGATTATGCTGGTGGGCTTGCCGAGGCAGCGTGAAGTGTAAAAGAGTCAATGGAAGGGAGATTGGTCTGTGTGATGTATCTATGTGTTGGTGTGAATGAATCTTAGAAGCAGTGAGCCATTGACATACATTATTGTATTATACACCTAATGTATGTGACTAAGAATTGACTCTCTCAGCCAAACCCACAGCATGCAGGATACTGACTGGTGTACATGAATTTTATAAGAAGGTAAATGAAGTTATCATTGATATTTATCACTGAACCTACTGACAAAAAGACAAAACAAATTAGAATACTTTGCCAAAAACTTTTATCTTGCCACTTCAGTTTCACACAGCAGGCTATAAGTATCGGAATGCAGCTATAAATCTCAAAATGGCAGATTTACCACCATTGGATGAGAAGCACTGATGATATCTCTCCATGTGATAGATTTGATATCACACTGCTGTCTGATATCATCTTTTTTTATCCAATAGAACTACCAGACATTGATTGTACATATGTATTTTTTTTAGATGGAAGAGAAAGATCCACCATATTAATTCGGCTTGGAATTAACTTTAGGACAGTCACATTCAGCACAGCTCCCATTAAGTAATAACTCACATAATTGAATCATAAGGTAATGAATGTTTTCACACCATTTTAATCAAAAGTGAATTTGCCTCCCTATCAGTTATTCCCAATATTTGTCTCTTACCTTTGAATCAAGTTTTGATTTAAAACAGCACTTTATAATTTACACCCAAAAAGACGCAAGTGCTGGAGTAACTAAGTGTGGAGCGGATCAGGCAGCATCCCTGGAGAACAAGGATAGGTGAGATTTCCAGTCGAGAACCTTCTTCAGACTGATTGTATGAGAGGTGAGGAGAATGCTAGAAGAGAGGTGAGGCAGAACAAAACGTGTATAGCGGCAAATTTTCATATCTTTCAGGTAATTAACACCCTGGCCGCTATTTGGATGAGAATGGTTGAAGGGGGTGTCTTCTAAACGCATGCGAGCTCACTCAGAGACCTTCAGAGCTTCTTCTCAGATATGGCCTCAAAACTGTCTTTTGATGAATAAATGCTTTATTGTTGATAGAAAACAGTAAGATACATCCGTTTCCTCTGACGTTACTACAATCTTCTTTGAACTCCAACTTATTACTTTAGACATTAGAAAACTCCACGTGTCTCCGTAACACTGGCAAGTTCTGGCATGTGGCCCGCATGGCCTGCACGATCCCGCATGGTAGAAGGGTTAACCTTCCTCATCGTCTCTCCAAACAAATCTAAAAACGAAACTTCTGCGCAAGCATCTAAGCTCCAAACACGCCCAAAAACACATCATAAATCCCACCCACAATATAACGGGCAGTCTAAAATTTTAAGGCACATGCCATCCTCAATGACATGCAATACAGGTCAAATGGCCACTGCAACGTGGATGCAGAAAAAGGTAGGGGGTGGGTTTGTGGGGCATATGATTGGAACAAAGGCCAGAGATAAAAGCAGAAGGTGTGAGACAGGTTGAGCAGTTGTGAACTATGAAGCTAGAGGAGGAAAAGTAGCAGAAGGGAAGGGGGGCGAAATGAGAGGAGAAATAGGTGGGAATCTAATCTACACTCAGCAATTTGTTAAGTCAAACAATTTCTGTGTTTGTCTCAGCTTTTCAGCATCTGTGGTTCAATTTGCTATCTATATTACTAAAAGTCTGTTCTTGACCGGTTTTGGCGATCTGTGCTGCGATTTCCGAGAGAACGCCGCCACCTACGGCCGTCATTTTTGGCCACCTCGCTCAGAGCCCCCCTCCGCCGCATGTGTGCCGAGGACTTTTCCAGTCGATGAAAAATGACAGAGATATTAATGATTTTACAAAATTCCCCATTCTCTCTGCTGCCCCCGCTGGCGGCAGGGGGGATGGACTAGAAAACCAGGAAGTGGGGTGCCTCAATTAGTCTGCAAGCTGGAGGAAGGCAGAGGGTTACGTTTCTCTGAGCTGTGAATAACACTGAACACATGTGCACACAACTGTGAGTAAGTACCCTTAATGTGGTTTGAAAATGAAAATATGGTTAAAGTAAAAAAGCACTGCCTGCAAATGGTTGTTTGGGGGGTTTGGGTTGAAATAAAAAGGCATTCTTTCTCCCCCTCTCCTCTCCCTCTCCTCCCCCTCCCCCTCTCCTCTCCTCTTCACCCCCTCTCCTCTCCCCCCCCTCTCCTCTCCACTCCCCCCTCTCCTCTCCCCCCCTCTCCTCTCCCTCTCCTCTCCCCCCTCTCCTATCCACTCCCCCCTCTCTCTCTTCCCTCTTTTTCTCCCCCTCCTCCCCTCCATCCCCTCCCCCACCGTCCCTCCCCTAAACCCCCTTCCCTCCACCCCCTTCCCCCTCCCTGCTCCCCACCTCTCCCCCTCCCCTCACCTCACCCCCTCTCAGCACACCCCCTCACTCCCCCTCTCCTCTCCCTCTCCTCTCCCCCCCTCTCCTCTCCCCCCCGCCTCTTCCCCCCCCCGCCTCTTCCCCCCTCTCCTCTTCCCCCCTCTCCTCAACCCCCTCTCCTCAACCCCCTCTCCTCAACCCCCTCTCCTCAACCCCCTCTCCTCAACCCCCTCTCCTCAACCCCCTCTCCTCTCCCCCCCTCCTCTCCCCCCTCTCCTCTCCCCCTCTCCACTGCCCCCTCTCCTCTCCCCCCCTCTCCTCTCCCCCTCTCCTCTCCCCCCTCTCTCTTTATACCCTCTTTTTCTCCCACTCCTCCCCTCCATCCTCTCCCCCACCGTCCCTCCCCTAACCCCCCCTCCCCTCCACACACCCCTACCCCCTTCCCTCCACCCTCCCTGTTCCCCACCTCTCCCCCTCCCCTCACCTCTCCCCCTCCCCTCTCCCCCCCTCCCCTCACCTCTCCCCCCCTCTCTCCCCCTCACTCTCACCCTCTCTCTCTCTCTCTCTCTCCTCCCCTCCACCCCCACCTTTCCCCTCTCACCCACCCTCCCTCTTCTCCTCCTCGCCACCCCCTCTCCCTCTTGTCCCTCTCTCTGTGTCTCTGCCCCTTCTCTCTCTGCCCTCACTCTCTACCCCCCCCCCCCCTCTAGATGTGACTGCAAGTTGGGGGCTATGCGTCAGTAAATAGGGTGGTTATGGGGTAAAAGGAGCAAATTAATAATATTAATGTAATATCAAGGGGGGTAATTAGCGTGAGTGCGGGTGGGGAGGGGGGGATAGTTAGTGTGTGTGATGCTGCATGCCGCCTCCCCCCCCACAACCGCACGTTGGGGGAACAGACCCAACGGGTCTGCACTTGGGCTAGTTTTTATTATAATTTAGCCTAACATTTATAGTAGAGCTTTCCTGTTACTTCTTGTAGGAGATCGCCGTAAGCAAAGGAGGTACAAAATAGAGGTCTTGTCTATCCTTTTGAATGGATACCATCAATCATACTTAAAGGACATGAAAAATTCTCCAAATAGATTTTCTGGTCATTTGAGAAAGCTTTTGCTGGTTCATAGATTGAACATCAAACCAAGAATATAGAACATAGAACAGTACAGCACAGGAACAGGCCCTTTGGCCCACAATGTCTGTTCCAAACAAAATAACAAGACCAACCCTTATCTGCCTGCTTATAATCTATATCCCTATTCAAATGTCTCTTAAATGCCACTACCATATCTGCCTCCTTCGCTACCCCTAGCAGTCCCGGCACTCCCCATACTCTTGTAAAAAAACTTGTCCTGCACATCTCCTTTAAACTTTGCCCCTCTCACCTTAAGGCTATGCCATCTAATCTCTCTTTCCTTTATCATGCTGAAGATTATGCACCAAAAGTATTTCATTGGTGGTAATAATTGGTTGCAAATGCAAACTCTTCATTCATTCTTTGTCCATCACTTTAGAGGCTAATGGTGTTGCTTAAATAATCTGTTTTTGTTTAAGAGATACAAGCAGAAATAGGCCCTTTGACCCACCAAACCCATGCCGACCAGTGATCACCTCGTATATGAGCACTATCTTACACACTAGGGACAAATTACAATTTTTTTTAACCAAAGCCATTTACCCTACAAACTTATACGTCTTTCGAATGTGGAAGAAAACCGGAGCACCCAAACTCCGTACAGACAGCACCTGTAGTTAGGATCAAACCTGGGTCTCTGGTGCTTTGCAGACTGCAGACTGGTATCGCCATCGCAAACAGGAGATCTTGAACCAGCTCAACTTCAAAATATTTTACAATGCACAAACCCACACTTCACAACTTCTAACTCTTTCTTATTTTTTTTTCAACCTCATTCAGCTGACCAAGTAAAAAAAAATTCCCACTACAGTGGAACTGTTCAGGATATTAGTTGTCTCTGTACTGGGTGCCAAATTAATCAAAGTAAAATCTACCTGTTGATCACCACTTCTGAAATTCTGATCAATGGAAATGATGCATGGACTTCCGTGTGCCACAGGGCCTGTTTCTGCACTATATCTCTAAAGTCTAAAGTATAAACAGAACTGCAACAGTTCATTGAAGGCAGCTCCAAAGCTTTTTACTGTACCTCGGTACAGGTGACAATAAACTAAACTGAACTCACTACTACCTTCTTAGATGGAATTAGTGCCGGAAAATAAATCCTGGGGTAGCAAGATCTTGAAAAATACGTGAATAAAAAATAATCACAAAACACCTTTTGAAACAATTTGTTGCGGAATAATATTTCCCTCACATCAGCAGTCACATACAAAATAATGCCTGTGTGTCTACCTTGTTTCTGAAACTTGGTTCAAGGGAACTAAACATTTGAAGCATCGTTCATCAGGTAGTTACAATTCTGCAGATAGACACAAAATGCTGGAGTAACTCAATGGGATAGGCAGCATCTCTGGAGAGAAGGAATGGGTGATGTTTCAGGTCGAAACCCTTCTTCAGTCTGAATAAGGGTATTGACCTGAAACGTCACCAATTCCTTCTCTCCAGAGATGCTGCCTGTCCCGCTGAGTTACTCCAGCATTTTGTGTCCATCTTCAGTATAAACCAGCATCTGCAGTTCCTTCCTAAACAGTTACAATTCTGCTTCAGGTTTAACAGTGCTAATCTGTGGTTATATTTCTCCTATCTTCCAAATTCACAAACAGAGCTTGGGGCATATAACCAGTGAGGAATCAAACCTGATTTACTAGGTGCTTCTGATCTGGAAAGAATGTGCCCTCAGGAAGCATTTTGAAACACGTGGCCTTAATTAAAAGTTTAAAAGCTGAAATTCCCCCCTATACAAGCCTCTAGCCATTTTCATTTCCAACACTTGGGTAAGCACGACTGTTCAACCAAACACAATATATTTTCTTAAACCATTGGAGAACAGAGCGAGCCAGGACCAAACATCATTAACAAGATTTAACCTCACAGGATTCAGAAATGCACCTGGCTGGTTTCAAACCAATAGATGCATAAAATCCTGTAGCATGTGGTACAGCGGTATTGTTGCTGCCTTAAAGCGCCAGATAGCCGGGTTCGACCCTGGACAGGGCTGCTGTCTGCAACGGAGTTTGTGCATTCTCCCCGTGACTGCATGGATTTTCTCCGGGTGCTCCGGTTTCCTCCGTACAGATTCGTAGGGTAATTGGCTTTGGTAAAAATTGTAAATTGTTCCCAGTGTGCAGGATAATGCTAGTATACAGTAATCACTGGTCAGTGCGGACTTGGATGGGTGTAGGGCCTGTTTCTGTGTTGTATCTTTAAACTAAGCTAAACTAAAGAAGAGGAGGCTAGTTAGCTGATTAAATCTGTTCTGGCTCATCGTGGATTTAGCCAATTAATCCCATTTTATGGATATTTACAAGATCATGGTTTCAGCAGTTAGGCAACGTCTCTGGAGGACAACGGTAGGCAATGTTTCGGGTCAAGACCCTTCTTCAGACTGATTGCCGTGGTGGGGGGAGAAAGCTGGAAAGAAGTGGGGGCAGGATAAGTAATAGGTGGAGACAGGGATTGTTTGGCAGATGGTTGGACAAAGGCTGCAGATGAAATGGAGGCAAATGGGTGCCGGAAAAGAAAAGAAGAGGAATTAAATTTGAAGCAGAGGAAGTGACTTAGATGGAAGGTGATGGGAGAAGGGGAAAGGAGGGATGGGATAGTGGGAGAAATGGGTGAGCATCCAAGTGGGACAAAGGGAAGAGGGGATTAAGGGGATGTGGAAGATTGGTTTATTATCTAAAATTGGAGAAATGAATGTTCATACCATTGGGTTGCATGCTACCCAAGCGGAATATGAAGTGCTATCTCTTCATTTTGCGTGTGACCTCGTTCTGCCAATGGAGGAGGCCCTGGGCAGAAAGGTTGGTATGGGAATGGGAAGGAAGTTAAAATGGTTAACAACCGGATCCAGCAGGCCTTATCCTACTTTATGACCGTTTCCCATACACCTAAGCAATTTTCTTATTTAAATTCATCCGTACCTTTACCACAGAAGGCTGTGGAGGCCAAGTAAATCGATATTTTTTCAGGCAGGGATTGATAGATTCTTGATTAGTACGGGTGTCAGGGGTTATGGAGAGAAGGCAGGAGAATGAGATTGAGAGGGAAAGATAGATCTGCCATGAATGAATGGCAGAGTAGATATGATGAGCCAAATGGCCTAATTATGCTCCTAGAATTTATAAATTTATAAACCTTTCTAAAAATAGATATAGGAATAATCCAGGAAATTATATACCAGAGAGCCTCAAATTAGTGTCTGGGAAGCGATTAGAGAGGATTATTTGGGGTAGAACTTATTCAGAATTGGAAGGAGAATTGGTCAATTAGGACGGTCAGGAAGGCTTTGTTCACAGCAGTCATGTCCTCTGAACTTGATTGAATTTTTTGATGAGACAATGTTATAAATCTGATCAATGGAAATGATTATCAATGATCATCAAGAATGACTAATTGGTTGGTTGATAACACTAAAATAGTTGGTATCGCAGACAGTGAAGATGATTATCAGGAAATACAGGGGAATTGTTTCCTTGATCATCATTGCTGGCTTTGTTCTGTCTTCTTGCATATCCTTCATTAATTTGTTCTATGTTTCATTTTCATATCTCTCATTACCCTTTCCCCTGTCTGCAGACAGGTCTCAACCCGAAATATCACCTATTAATTTTACTCCAGATATGCTGCCTGATCCGTTCAGTTACACCAGCTTATTTGTCTATCTTGGCGTAAACCAGCTTCTGCAGTTCCTTCCTGCACAAGGAATTTTGAAGTTTGGATTCCCTGTGGAGTCATAAAGTCAATGAGTCACAGTGTAAGCAAGAATTTCATTGTCCTGTTGTCAGCTAACAAATAAACATCATTCTCCAACACAATTTGACAATTAAACACTCTTGACTCACAGCAGCTGAGTTCTATTGCACAGAAATGGTTCTTTGGCTTAACATGTTCACGCCAATCTATTTTGCCCTTTTATGAAGGTTATTGGACTGGAGGAGATTTCATAAACACCAAGGTTAGAGATATCCAGTAACAAATTTATGGTTTATAATTCATGACACTATTTATTTTAATCATTTTAAGGGTGAGATTGTATATGTCATCCACAACATGGATAGGGAGCTGGTTGGTAGACAGGAAGCAAATCATTTTTCATAGCAAAAGGATTTGAGTATAACAGCAGGGAGGTTCTACTGCAGTTGTACAGGGTCTTGGTGAGACCACACCTGGAGTATTGTGTACAGTTTTGTCTCCTAATCTGAGGAAAGACATTCTTGCCATAGAGGGAGTACAGAGAAGGTTCACCAGACTGATTCCTGGGATGGCAGGACTTTCATATGAAGAAAGGCTGGATAGACTCGGCTTGTACACGCTGGAATTCAGAAGATTGAGGGGGGATCTTATAGAAACTTACAAAATTCTTAAGCGGTTGGACAGGCTAGATGCAGGAAGATTATTCCCGATTTTTTAGATTAGATTAGATTAGATTAGATTTCCTTTATTGTCATTCAGGCCTTTCGGTCTGAACAAAATGCTGTTGCCTGCAGCCATACATGTAATAATAACAACACACAATAAACACAAATTAACATCCACCACAGTGAGTTCACCAAACACCTCCTCACTGTGATGGAGGATAAAGTCTTAGAGTTACTGTCTCTTCCCTCCTCTTCTCCCTCTGCGCCGAGGCGATACCCCACCGGCGATGGTATCAGTCCCGCGGTTCAAGATCCTCGGCCCGGGGGTGGTCGAAGCTGCCGCCCTCCAGTCCAGCGGACGCAGCTGTTGCAACGGGAGCTCCGGAAAACAGGCACCAGCCTGTGACCTGCGAGCTCCCGACATTGTCATCCACTGGCCCGCGGCCGAGCCCCGGATCCAGGTCGCCGCCGCCAGAACGCCGCCTCAGCCGCTGGAGCACCGTCTCCCGCCCCGCACCTGGCCGCCACACGGCAGCGTCTCAGCCCCGCACCGGGCTGCCCCCACTGGAGCGCCTTTCCAGCCGGAGCGCCTTCCCGCCGGGAACCGGTCCGCCCTCACCGAGCGCCTTCCAGCCGGTAGCCAGCCACCCCACACGGCAGCGTCTCAAGCCCCGCACCGGGCCTGGCCCCACGTGAGCGCCTTCCAGCCGGTAGCCGTGCCGCCCGCACGGGAGTGTCTCAGCCCCGCGCCGTCCGCCCTCACCGGAGCTCCGAGTCGTGCCGCTGCCGCGGACGTCGCCACAGCTCGAAGACAGCCAGCCTCGCGTTGGTGAGTCCTGGCTGGCTCTACCTCCGGACCCTCGAGGTCGGTCCGCAGGTTGGAGGCCGCCAGCTCCGCCATTAGGCCTCAGCGCAGACGGGGGAAGAGAAGGGGGATACGACAAAAAAGTCGCATTCCCCCGAAGGGTGAGACAGAAGCCCTGTTTCATCCCCCCCCCCCCCCCCCACACATAACACCTACCTAATAACCAAAAAAATTACTAAACTAGACAACAAAAACAACACAAAAAAGTAAAACAGACAGACTGCAGGCGAGCCGCAGCCGTAATCACAGGCATTGGTGCTGGGACACCAGTTATTTACAAAATATATTAACAATTTAGATGAAGGAATTAAATGTAACGTCTCCAAGTTTGCAGATTACATAAAGCTGGGTGGCTGTGTGAGCTGCCGAGGAAGATGCTATAAAGCTGCAAGGGTGAACTTGGAGAGGTTGGTGGGTGGGCAGAAGCATGGCAGATGTAGTATAATGTGTATACATGTGAGGTTAGGGGACAAAAAGAATTGAAGAGGTACAAATTAGGAAGCCAGAGGAAGGGATAGGTTTATAGTTTCAATAAGTTTTAGGAGAGGATTTATGCCATTTGGCCCATCAAGTCTACTCCACCATTCAATCATGGCTGATCTATCTTTCCCTCTCAAACCTATTCTCCTGCCTTCTCCCCATAAACCCCTGACACCTGTACTGATCAGGAATCATTTGATCTGCACCTAAAAATATCCATTGACGTCCTCCACAACCATCTGTTGATCAATGTAGTGGAGGGTGAGGAAATTGAGAGAAATAGGTGCATGGTCCAGGTGGGAGAACAGTGGGGGGGAGGAAAGAAAGGGGATGTGGGGGAGAATGGGTAGTGGGAAGTGTGGCTACCTAAAATTTGAGAATTTAGTGTTCATACCATTGGTTTGTAAGCTACCCATATGAAATGCTATATTCCTACTGAAAGCATAACATATATTGTATACAGCAAAGATTGTATATTCTACAGGTTGAGCAAAAGATACCATAATGTAACAACATATCTAAATCAGGAAAATAAATCAAATGTAGTGGGAATAAAAATAGGCAACATTTTTGTTTTCAAACTCCAGTGACTTATGAAGATGGGGGATGTGAGCTCATCTTTTTAAAGCAGAGTCAGGGAGTCATTTGTAACATGAAGTCTCTCAACCTGTCACTGTTCATCTGGCCTTTTGTTCACACCTCCTGCTGATTGCTATGTTAAAAACTGCAGGATTAGCTGTCACTGTACCAGTTGAGGATCGTGATGGCAAGGAGGCAGACACAAATGTTGCACTGTGGCTTGTCTTCCTGCGCTCATCAAATCTGTGTCATATTGGTAGGGAAAATTTGTCAGGTCTGTCAATTGGTACAAGCACTCATTATGCCTTGATTGCATATCTGAAGGCAACCTGATGTTTACATGTTTGTCGAGAGTTTTGTAGCACCATTTTCTGGTATTATGTAGATGTATATTATAACGTGCAGTGTTTTCTTTCATACATTATGGTACACGTTGTAGCTCTTACGTGTTACACGATTTGAGTCTAGGAAAAGAATTGTTGACTTGGTAATGTTTGAGATTAAAATAAAATGTGTCTGAGTAAATTGGAAACGCCAGAATTAATAAGCCACGTGAGTCTTCGAATGAATGTACCATATTATGTCCCGTTACCTTTATCCACATGTTTGATTGAAATTCCTTGAATTAAGACATTTGGGAGGGATGATTTTAGGTCCTGACCTGTGAACAGGGATTATATAAGTAAAGAAGATCAGATACTACAACATAGGTCTCTCAACATTGTTTAGTTTGGAGAAACAGCTTGGAAACAAGCCCGTCAGTCCACATGAGTCCAGGCCGTTTGATCACCCATTCACATTAGTTCTATGTTATTCCACTGTTCTCATCCACTCCCTCCTCACCAGCAGCCATTAACAGAAGCCACTTAACCTACAAACCAGCATGTCTTCGGGGTGTGGGAAGGAAACCGGAGCACCCGGAGAAAACCCACGCAGTCACAGGGGGAACGTGCAAACTTCGTACAGACAGCAGCCGAAGTCAGGATTGAACCAGGGACTCAGGAGCTGTGAGGCAGCAGTGTACCAGCTGCGCCACCAGTGCCATGCTGGATTTAAACTTGGTGAATGAAGCAGCGATTAGGAAAGTACCTCAGTTTACCTTAGTTTAACCTTGGTTTTTAGGTATTACTAGATTAAATGGGACCCGTTGGGTCCATGTTCACACAGGAGGGCTGGTCCCCCAACGCAATATTCCACCTCTCCACCAATTCCAATATAGCTGGCCAGGGAGGGCGGGGCTTCTGGAGCATTAGTATGGGAGTTGGGGCCTGAAGGACTGGGTTCTAGAGGGCTAGTATGGACATTGTTGGGCCGAAGGGATTATTGGGCTGGTAGCTCAATCACCTCAGGCCTGTGGGCTGGCAGCTCAGTCACTCAGGCATGGTGGGCTGGACAGCTCAGTAAACTCAGGCCTGGTGGCTTGGCAGCTCAGTCACTCAGGCCTGATGGGCTGGCAGCTAAGAAATTGCCTGAAATTCTGCCCAAACAGGGGAGGGAGGGAGGAGAGAGAGAGAGGGAGAGAGAGAGGGAGAGAGAGAGGAGAGATAGAGAGGGGAGAGAGGGGGAGAGAGAGGGGGAGAAGAGGGGGCGAGAGGAGGGGGAGAGTTGGAGGGGAGAGAGGGGGAGAGGGAGGGGGAGAGGGAGGGGGGGGAGGGGGAGATTTTTAGGGGGAGAGGGGGGGGAGAGGGAGGGGGAGAGGGAGGGGGAGGGAGTTATGATGAGAGGGAGGGGGAGGGGGAGAGGGAGAGGGAGGGGGAGGGGGAGGGGGGGGAGGAGGGGGAGGGGGAGGGGGAGGGGGAGGGGGAGGGGGAGGGGGGGGGGGAGGAGGGAGGGGAGGAGAGAGGGAGGCTAGGGAAGGGTGGTGGATCAATTTATTTTTTCATTCTTTTCTGCAGATCACAGCAATGAGGAAAGTCTATCTGGCGTGGATCGCACAGGGAGCAAATGGAGGGAGTAAAATACTGGGGTGAGGTTTAATACTTGCAGGGGGAATACTTCTGATGGCGCGAAGGGACTCCTGGGCATAGGCCTGATGGGCCAAAGAGGCTCTTTAAAAAAAAAATCTGAGTGAAATCTCAGGAAGTGTCACTTTTTCTGGACTTTTCCTGGACTGGCCCGGGCCTTTTGGGTCAAAATGCACCTCCTGGGCTAATATGGGCAATGGTTACTCGCCTATTAGGAGTCTTGTGGGCCGAAATTAGTGGTTTCTGGCAGGCCAAACAACTAATTTCATTTCATTTACAATTGCATTGCAGTTTCAAGCACAGGGCAGGCCGAATAGTTAATTGCATTTTCATTTCACTTCCATTGACATTGCAGTTTCAAGCACAGGGCAGGCTCTAGCCACACAGCTCAGTGCATTTTCACTTCATTTCCATTGACATTGCAGTTTCAAGCACATGGCAGGCTCAAGCCAAACAGCTCATTGCATTTTCACTTCATTTCCATTGCCATTGCAGTTTCAAGTACAGGACAGGCCCAAGCCAAACAGTTCATTGCATTTTCACCTCATTTCCATTGCCTTTGCAGCTTCAAGCACAGGGCAGGCCAAACAACTAATTTCATTTTCATTAAAGTCTAACAAATTATGTATTCAAGTACATTGCATACTCACATTGTTCTGTAGTTTTCGCTCAGACAGAGAGTCGTGACCTCTCCCTTGCCATCTTGCAGACAGACTGGGCTACGCCTACACTTCCGGGTTTTATAGTCCCTCCCCCCTCCCACCGGAAAGGGGCGTGGCCTTCATGGAAGTGATTGACCGGAGAGAGAATCTCAAGATTTTTAAAACTCTAATAAGTCTTTTATTTTCATCGATGGTAAAAATTATCAGGGCCTGCACAGCAGAGGAGGACTCTGAGTAAGATGGCCAAAAAATCACAGCCATTTGTGGTAGCGTTTTTTTCTAAAGTGGTCAAGATGAGACTTTTAATATATAGATTCAACGTTCTCATTAGAAAGGACCTTTTGCCTGGGAGACCTGAGAGACAGGTTCTGTGGTAGTGGTAAAGTTCTTATCCAATGCTACCAAATTGTTCAAAAGCTCTGCATGGGATATCTGTGAGAAGGAGGTGGTTTAAAGGGATTTGAGGTGGATATTTCACACAAAGACTACTTGGTTAAGTTTAGAGATATAGCACAAAAAACAGCCCATCGGCCCACAGAGTCCGTTTCGACCAGTGATCCTTGTGCACTAGCAATAGGAACAATGGTGATAATTTACTATTTTTACCGAAGCCAATTAATCTGTACGTCTTTATATTGTGGGAGGAAACCGGAACTCCCATAAAATACACACGTGGTCATGGGGATAAGAACAAACTTTACACAGACAGCACCCGTAGTCAGGATTGAATCCGGTGTATGGTACTCTAAGGCAACTGATCTAATGCCATGCTACCATGCCCCCTATCTGGGCATACTAAGATACTTGGTATCTGGAATGAACTGCCAGAGGAGCATCTCCATTCATTTCAATGTGGGGATTTTGAGCCTTCGATTGTTTATCACATTATAGAGTTGCAGAGCCATACAGTGTGGAAACAGGCCCTTCGACCCAACTTCCCCACATTGACCAACATGTCCAATCCACGTCAGTCCCATCTGCTGTATTAGGCCCATATCCCTTTGAAGAAGGGTCTCAACCCAAAACATCACCCATTGTTTCTCTCCAGAGATTCTCCCTGTCCCACTGAGTTACTCCAGCATTGTGTTTACCCTCTAAACCTATCCTGTCCAAATGTTTGTTTTAATGTTGTGATAGTATTTGCTCCAACTCCCTCCTCTGGTAGTTCAGTCCATATACCTACTACCATCTGTGTAAAAACGTAGTCCCTCGAATTCCTATTAAATCTTTTCTCACTCATCTTAAGCATATGTCCTCTGGTTCTTGATTCCCCTACTCTGGGTAAAAGACTCAAGAAGGGTAAATGGATGAAGTGTTCAAGCAAGAGCCTTTTAGGACCAGCGACCACTGTTCTAGTAGGTTTAAGATAGTTAAGGATCGGGACAGAGTGGGTCCAAGAGTTAAAATGCTAAATTGGGGCAAGACCAACTTAGAGAGAACGTAATAATCTAAATGTGTCCTCACCAACATCTTATACAACTGCAACATGGCCTCCCAACTTCTATACTCAATGCTCTGACTAATGAAGACCAATGTGCCAAAAGCCTTTTTGACCAACCTACCTACCTGTAATGCCACTTCAACGAACTATATACCTGTACTAGATCTCTCTGCTCTACAACACTCCCCAGAACCCTACCATTTACTGTGTAGGTACAGCCCATGTCAGTGCTCCCAAAATGCAACACCTCACATTTCTCTCTATTAAATTCCATCAACCATTCCTCAGTCCACCAGTCCAACTGAGAATGATTCTGCTGCAATTTTTGACAACCATGTCCACTCTCTACAATACCACTCAATTTAGTATCATCTACAAACATACTAATCATGCATTCTACGTTCTCATCCAAATCATTGATATAAATGACAAACAGCAATGGGCCAGTATTGAACCCTGAGACACACCACTAGTCACAGGTCTCCAGTCCAAAAAACAACCTTCCACGCAACCTACCCTTGCAAAGCAATCTATCATGCGGACACTGTCAAATGCCTTGCTGGAATCCATATATACATCTGCTCTCATCAACCTTTTTTGGTCACATCTTCAAAAAGCTCGCTCAGATTCGTGTGATACAATCTCCCACATAGAAAACCATGCTAATTATCCACAATCAGTCCCTGTCCATTTAAAGGCATGTACGGATATCTTATCCCACCGAATACTCTCTAGTAACTTTCTGACCACAGATGTTAGACTCACTGTTATGTAGTTCCCAGGCTTATCCCTGCAGCCCTTCTTAAATAGAGGCACAACATTTGCCACCTTCCAGTCTTCTGGCCATTCACCCATAGTTAATGATGACTCGTAAATCTCAGCCAGGGCACCTGCAATTTCTTCTTTAGTTTCCCCCAATTTTCTCAGATACACCTGATCAAGCCCGGAAGGTTTGTCTACCTTTATGTCTTAGGCACCTTCAGCACCACTACTAGATCCTATTCTGAACCCAGTTCTCAGGTGGATCCAATGTATATTTCACAATTCTCAAATGCTCTATCCAATATTTCTGGAGACACAAGGAACTGCAGATGCTGGTTTACAAAAAAAGACACAAAGTGCTGGAGGAACTCAATGGGTCAGGCAGCATCTCTGCAGAACATGGATAGATGCCATTTTGGTTTGAAGTCCTTCTTCAGACTGTAGAGGTGTTCAGACTGTAGAAAGGTCCCAACTTAAAGTGTCACCTATCCATGTTCTCCAGAGATGCTGCCTGACCTGCTGAATTACTCTAGCACTTTGTGTCTTTTTTCCAATAGATCTATTTTTTTCTCCACTGATGCTGGGCTATTTACACCTATTAGTTCAAAGCAACTTAAAACATGAAGATCTTTCTGGATGGAGACACATCATCACTCGATACTTGTTTTGCATACTTTTATTCATGTTTGTAGAATTTGGCATTTTGTCGCTTTCTCTTGTTTACTGTTTTGTAGAAAGCTAATATATTAAACATTCAAAATGCAAAAATATCAGAATTTGTGTCGAACTAGAAGGGAAGGTTAATATGTGAGTAGTGAGCAAAAAGGCAGGTTGAATATACCGGTACCATCAAAACCAACATTTTTTTCATGGAGATTTATTTTGAGATTAGCAAAGCAATCTATTATCTCAACTGATTTTATTTCTTGTTCCGAGACAATGCAAAAACTCTGAGAAGTGAGTTTTTGGAGCATGATTAACTTGACAGTTGTGCAATCATCTGGAAGATTTAGCCCTGGAACCAAGTGTATAGTTCTCTCACATTATTTAAATATTTGCAATATTAATTGTTTTAGAAGTAGTTGTGTTATTATTATGAGAAAAAATGCTAATTTGTGTACAGCTTTTCCTGTCATAGTCATAGGAAAATAGTCTATTCAGCCCAATTTTTGCATGCTGACCAAGATGTCCCATATAAGATAGTCCCAGTTTTACTCACCTGGTCCATTTGCCTCGAAAGCTTTCCTATTCATGTCCTAAACATATTTTAAATATTGTTATCATACCTGCTTCAACTATTTCCACTGGCAGCTCATTTCATACATTCACTACATTCTGTGAAAAAGTTGCCCTTCGGGTTCCTATTAAATCTTGCCTCTTAATCCTATGGCCTCTGGTTCTTCTCCCCTGGGTTAAAATCCCTGTGCACTCACCCTATGTATTTCCCTCATGATTTTATATTCCTCAACCACTTTCACTCCAAGCCTACCCAACTTCTTCCTGGAGCTCTGTCCCTAGAATCATGTCAACATCCTTGTAAACCTTCTCTGCACTCTTTCCAGCTTAATCATCTTTCTTCTAGCAGCATGACCAACATACATGTCACCTAAAATTCCAAACCAATTTAGAAACCATGAGCCCTATCATTGTAGCAATCTGCAAAATAGATGGATTAATTTGCACACAGCAAGTTCCCACTGGCAAAAATGACACCATGATAATGACCAAACATTTTGTTCTCATTTAATTATGTTTTTTTTCGTCTTGCTGAGAGAGTGGATGGAAGTTTATATTTGAGTTTAATGCAAGATGATCCCAGGACTCGAGCAGCTGAACTAGATGGAAAGGTTGGGCAGGCAAGAATTTTATTTTTGGGATCACTGGAGGCTGAGGGGTGATCTTATAAAGGTATTTAAAATTGTGAGAGGAATAGATATAGTGAATGCACAGTCTTTTTTCTCAGGGTAGGGGAATAAAGAACCAGAGGTAAAGTAAATAGTTTAAGTTTTAGCAGTGAAATTTAATAGGAACCTCAGGGGTAACTTTTTCAGACAAAGCGTGTGGGTGTATGGAATGAGCTGCCTGAGGCAGGTATTATTGCAACGTTTAAGAAACATTTAAACAGGTACATGGATAGGATAGGTTTTGAGAGATAAGGGTCAAATGCTTGCAGGTGGGACTTCGGTAGATGGGGCATGTTGGTCGGTGTGGGCATGGATAGGAAGGTTTAGAGGGACATGGGCTAAACACAAACAGGTGGGATTAGTATAGATTGGACAACTGGTCAAATTGGGCTGAAGACCCAGTTTATGTGCTCTGTGATCATGTCTCCATGATTTTAACATACGTGGACACTTGAGACCGACAATAACAAGATATATCAAAAGGCATTTACAGCTGAGGAAAGACATAAACACTATTTTACTTAATTCATTCATGCAATCTCCAACAATTTTCAATACAACGTCTAATTGTGATTTGAATGAAATTTGTTTTTTTGCCCGTTTTTTTAATCCAAGAATTTAATCCAGACACGCAGCAAATATGGAGTTTCTGAAATCAGTCCTGTGTTCAAGATTAATACTGTAGAGAAGTTATCCTGGTGTTTGTTTATGTGTTTTTCCTCAGTCAACATTACCAAAACAGATTACCTGATCATTATTACACTCCTGCCTATGGGAGCATATTATGCATAAATTGGTTTCATGTTTTATATATAACAGGCATATATATTTCAAAATGTATGCTTGATTGGGTGTGAACTGCTTTAAACATTCCCGAGGTCATAAATGTTGCTACGTAACACAGGTTTTATTTTTCTTTACTGTTTAATTATTTTTTTGGATAAATCACATTGCCGCTGTTAATTCACACGATCTGTCTCTTGTGCTTCCATCCATCATTGAGTGAAATGACAAGCATGCCGGTGGGCAAAAATGGATGTGAATACAATCCTTAAATTAGTGTACATTAAGCAAGCTGCCTGAATGTTATTCGACGTCAAACCTGTCAGTGTGTTGTTGTCTTGTAACACGTGTAGACATCCCATTGATATAATAAGACACAGCAGCAAGTTATCCAATATTCATCAAGATTCACTCATTAAATGTCTTCATCGCAAAGGGTTTTGTTCTCAAGCATATAATAATTGTAAATTGTCTGCTTCAATTTTCCTTGTGGAGGCTGAGACTTCCTTGTTGCTATAATTTAATTGTTGAGTTTACACATCAGTTAGGAATGCGGTGTCATACAAGCAAAAGATTTTACTGTTGCAGAAAATCCCTTTGTGATGGAAGTTCTCGGCGTTACAGTTTGATCTTGTTCCTGTCTGTCTTATGCTTCCAGCAATGAAATAATGAATTCCATTCCAATTCCAATCTCAGCTAGCTTCCAGAGTTATCATTCTTTATTTGACCGACTATGGGTTTAGGTTTAGGTTTCGGTTTATTATTCTCACGGTCCTGAGGTAGAGTGAAAAGCCGAAGACAGATACAAAATGCTGGAGTAACTCAATGGGTTAGACTTTCAAGGGTCTCGCCCCAAAACATCACCTATTCCTTTCCTCCCGAGATGCTGCCTGACCCAGCTGAGTTACTCCAGCATTTGGTCTACAGTATCTTCGGTGCAAAAACCAGCATCTGCACTTACACATATACTGAAGAGTCCTTGTTTGAGTGCTATCCAATCAAATCTGATAATACTGTGCATGAATGCAATCAAATCAAACACAATGAGAAATAGCGCAAAGAGAAAAAGAGCAGAGTGCCAGAATATATATTTTCACTGGGGTTGCAAGGAATAGTGTTAATGTTTTTTGTTTCAAATTCATTTTTAAGGCAGGCAAGGTTGCTGGCAGGTCACAGTTATTAACCATCTCTAAAGGGCTTTTTATTTAGTTTAGTTTAGTTTTGTTTAGAGACACAGCATGGAAACAAGCCCTTCATCAGCCCACCAGGTCCATGCTGACCATTGATCACCTGTCCACTCTAGTTCTATGTATTCCTACTTTATCATCCACTCCCGACACACTAGGGGCAATTTACAGAGGCTGACATAACCTACAAACTGGCACGTCTTTGAGATGCGTGAGGAAACCGGAGCACCCAAAGGAAACACATAGGTCACAGGGAGAACGTGCAAACTACAGACAGACAGCACCCGAGGTCAGGATCAAAACCTGGGCTCCGGCACTGCGAGGCAGTAGTTCAATCAGCTGCACCACTGTGCTACACTGGTGAACTCTATTCCTGAACTGCTGAGGTGTGAGTGCAAATGCTCCTGGAATATTGTTGGAAAGGGAGTCCCAGTATTTACATCCAGCGCCAAGGAAAGAGTGGTAGTATTTTTACAAGTTACGATATTGCGACTATGTGGGGACATGGCGATTGGAGGTTTCCGGTTGTACTTAGTTCCAGTTTTCTTGGTGGTAGACAAAGTTGCAGGTCTAGGAAGTGGAAGGAAAATAGCTTTGCTGAGCAATTGTAGTGCATTTTGGAAATGATGCACGCCACAGCGATGAAAATAATGATGGCTAGGGAGCTGGGTGGGATACTTTCAAACAAGTTGGGTGGGTGTCAAATAACTTACCGATGGAGATGCACTTGTCCAGGCAAGTGGTGATTCAGTACTGGCCAGTTCTGCTGAAGGTCCTCCATCTGTAATATTCTCTCTGCTGTGACACTGACTGATCCTCTAATTAATTACTATGACTCCAACCTACATTTCACAGCTTTTACACACACTTTTGCGTGTGCTCATTCTTGACAAGCTTGGCCAGGCTTCTCCTGCAAAGCTGCCAGGACAAATGAACTTTATGGCCAGTTGCTTTTAAAGCAACTTGGGCATTGAAAATGATGCTAAAACCTGGTGACTTGTATATCACCTCAGTGGATGATTTCTATATACTTTACACTTAATCTAAGATTGTGCTTATGTATAGTAATATTTTACTGAACGTTTCGACTTTCGACTTTTAGAGTTTGGAGATACAGAGAGGAAACAGGCCCATCCTCTCATCGAGTCTGTGCTGACCAATGATCATCCCGTAAACCAGCACTATCCTACACACTAGGGACAATTTACAATTTTACCAAAACCAATTAACCTACAAACCTGTAAGTCTTTGGACTATTGGAGGAAACCAGAGTACTTGGCAAAAACACCTCATATAGTCACAGGGAGAATGTACAAACTCCATACAGACTACACCCATAGACAGGATCCAACCCATGTCTCTGGTGCTGTAAGGCAGCAACTGTTTTGCCTCAATGTATGCAAAAAAAAAGAATTTCACTAAGCCTCGGTACATGTGATAATAAAAAATGATTGAACCATTAAACTACTGCCATTGCCAATGAGAAAGTTTGTCACAAAAGTACCGTCGTCTCCTTATCCGATCCAAGATATTTACTTTCCCATTCCTTTCCCTTCCCTTACCCTCTCTGCAACTTCAAACTAACTTTTGTTCTCATTTGTCTCACTTTGTTCACTCTTTCTCCCTCTGCAGATGCTGACTGACCCATTGAGTGTTTCGAACATTTTTTTCTGTGTGATTTTCAGATTTCCGCCATTTGTAATTTTCAACCAAAACCATTCTTCATGTTATGTTATAGTCCCAACAGTAAAAGGCTATGGAGGATATGATAATTGAGATTACAGTTATCTCGGTAAACATATCAAGGATTATGATTCTGTGAAATGTAAATGGAATTAAAGTTCAGTTCCAAATCAGCTCAAAGAGTTGAAAGCATTAATCATATTCAAGTAAACGTGTTTGAATAGCATCCCCTAAATCCCCAAAACATTTGTAGGTTAATTGTCTGATTTATATTGTCTTTGTGATAAAATCTGGGGTGAGTTGATAAGAATGTGTGTAGAAGAGTCAATGAGTAATTTAGCCTTCCATGCGTCGCATCCATGCCAACTAAGATCTCCATCCAAGCTTCTTCTATTACCCCTTGTTTGGCCCATTCCCTTCTGAACCTTTCCTCCTCAATTACCTGCAAATGTCTTTTAAATGTAGAAACAAGGAACTGCAGATGCTGGTTTATACAAAAAGATACAAATTGCGGCAGTAAATCAACGGGTCAAGCAGCATCTCTGGAGAAAAAAGGACGTTTTGGGTTGGAATCCTTCTTCAGGCTCACGTGACATGTCCTCCAGAGATGATGCCTTACCTGCTGAGTTACTCCAGCACTTTGTGCCCTAACATCTTTTAAATGGTGTTATTGTACCTGCTTCAATCACGTAATCTGGCAGCTCGTTCCATACACCCACCACCCTCTGCGTGAATAAATTGCCCCTCAGGTTCTTGCAAAAAAAAGTTCCACCTTAAACCTAAGCCCTCTAGGTCTTGATTCCCCAATCAGGAAAAGGGGTGAGTGCATTCATCCTCTCTATGCTTCTCTATGCTCCTCTATAAAAATCACCCCTCTGACACTCCAGGGAATAAAATCCTTGGAATTACAGGATTAAGATAGGATTAGTGTAGGATTATGGTAGGATTGGTATCAAAATGGGTGTTTATGGTCTGCCATTCAGTAGATGAAGGTCCTTTTTCTGTGTTGTATCTCTGTGTGACACCTTTAACATAATAAAATCTCACAATGCTCTTTACAGGAACTTTATCAAATTTGACAGTGTGTCAGAAAAGAAGGTATTAGATATAAAAGGCCAAAAATGTTGTAGATTCGCAGGAACATCATTAAGTGGCGTTTGGGAAAAGGAGAAGGGATCAGCTAAAGGCAAACCATCCACAGTGAAGCAATCAAAATAATGACCTGTCTACTAATACATCATCTTTCACCCTGAGTCCATCATTTCCCTCCTATCCACCCTCTCCCTCTCAGTGGTTAATTGTGACATGGTAGATTCTTCAGACCTGGTAAACCTTGGTAAATGTTGCTCTTCTCATGTGCATTTGTTCAGACACTGCATGCATCCCCCCTGCAATTCCTGCACTTGAGGGGGCACAGCGGTAGAGTTGTTGCCTTACAGCGCCAGAGACCTGAGTTGATCTGACCATGAGTGCTCTCTGTACGGAGTTGGTACGTTCTCCCCTGCCCAGTGCCCACGTGGGTTTTTTCCAGGTGCTCCAGTTCCTCCACACTCCAAAGATGCACAGGTTTGTAGGTTCAAGAAGGAACTGCAGATGCTAGAAAATCGAAGATACACAAAAATGCTGGGAAACCAAGCGGGTGCAGCAGCATCTATGGAGCGAAGGAAATAGGTCTGAAGAAGGGTTTCGGCCCAAAACGTTACCTATTTCCTTCGCTCCCTAGATGCTGCTGCACCCGCTGAGTTTTTCCAGCATTTTGTGTACCTTCAGTTTGTAGGCAATTGGCTTCTGCAAAATATCCCAAGTGTGTAGAATAGAACTAGTGTACAGGTGTTACTGGTCGGCGCGGACTTGGTGGGCCGAAGGGCCTGTTTCCACGATGCATCTCTAATCTAAACTGAAAGCTCCTAGATGAATGGCACCTATCGAAATGTTTTATGTGTTAAGAAACACTGAAATGTCACTCCGATAAAAAGTGAAGGACAATGAACTGATTTGATGATCATTAAATAAGTGATGAGTATTAGAGCTGATTGCTTTTTAGGAAATCTGATTTGGTGGCACCTAATGAAGGATGCTGGACTTGAAAATAATTGTATTCCTGCAGGCAAACACACTGTGTGGATTCATTATACGTTGTGGGGATTTGGATGGGGAGATTGAGAAGGGAACTGATGCCTCATGCGAGGAAATAAATTGACATGTGGGTGTCTGAAGGAAAATGCACCTTCACACCTGTTGTGCTGAGCAATTGGGCTGCAGCCACACTCCACGACTTAGTTTTAGGAAACGGTTTTGACAGTGTCGTGATGGATGTGGAATGAGAGGCAGGTGCCACGGTGAGCTGATGTGCTTAACGTCAGGGGAAGACGACCAGCTGCAAAAAGGCAAGCTGACCCACAACGTGAAGGGGAGGCAAGTGTAAATAAAAGCTAAGAGACATCTCGGTCAGACAGCACATTTGCGTTGTTA